>NC_138768.1:801481194-802058694 GCF_965119305.1 Pelophylax lessonae | reverse complement strand
AAAAGCAGGGGGGGGGGGGGTTATTATAAATCACACAGAGGGAATTTGATAAACAGAAATGATGCATAGTTATTGCTGAATAATATATGTAATGCAGTAACCAGAAATGGACACATTTTTATTTAGATTATATACACTATTTAAAATGTTACACCTAATTAAACCAGCGTGCTTATTGGCTTCCCAAGAGGTCACATAGTCTGGACAGAACTCAACGACCCTTGAGGTCGAAGCCCCGCCTATTTTCTCTAGCTATCACCACATCTTTCACATATACCAAACCACGGTGAATTTTTAATTACAAGGAAGTATTTTGTTAAGACATGGGATAACTGACTTATACTAGTAGAAAAAAAAAAAAACTAGCAACCTGCATGTGATTTTTTTTTTTTTTTTTGGTGTGCTACTTTCTGCTTTTTGAATTATAGAATATTGTCATTAGAAATTTAAAAGATGTGCTGTGCATGGTGGGAATGAATTACAAAGAGAGTCATATTTTTAGCTAGCCCAGTTAACGTGAGTGTCCTAGAAATAGTCCTGCAGGGTTGGACTGGGGGAGGGGGAGGATTGTCTTTTTCTGCTTGGGTGCTTGAATCGAAAAAAGAAAAAAAAAAGAAAGATATATCTATATATATATATATAGATATATATATACATACAATAAAATATGCCTCACTCCCTACAATATATATATATATATATATATATATATATATATATATATATATATATATATATATATATATATATATATATATATATTGTAGGGAATGAGGCATATTTTATTGTATACTAGATTTTTTTTTTCTCCCTGTAGGGAGGAATTTATTAGGTTTTATATGAGGGTATCATTTAGGGTAATATTTATTTATATGAGGGTATAACTTAGGGTAATATTTATTATAATATTTTATAAGGGACTTGCTGTGACTTCTGGTTTCATCATTGGGGTAACAATAATAATATTATAATTAATAATATTATTATTATTATTATTATTATTGTTATTATGATTATTATTATACAGGATTTATATACCACCAACAGTTTGCGCAAAAGCTGCTCAATGCAAGCAATTAGTCTAATTGTTTAGCCCCTGGAATAATAAAACAAGGGGATGGATTGGTTATTGTAACTGCTCCATTTCTTTCTTGTGGGTTTTATATTTTCTTTTTTTTTGTTACCCCTTGCATGAAAAGTTTCTTCAGCTCCTTCAGCCCTATAACATCTGGACAGGCATAGTATTTGAAGCTGTAATAATCATTCATCTTTCTGCAGCAGCATTTGTAATGTTGCACAGTACTTATGGGGTCCTCGAAGTAATAGATCCAATTATCCTAGAAGGGAGTGCTGTACATGCATGCTGCACTCCATTATTAGTTAGTTATACTCTTTTGGGAGGCAAGAAAATAATCTCCAGTTTTCACTTTCCTACAGTCATATGAGCAGCAGATGAAATCTGATTTCCTGGGTTTATAGGTTTCTGCACTTTTCTTCTGGTCACTTTAAAGAAGAACTCTGCCACATACTCATATTTACATTGTCCCTTTAACCTCAAAACATCTTTTTTTTTTTTTTTTTAATAAAAAGAATAACTGATCTTTATGGGCTTCTCAAGCTTCTAACAGTTGTTCGCATATGGGGACAAAAATAAAAAAAAAAATATTAATAATAGATGTAAAAAGGTAACTGTGCACGACTGTTCAGTACCCCATCTGGTAATGGTGAAATGCAGAATGATTGTCACTGACTCAATGATCCTAATAAAAGACAGGCACAGATAACAAATTGTGCTAGAGGACTTGTTTAGGAGAATAGATACCTAGCTTATTAACAGCCCCCACCTTTCCCAGTCTCTAAAACTGAAAACAGAATTGTTAAAGGGGGTTCAACAATTTTGCAATTAAAGGGCCAGGAAAACAAGGTGTAAAAATAACAATCAAACAATCAAAAAAATATTCCTTAAAATAAAAATTAAAAGGTGTAAAAATACTTATTCACAATTATGTATGGAGAAGTCCAACATTCTCAGAAATGGTTTACTTTTAAATGCTCACTGGGGTTAGTAAAGAGGTTGAGACAATGTTCAATGCAATATTTCAATCATGTGCTAGAAAAAAATATTTATATATTTTTTTTTATTTTCCTCCAATTGGATATAGAAATGTAACACATATCCCTCCTATTTACTATCATTCATTGCTAAATGGAAATCTTCTATAGTAAGTAACGCTGAGGTGGTGTCCTGCAGGGTTTGTACTGCTATCATCACAACCATTTTGGGCTCATGGAGACATCGGTTGATTTACCAGAGACTGTTCACTTAGCAAAGTGAATGTTAACCTTTGAAAGAAAATGTTTACTGCATATTAAGTAGGGTGAATCAGCGTTCACGTCAATCAGAAAATCGTGTACTACCAAAAAATCTGATTTCTGTTTTTCCTTGCATACTATTGTGAATTGTAAGGGATCACAGCTTAGCCTTCACTAATGAATATTCACACCTTGTGAATAGCCACTACTCCATTAGCAGTTGAACCCTATAGGGGTTGATTTACTAAAACTGGAGAGTGCAAAATGTGGTGCAGCTGTGCATGGTAGCCAATCAGCTTCTAACTTCAGCTTGTTTAATTAGGCTTTGATTAAAAAAAAAAAAAAAAAACTCGAAAGCTGATTCGTTTCTATGCAGAGCTGCACCAGATTTTGCACTCTCCAGTTTTTAGTAAATAAACCCCTTAATGTCAACTGACAGTCTATGAAATACCTGGGGAGTAAGTTCATAGGTATATTAGTAGGTCTTTATTTTACCTAATTTCAGATTTTTCTTTAACAAATTTGTCCTCCAATACTATATGAACAGTTTGTAATTTCTGTTTATTGGACCTCAGACTTTTTTCATTAATGCCTCTCATTCACCTCCTCTTTCTAATGCAGCAAGTGACAGGGACTCTCCTGAGATCTCAGAAGGTGCAGAGAGACACTACAGTAGAGGATACAGGAAACATAGCAGTGATGCCTCTGAAGACAAGAGAGAGGACTTCCCCTGCAAGGAAGAGGAGAAAGCTGAGCAGGACTCAGAGCAGAGGTCATCCCGCAAGAAGAAGACCCGTACTGTGTTCAGTAGGAGCCAAGTCTTTCAGCTGGAGTCCACCTTTGACATGAAGAGGTACTTGAGCAGCTCTGAACGAGCCGGCCTGGCAGCCTCCCTCCATCTCACAGAGACACAAGTAAAAATCTGGTTTCAGAACCGCAGGAACAAATGGAAACGGCAACTGGCCGCTGACCTGGAGGCTGCCAATATCTCCCACACAACCCAAAGGATAGTCAGGGTGCCCATACTGTACCATGAGAACTCTGCTGCCACTTCTTTGGGTTTTAGCTTGCCACACATCTCCCCACCTTTGGTAGGCTTCTCCAGCTCTGTCAACTATCCCCTGACCACCTTCCCAAACTCAGTACCCTTTATAAGATCACAGATGACCGGACTGGTCTGAGAACTTTGCATCCGCGATGAGACTTTTTGCCTACCTGTTTTGTATGAACTGCATATCTTTATTTACGGCATACTTGATTTTCTTGCATTTCAACTGAAAATGTGCAATAGCTTTGACTTGGGAGTCACTGCAAACAATACAACAACATGATGGCGCAAATAAACCTTTCTTTTTGTACTTCCAAAGAAAATCTTGTAGGGTTTTCTTTTTCTTTTTGTGCTTTTCTTAATTCTGTTATGATGTTGGTCATATTAGGAAGAATGGACCAAAAAAATCGACCAAAGCACTGGTTCTACCCCCATGTAGTACTTGTGGTAGGTTCAGGGGGACTTAGGTTTAAAGTCCTCATAAGAGCTAGGGAACTTAGCATATAATAAACCATTGACAAGGCATATGTCAGAATTTACATTAGTAATTTCAAAAAATATTGGGTTGATTTAGTGGTTGGAGACTGTTCACATTGCATGGTACATGTTCTCTTACTTTAGCACCCCAAAAGGTAAAGCTGTGTTCATCATGCAATCTGCAAAGGATGTCAAAAGCTTGGATAAGGCTGGATAAACATTCTTTAAACTAAGTGTAAATTCTCTATTCCTTTAATAAATCAACCCAAACTGGTTGTTTGGAGAACATTTATGCATGGTTTGGGGTAATACATGTAATCTTCTCAAGGGGTGCTTTAAAATAATTCTCAGAGGGCATTTGGCAAACAGCAGATTTAATAAAGGGTCATGTAAATCAACCAGGTTGAGAAACACTGGCCTATGGAAACTAACCTGATTCCGTGTTGCCTGTTTCCAGCGAATGAAAGATACCTAAATGTTTGCTATAGGCAACAGCTTCATTTTGGCTCTAGTTTTCTTTGCTCTAGCTTTAATTTTTTATTTTAATATGGACCATAAACAAACAGGGATTACAAACTGCACAGATCTGTATAGAATTGATAATGCATGTTCTTGCTTTACTGCAAGTGAAAATGGAATCATAGTGCTAAAAACAAACAAATATATATATATATATATATATATATATAAATTGCTTTTTGGGTTTCGAGGGACATTGCTGAGTTTTAAAGGTCCCACATTTTTACAGCAATCTGTACAACGGTAACATATAACTATTTTCAGTCCTTGTAATCTCTTAATGTACGCATGTCAAAGTTGTCTTTTTGGGCGGCATAAAGCGCTCTCATTCCCTCTTTGTATATCTCAGCCATTTTAAAGACTTAAGTTTAAATTAGGCCCCAAGGCCAAGCTCCGCTTCTAAAGAAATTATTTTGTGACCCCGTTCTTTTGAATAAAATATTTTTGCTACTATGATAATTACCAAAATTCTGGACATTTATTGGGCCTAAGATGTGCTGTCTTTTGCAAATGTTATTCTGCTAAGTTTGGACCTATGTATCATTTGAATATTCTATGAATGTGGAAGTTTATTCAAAACCCAACTGACACTCAACCTAATTTCTGCCACATGCTATGCCTATTCTATCTAGCCCTGTAAAGAACAAATTGCTATACTTACCTGTTCTACAACCACTCTGATCCGATCCTACTCTTACCTGTCAGCTGCAGCTTCAGTGTGTAGGCATGTGACAGCCGAAAGCGGGAGCCCCATAGTACATCTATGGGTGACGTCACTTCCCAGGCTTTCCACAGCCGTTGTCAGTTCTCTCCTGCACACAGCAGCTGCTGCTATAGACTGAACCAGAGCGGCTTTAGAATAGGGAAGTATAGCTATTTTTTCTTTACAGGGCTAGATATATTAGGTTTAGAATGTGGCATAGAGTAGGTTTAGAGTTAGTTAGGTTTTGACTAAACTTCAACTTTAACTTTTTGGCGCCGGCCGCATGCAAATATGCTGCCTCTCAGCAGGTAGGCCTTGGTGGAGAGTGGTAGCGTCCCTACGGTTGGTGTCACATGGTGCAGTAAAACCTGGTGTCACCCCTCCCAATCATTTTTGCAACCTGTGGGAGAGAGACAGGGGGGAAGAGAGAGAGACGGCAGAGAGAGAAAGAGAGGGAATCAGGGGGAGAGAGGGGGGCAGGGGAGAGAGAGAGGGTGCAGGGAAAGAGGGGGCAGGGAGAGAGAGAGAGAGGGGGCAAAGAGGGGGGGCAGGGAGAGAGGGGGGCAGGGAGGGGGGATCATGAGAGAAAGAGGGGTATGGGCAGGGAGAGAGAGAGGGGGGCAGGGTCTGGTCAGTGCTCACTGCCTGGATGGTCTTGGGGGCTCACTGGCTCAGTCAGCGGCTTCTCTTTCAATGTGGCTGTTGGCTTCACAGAGGGAGCACACAGGCAAGGAGAGAGGGGCGGGAGAAGGGATAGGTGTCATGCTGGAGGAGGACGGAGCAGTGGGGAGATCCTCTCCTTCCAGGTGAGCTGCAGCTCCTGACTCGGCTGTCACCTGCACCCGCAGAGGACAGAACAGTCATCGGTGGAGGGGGAGGAGAGGAGCAGGGGGATGGAGCCGTGGGTTTTTCCCCCGGCCCTGCATGTCTGCGGTGGACGCAGTGAGGCCTTTCAGGGGGCATCAGAGGGGCCCGGCTTAGTATGCCCCTGGTGTCACCCCTCTAGTGGGTGTTACTTAGGTGCGATCCGCACACACCGCAAGCCCCTAGCAATGCTATTGGTGGTGAGCAGCCGCATATTTGCGTGCATTAGTGCAAATAAAGCTGTGCCAAAAGCGCGCTCCCCGCACAGTTACGATCATGTGACCACCGTGACAGCAAATCACATGATTACAAACCCCATCTCACAGCATCCTAAACCCCTTAAAGGGCTGGGAGGCGCCGGCTCCAAGGGGTTAAGATTTGCTGAAGAGCAGCATTTATAATGTGAAGAAAATCTTTGCTTGAATATGATAAACATCCATTGAGACAATTCCCTCCAGGAAAAGTGCAGATGTAACAGGGCTGAGTTACTAAAGGGGTAAAAAAATGCTTAAAACATATGGTAAAGAAGGGTTAACTTTGAAAACTTTCAGTAGGAAACTGTTGGAAAGGAGCATTTTTTAATGTAAAGAAAATTCACAATTACATTTCATAAACTTTTTGATGTTGGACATGTCCTAGTTTAAAGTGGTTGTAAAGGTAGAAGGTTTTTTTCATTAATGCATTCTCTGCATTAGGGTTAAAAAAAAACCTACTGTGTTCTGCTCCCCCCACCCAGCCTCCTCTAAATACTTACCGAGCCTGATCTTGATCCAGCGCTGTGCCCATGAGCAGCGGCTCTATCCGCTCCCTCTCTCCTCACTGGCCATGTAGTCAGCAGCTGGAGCCATTGGCTCCTGCTGCCGTCAATCATACCTTGTGAGGTGAGATTGGGGGTGGGGAGGGGCCAAGCCTCGCTATGTGTGTCAATGGATACACAGGGTCCAGCTTGGCATTCAGCCTGCCTGAGTGTCCATATAGCAAGAAGTTTGCTATGGGGGCACTCAGAAAAGGGGGGAGCTAGGAGTGCTGGCTGGGGATCCCAGAAGTATAGGATGAGGGCTGCTCTGTGCAAAACCATTGCACAGAGCAGGAATGTATAACATGTTCCTTATTATAAAAAAAAAAAAACTATATTTACAATCACTTTAAACACTCAAGGATAAGCTTGCATACAGTGAGGTTGAGTTACTAAAGAAATAGGTTAGGTTTATTTTGAACATCCAAAGAAATATTTTGAAATGTGAAATTTCCTTTTAGCTTCCAAAAATCAATGCCAATGGCTAAGCAACAGCATGTCTCTGAAAATGTATAATTTATAACATTGACTGCAAAGTCTTATGTTATAAAGTGCAGGTCACACTGCTACCTAGGGCAGTGGTTCTCAACCAGGGTTCTGTGGAACTCCAGGGTTCCTCCAAAGGTTGCTAGGGGTTCCTTGAGCAATGAGCAATTTGTGCCTCCCAGATAAGTTCCCCCTGACACCATTGATCTTTTTAGCTATCTGGGAGAAGGTAAATCTTCCCAATGTTCGCAAGTGTAAGGAGCATTCATCCCACTGACCATCACACTAATGTATCATGAGTTGTAGTTATAGTCATTTTTTAGCAGGGGTTCCCTGAGCTGTGAAAATTATTTCAAGGGTTCCTCTGTGTTGAAAAGGTTGAGCAAGGCTGATCTAAGGTAAGCAATGTTTACTTAGCATTGACCTCTTTTCCACATATTTAACAAACCAAATATTATTTCAATCATTTGATTTAAAAAGAATATGAAATGGTACATTTACAAATTACAAATTATAAAATAGCTTTACTTTTTGCTTTTTTAATTGACTTGAGTTTCCACCACCCAATTCATTTGATTTCAGACGTTTATTTTTTTCCTAAGTGTGGATGTGTTCACCTATTCAACACTGTTTTTTTCATGGCAACACAGAACTTTCCCTCCAATACATGAGATAACCATTGGATGTGTATGTGTATGCTTTTATCATTTGGACTTCAGTTCAAGCTTTCTGGAGATTCATTCTTCATTGATGTACTGTATTGACTTGGAGGAGGAAGGTCTCAAGAACCTGTCCATAAAAATGACCTGTTAATGCAAATATAGTAAGTATCACATGCAGTACTCAGCTATTTTGTACTTTTGCTACTTCAAAGAACTCAAAGAAATACCGATGAGTGATGGCTAGCAGGCAAGTCACAGGAATGTCAGTACACGTGCATATTACAGAGCAAGGCTGGGTACAGCCATGAACAATAAACGTGAAAAAAAAACTTACAAAAATATAAACAAAAATAGCTCAAGCCATATTTGGCTTGAGCTATTTTAGTTTTTTTATATATATATATATATATATATATATATATATATATATATATGTATATGTATATATATATGTATATATATATATATATATATATATATATATATGTGTGTGTGTGTGTGTGTGTAATATATATAAATATATATATATATATTACACACTCACACACACACACATATATATATATATATATATATATATATATATATATATATATATACATATACATATATATATATATATATATATATATATATATATATATATATATAAAAACTAAAATAGCTCAAGCCAAATATATATATTTATATATATGTGTGTGTTTGTAATATATATATATATATTACACACTCACACACACACATATATATATATATATATATATATATATAAACAAAAATAGCTCAAGCCAAATATATATATATATCTACAGTATATATATATATATATATATATATATATATATATATATAAAAACTAAAATAGCTCAAGCCAAATATATATATATATATATATATAAGTGTGTTTGTAATATATATATATATTACACACTCACACACACACACATATATATATATATATATATATATATATATATATATATATATATATAAACAAAAATAGCTCAAGCCAAATATATATATATATATATCTATAGTATATATATATATATATATATATATATATATATATATATATATATATATATATATATATATATATATATATATATATATATATGTGTGTAATATATATATATATATATATATATATATATATATATATATATATATATATATATATATATATATTATGCATTTCAGCAAAGTGTGACTTCATATCAATTGAAGTAAATGTAAACCCAATCTCATTTTAACATTAGCATGTTAATGCCGTGTTTAAAAGTAATAGTAATGTCATGTTTAATAGTAATAAAAGTTTAAAAAGTCTGTAGCATTCATTAGAATCATACCTGATAAACCTGCCATGAAGGTCTCTGCTCAGGCACATTCTGTTGTAGGGTGACAACTCTCTGTCCCATCTCCTAATTGCCCTTCAGTGTTGCCACATTTTCATGGCTGCTACCAGTAAACACTATAACAGCTGTATCATCATCGCTCATTATTCAGGCGTGTTTCTCCATTGTCATTAGCAGGAAGCCCACTCTCAACAATGACATGAAGCCCCTGCTGGAGTAAGTGAATGTAGACAAGTAGTTGGTACAGGTTTGGATGAGATCAACAGTACTAAGATATAATAATGGATAAAAAAAAAAAAGAAAAAACATTATTTAAAAAAAATAAAATAAAAGGCCATCCTGGTAAAGTTTACATTTACTTTATTCAAAGGGTAACTCCACTTTCATGGGGGGAAAAAAATCAGCCAAAAAAGAAAAAACAATATAGCGTATACAACTGTGACACAAGTCATATTGTAATTGAATGTTATTAAAAATTACCTTTCCTTTTCAATCTGCAGCTGTTGTAATTTTCTGAAAATGCAATGCAATATGGCTACCTGGAGCTGTTCTGCACACAGAATGTGTACTGACCACACCCCAGAAACATCATTTCCTGCTTGTGTGATTGGCTCACCAATTTTCCCAGAAGTCTGCACTAAGATGCATGTCAGATTTCTGGCATCCCCTGACTACATCTTAGATAGAGCAAAGGTAGATATACTGTAATTAGGAGAGCAACATACAAAGTCCTCAAAGGGTGTCATACAGTTGTGGTTTTGACAAAGATATTTATTGCTAATGGCAGATTGCACAACAGCAGTTTTCAATGACAGAACGCAAACAGGGGAAGGGTATATAGTCAGTATTTTTATGTAAAATACTGTAAAATATTTGCTTACTTGTTCCTGAGAGGGAGGCGAATTTACAGTTGGAAATAAGTTATACGTCAACCGGAATATCTACATTAACCTGCCTAGCGGTATCCCCGAGCGTGACTCGGGGAGGATTTTCCATGCTGACATCGGGGTGGATGTGCAGAGCGCGCAGCGGTGTATTACCTTTTCCTGGCGATCCAGCGATGATCTCCCATTGCTGTGATCGCCAGCCGTCTGAGATCCCCGCCGTTCGTCCGTCCTCCGTCGGTCTGATGACTTCCTAGTTCCGCTCCCTGCAGCAATGCTGCATGGGAGCGGAACTAGGGAGGGAAATTCAAACGTTGAACGTTGCACAAAACACAAACACACACATAACATTTATATTATATATATATATATATATATATATACACATACATATATATATATATATACACACATATATATACAGTGGGTACGGAAAGTATTCAGACCCCCTTAAATTTTTCACTCTTTGTTATATTGCAGCCATTTGCTAAAATCGTTTAAGTTCATTCTTCTTCCTCATGAATGTACACATAGCACCCCATACTGACAGAAAAACACAGAATTGTTGACATTGTTGCAGATTTATTAAAAAAGAAAAACTGAAATATCACATGGTCCTAAGTATTCAGACCCTTTGCTGTGACACTCATATATTTAACTCAGGTGCTTTCCATTTCTTCTGATCATCCTTGAGATGGTTCTACACCTTCATTTGAGTCCAGCTGTGTTTGATTATACTGATTGGACTTGATTAGGAAAGCCACACACCTGTCTATATAAGACCTTCCAGATCACAATGCATGTCAGAGCAAATGAGAATCATGAGGTCAAAGGAACTGCCTGAAGAGCTCAGAGACAGAATTGTGGCAAGGCACAGATCTGGCCAAGGTTACAAAAAGATTTCTGCTACACTTAAGGTTCCTAAGAGCACAGTGGCCTCCATAATCCTCAAATGGAAGACGTTTGGGACGACCAGAACCCTTCCTAGAGCTGGCCGTCCGGCCAAACTGAGCTATCGGGGGAGAAGAGCCTTGGTGAGAGAGGTAAAGAAGAACCCAAAGATCACTGTGGCTGAGCTCCAGAGATGCAGTCAGGAGATGGGAGAAAGTTGTAGAAAGTCAACCATCACTGCAGCCCTCCACCAGTCGGGGCTTTATGGCAGAGTGGCCCGACGGAAGCCTCTCCTCAGTGTAAGACACATGAAAGCCCGCATGGAGTTTGCTAAAAAACACCTGAAGGACTCCAAGATGGTGAGAAATAAGATTCTCTGGTCTGATGAGACCAAAATAGAACTTTTTGGCCTTAATTCTAAGCGGTATGTGTGGAGAAAACCAGGCACTGCTCATCACCTGTCCAATACAGTCCCAACAGTGAAGCATGGTGGTGGCAGCATCATGCTGTGGGGGTGTTTTTCAGCTGCAGGGACAGGACCACTGGTTGCAATCGAGGGAAAGATGAATGCGGCCAAGTACAGGGATATCCTGGACAAAAACCTTCTCCAGAGTGCTCTGGACCTCAGACTGGGCTGAAGGTTTACCTTCCAACAAGACAATGACCCTAAGCACACAGCTAAAATAACGAAGGAGTGGCTTCACAACAACTCCGTGACTGTTCTTGAATGGCCCAGCCAGAGCCCTGACTTAAACCCAATTGAGCCTCTCTGGAGAGACCTAAAAATGGCTGTCCACCAACGTTTACCATCCAACCTGACAGAACTGGAGAGGATCTGCAAGGAGGAATGGCAGAGGATCCCCAAATCCAGGTATGAAAGAATTGTTGCATCTTTCCCAAAAAGACTCCTGGCTGTATTAGATCAAAAGGGGGCTTCTACTAAATACTGAGCAAAGGGTCTGAATACTTAGGACCATGTGATATTTCAGTTTTTCTTTTTTAATAAATCTGCAACAATGTCAACAATTCTGTGTTTTTCTGTCAGTATGGGGTGCTATGTGTACATTCATGAGGAAGAAGAATGAACTTAAATGATTTTAGCAAATGGCTGCAATATAACAAAGAGTGAAAAATTTAAGGGGGTCTGAATACTTTCCGTACCCACTGTATATATTTATATACACACGCACACACACACACACATATATATATATATATATATATATACGTATATATACACACATATATATATATACACACACACACACACACATATATATATATATATATATATATATATATATATATATATATATATATATATATATAATATAACGCATGAATTATAATCTAATCAATAATATAATTTTATTATATAATATTATATATATATATATATATATATATATATATTATATAATAAAATTATATTATTGATTATATTATAATTCATGCGTTTGTGTTTCAAATTTACCAC
The DNA here is from genome assembly GCF_965119305.1 of Pelophylax lessonae. NCBI lineage: Eukaryota > Metazoa > Chordata > Amphibia > Anura > Ranidae > Pelophylax > Pelophylax lessonae. The sequence continues at coordinate 802,046,216 of NC_138768.1, read as the reverse complement.
ATCTGGGATGTCTACTAGAGTCTTGTTTTGGTCAGGTTTAAGTCAGTAATTACTAAGAATTGTAGGCCTATAATACATAACGCCAAATTTCCATGAAAAAAATTGTACCGCTTTTGGTACAGAATTCCTGACATAATCATACCGCCAGGGAGGTTAAGTGACATTACAGCACAGTCCTGAGCTGGTTATTATTATTATTATAATTATTATTATAAAGGATTTATATAGCGCCAACAGTTTACGCAGCGCTTTACAACTTGAGGGTAGACAGTACAAATACAATACACTTTAATACAATAGGAATCAGAGGGCCCTGCTCTTAAGAGCTTACAATCTAAGAGGGGGGTAAGAGATACAAGAGGTAATAACCGTGGGGGATGGGCTGATGGAGAAAATAAAAGTACAGTTGTTAGGTGGTTGCAAGATAGATTTCTCTGAAGAGATTATTACTGGTTATAGACTCACTTGTACTTCATGGATACACATATGTTGATTAGGTGAGTCATCTTTTAGTAAATCTGAATAAAAGGCATTCCTATAGTACATTGTGCCCATGACCCATGTATAATTTGGCCGTGGTGGATATATTATTAATAATAATAATAATATTAATAGCAACAATCATAATATAATTTAAATATTTTTTATATCTTTTTCACATAAATGAAACGTAGAAACAATTGTTTTCTATGTGTCCTAGTGGTGACCTGCATCTATTTGGTGCAGAGAAATGCAGGGCACTGCTGATAGTGGGAACAAGCTCCAGTCTGGCTCTCCTGGGCAAACCGACGTAGGGCTACGTCGCTCGCCCAGGAGCCTCTAGGCTCCCGCCCCCGCTCGTTCCCTGACATCCTCGCGCGAGTGACCAGTGGCTCCGATGTCCGCCGGTCACTCGCGATCTCCCGCTGGAGAGGGAGAAAGGCAGACGGCTGATGTAAGCAAAGCCGCCTGTCATTATCCCTGATCTAACTGCAGAGACTATATGATCCTGCTATGTAGGATCGTATGTCTCTGTGGTTACATCACAAGCCAAGCCCCCCCACAGTTAGAATCACGCCCCTAGGGATACATTTAACCCACTGATCACCAATAAAGTTAACCCCTCCCCTGCCAGTGTCATTTTTACAGTAACAGTGCATATGTATAGCACTGATTACTGTAGTAATGTCACTGGTCCCCCCAAAAGTGTCAAAAATGTCAGTCAGGGGTCGGATCTGTCCGCCGCAATGTCGCAGTCCCGCAAAAAAAATCGCAGATCGCCGCCATTACTAGTTAAAAAAAAACAATAAAAATGACAAAAATCTCTCCCACTTTCCCACTAACTTTTGCACAAACCAATCAAAATACGCTTATTGTGATTTTTTTTTACCAAAAATATGTAGCAGAAAACAAATTGACCTGAAATGTTAAAAAATTTAGATTTTTACATTTTTGGGGGGGGGGGGGGATTTCATATAAAAAAATGTGAAAATTATTGTTATTTTTTCAAAATTGTCGCTCTTTTTTTGTTTATAGCGCAAAAAGTAAAAATCGCACAGGTGATCAAATACCACCAAAAGAAAGCTCTGTTTGTGGGGGAAAAAAAGGATGTCAATTTCATTTGGGTACAGCAATTGTCCGTTAAAGTCACGCAGTGCCGAATAGCAAAATAGGCCCTGGTCTTTGAGCAGCCAAATCCTCCGGGGCTTAAGTGCTTAATAGAAGTCAATGCAAGTCGCCCCCAAAAGTAGTGCAGGAACCTTTTTCTAAGTTGGAGCGACTTGAGTTGCTCAGATTAGAACGGTTCCATTGCACTGAATGGAGCGCGACATGTCAGGCGGCTAAGTCGCTTAACAAGTTGCCCCAGTGTGAGCCGGGACTTATTGTCTCCTAGTGCTGATCATCCCTCTCCCAGTCTAAAGCTGGCCACATAATGCTCAAATTTAGTCTGATTCTTTCAAATTAACTTAAACCCAAATTGTAGGTGGCCCTGATGACACCACCGCTCAACAAACTATGACTGAGAAATCAAAAGTGAGTCAACTAAGGAGTGACAGCAGCCAGTCTGTGTATTCCATGGGTGTCAGCTGTCAGAATACAATAGCTGGCAGTCAGAAGATTTGTCCATTGCTGCTCTTTAGAGTGGATGGGGGAATCAATGGAATTGTCTCATTTGTCCTAGAGTTTATGGCCAGATTTTGGTGTATAGTCAGCTTAAAGGGAAACTAAACTCTCTCAATCGACTTTAACTATTGTTAATCCTTATGCTGTAGTGAATAGATAGGAAGAGGTATATTATTTTTACTTGTTTAAAAAATGTTTTACATTTCTTCAGTTGCTTCCTGGATTCTTGCCTAGACCAAAATGAATGTAATGAATGCGGTGAAATTTCACTTTGCTAAAAACTGACTATCTGTTCCAATCTCAGTGCTGCAGTCCATTTTTTTTCTGCATTTTATTGCATTGAGAGGCCCATAGATATCAACGATAATGCATTAAAATGCATACGACTAGCATTTTGTTGCATTGGTAATAGGTTTTAACAAGCCTTGGTCAATGGCTGTTAAACCTAAGCACTCCAAATTCTAAATTCAAAAACACATTTAAAGGGTTAGAAAAAATGTAAATGTGAACTAACACCGTACTGTACACCCTCTCCACTCTCTCGGGTCCCTGGTCCCCATGTGGATGAGCTGTCAGTGCCCACACAGTTGGTGTAGCAGTCTGGGGGTTTGAAATCCCTGCTCTTCTTCCCCTTCTTTCTGTAGGGCTTCTGGGACATTGCATAGATTCCCATTGGTCAAAGTGGTCATGTGTCAGCACTCTGATCCATTCTGGAAGCCTTACAGAAAAAAGGGGAAAGAGGATCGGAGATTTCAAATCCACTGACTGCTACATGGGCTGTGTGGGCAATAATGACTATGTGATGTTAGTACAGCGATCTCCCCGATGAGCTATTGTGTTCTGACAGGGGGACTGCCCCCCCCCCCAACATAACACACTCAGTATGTCCATCAGCTGCGAATCGGCTGCTGCTTTACAGCATGTCTGTTTGGCAGAAGCAGGACGTTCGGCCAGCTTGTGGCGGACAGGCCCCTGTACACTCGAGCTGAATTTTGATCAGTTTCCATTGAACCGGTCAACACCAGCTGATATTTGGCCCAAGTGGCGATTTTGGCTCTGCAGAAGAGGGTCCTCCCTCGAAACGCGTAAGCCACATCAGGTTTGAGGACGCCATCACGCTATCCAGCAGTAGAGAGGTGCCTGGAAGCGACCGGTGCCCATTTCCTATATGCTTGTTCGTATGCTACGTTTGTGAGTATATTGTACGCTACCCTTCTTTGATTTTAATAAACTTTTAAGTGGTAATGCACAAGGTCGGTGCGCCCTTCTCTTGTTGTTTTCTTGATATTTGGCCCATGTGTACCAGGCTATGTGAGGGAACTATCAATTAAACTATCAACTTGTGTCAAGCAGGGTCGGTCATGCAATGATCAAAATTCGGACTGTCTCTGCTGAACTGACTGAATTTCAATCAGTGAGCCTAAAGTGAGTGTAAAGGCTTAAAATAACAAACATGTTATACTTACCTGCACAGAGCAGCCCCGATCCTCCTCTTCTTGGGTCCCCCGCCGGTGCTCCTGGCTCCTCCACCTTGCCAGTTCCCCCATAGCAAGCTGCTTTCTAGGGGGTACTTGTGCATGCTCACTCCTGAGCCCCTCTCTGTGTGTCCACTCCCTCCTCACTGGTTGTGATTGACAGTAGTAGGCTCCCATTGCTGTGGCTGAGCCAATGAGGATGGAGAGAGCCTCTGCTCGTGTACACATCGCTGGTTTGACATTGGGCTCAGATAAATATGGGGGGGGTTGTCTGAACTGCGTGCAGAAAGTTCATGTTACTTACTATCGCAATAGAGTTGACTTACTAAAGACACATAGGCTTAACACTTTGCAGGGGGAATTTGCCCCAGAGCTTAGTGAAGGTGGGAAAGTTTCACTTTGCAAAACATAACCCGTTTAAGTGCAAAGAAAATGAAAAAAAAACAGCATTTTTGCTTGTATATGATTGGATAATGGAAGTCAGCAGAAGTTTGCACTGCATTCACTAAGCCCTGGGGCAAATTCAATTTCCCTTCAAAGTGAACAGCCTAGTGGCTAAAAAAATAAAACTGAATTGTATTTATAGGTGCAAATGTATCTTAAGCCACAAACAATCTATTTACAAAAAAATGTACAAATGTTTAATTAATATTAATGTCCTTTTAAAAAAAAAGAATTGCAGTAAATATGTCTAGTCTGGGTGAACTGCAATGTTTCAGTGAGAAAATCTATAATGCTCAAAGTTGTAACCTGCCACGGGGCTTTGTAAGTCAGCCTTCCTGACCCGACAGTTATTAGAGGTTAATGAGGGCTATTATAATTCAACTTAACACCGAAGGGGTGAAAATGAGCAGATTTATGACCCTTGTGTCAGGAAAATGGCTAGCAGTCAAATGAACTATCATAGAATCTGGTTTACTAAGGGACTCATTTTCACTATATCCCATTCCTATCCTTATCCTTACACCAGGGGTGTCAAACTCAATTTTCATCATGGGCCGGTTATCGGTGGCGGCTGGTGCTCAAAATTTGGGGGGGCGCAAACAGAAAAATGTATTTGGCATTGCTTTGCGGTAAAAAACGCTGTAAAAAATTGCGTAACTTTGAGGTCGCAAGAGTGTGAAAGGGGCCTTCAGTAATTAAGGTATAGTGTGCCCCCTTTCAATGCAGAGAGACCAGCTTGCCCCCTTTCAATGCAGAGAGACCAGCTTGCCCCCTTTCAATGCAGAGTGACCAGCGTGCCCCCTTTCAATGCAGAGTGACCAGGCTGCCCCCTTTCAAAGCAGAGTGACCAGCGTGCCTCCTTTCAATGCAGAGAGACCAGCGTGCCCCCTTTCAATGCAGAGTGACCAGCGTGCCCCCTTTCAATGCAGAGTGACCAGCGTGCCCCCTTTCAATGCAGAGTGACCAGCGTGCCCTCTTTCAATGCAGAGTGACCAGCGTGCCTCCTTTCAATGCAGAGAGACCAGCGTGCCCCCTTTCAATGCAGAGTGACAAGCGTGCCCCCTTTCAATGCAGAGAGACCAGCGTGCCCCCTTTCAATGCACAGTGACCAGCGTACATGCCCCCTTCAATGCAGAGATCAGCGTGCGTGCCCCCTTCAATGCAGTGACCATCATACATTCCCCAATGCAGAGATCAGCGTGCGTGCCCACTTCAATGCAGTGACCAGCATACATTCCCCCATTATTATACAGGATTTATACAGCGCTTTACAATATGGTTATATCTGTAAGATTAGATGTCCAGAGCACCCCACGCCCCCTTACACCCTTAAATGAGATGTCAAGAGCCCACCCATCGTCAGAAGTCAAGAGTCACCCACCCTTCCTTACATCACAATGCACCCCATTACCTTGTGCTGTTGCCAGGAAGGAGATGCGGTTGGATCTGGGAAGAAGAAAGTGCAAGGTCTGGAGGAGAACCAGAGGAGGGCTGGAGTCAGCTTCCAGAGTCTGCTGAATGCTGAGACCAGGGGAGGCAGAGGCAAGGTGGTGTTTTGCGGCTGCACACAGGGGTGAAGGATCTGTAGGAGAAGTTTTGCCCTCCTCTCTGCTGCGGACTGCTGGGAAGGGGGGGGGCAAAGACATGCCTTTCTGAAGCTGCACAGGGGAGTGCAGGATCTGGCAAAGAAGTTCTGTCCTCTCTGCTGCTGACTACTGAGACAAGATGGGGGCAGAGACAAGGGGGGTGCTGCAGCTGCAGGAGAGGTGCGAGGGCCACATGAAATGGCCCGGGGGGGCACATTCGGCCTTGTGTTTGACACCTGTGCGGTAAAGCCTGTAGTCACTGTTAGAGTTCGATTTAGAATTGATCTGTTACAGGAGCAAAAGTTTACCAACAACTTGTTAATGTAGTCTCTCACTCTAAAGCTTTGTTAGTGGATAACGTCAATCAGATGGGTCTAGACTGAAAAAAACTGTGTAGTCAACATAAAATTTACAAATGATGAGTGCATTGAATTTTGGAGTCTGACTTAAAAAAAAAGATTTCTAGAAGATACCTATGTCATCACTGAGGTGATCCCGTCGCAATTGCTAGAGCAGGAGTTCCCAAACTGTGGGTCGGGACCCACTGGTGGATCGCGAGCTGTGTTTGAGTGGGTCTCGCTGAGCCAGAAATCACTGAGAGCGGGCCCGCTTAAATTGTGCTGTGAAAGCCAGCACAAATTACAGAGAGCCAGAGCAGTCAAATATTGATGGATTCAAGACCCCACCCACGCAGTTTACGGAGGCTGGTCTGCATCTCCCACAAGGAGGATACTTGCATCAGTGAGTATGTACAGTATGTGAGCTGTTATGTAGGATATGTTCATGGGGTGCAGAGCCAACTCCTCGGTCCTGCTGGCGGCAGTGGTGGTGGCTAGACTGGTGGGGGGACTCTCTCACCTATATCGGGCAGAGATGGCAGCCTCGGTGTCATAGGAGGACCAGGTGGCCCAACGGTGTCAGGAGTTCATGGCAGCTGCCGTGACCTCAGTAGAGGATCTGAAGGAGAAGAGCCAGGACACCAAGACCAGCATAGAGCTCCTCATCATGGAGACTCTGGGTGAGGTGTGCTGGGCCCTGGAGAGGGCAAACAGGAGCTTCACCTTCACCTTAACTGTGGACCGCTGGGAGAGGAAGGAGGGTGAGTGCCATATAGCCTGCTGATCACTATCCTGGGGTGGTTGACTTCTGTCTTCTGCCTGCCTTATACTGTCTATGAGGGTGCTGCTGATTACTTACAACTCCACTTAGATACCACACATGCCACAGGTTTCTGACACCTCACTTGGAACATCTGGCAAGTGTATTCAATAATAAATTGAACAGTAGTAAATTGATATTTTTAATTTAACATCCCCCTCCCTTTAAAATATGCATCATTATTATTATCATTATTATTTTCATTAAATTACAAGCAAGTGGGTCCCGCAAAATAACTGTATTCAGAAGTGGGTCTTGGCCCAAAAAAGTTTGGGGAGCCCTGTGCTTGAGGGCAAAGAAAGCACTCTTCTGCTGCTATGACATTGCTGCTTCCCAGGCCGAACCCATTGAGTAGTCGCTCTGTTACTGCTGCCTTGTTGCAATTTTCTATAGGATTTCAGCCAAGGAGGGAGAGATCATGTGCAAGCATGACGGACGATGGGGATCATTTCAATGCACCAAGTTCACTTGGGCTTTTTGGACTTTCTGATATCCCATATACACATACTAGCCTAATACTGGGATTCAATATACTATCTAGTCCACGTTGATAATTTATTGGTCAACCCACTGAAGTAAGATTTTCATTTGATGTGGATGTATATATATATATATATTATAATCCCTGGTTATTATTCTTTTGTCATGCATTTACAATCCATTATCCATCTCTTTGGGTTATGTAGATATGGGTGTGTCCCATGGGCCGGTAGGCATATTTCCACTTGAAGATCTTTCTTTATTCTGTTGACATAATTTGTGGTGATTATCATCTACCATTACAGGTACGATTGATGTCTAATCCATTATTTATTGAATAAGTAGGATTTTTTTTGTCTAACCATCTTAATAACATGTTAAAGCGGAGTTCCGGGCACGAAAACTTTTTTTCAGTGAACATACCCCCGGGACAGTCAGGGCTAGTACATTCCACAATGGCTAGCCTCTGATCTGTCCCGGTTCGCACTTACCTACAAGAAGAAATACTCACTTTTAAAATTTCTTCTCCAGCGTTGCCATCTCTGTTGTGGGCAGCTGAAGCCAGCGCGATCCTCTTCTGCGTCCACTTCCGCGTCTTCTTCTCCCAGAATGTGCCTGCACCGGCCCCTCTCGTCACTTCCGGTGCGGCGCCGCATTCCTCCACAGCTTCTTGGCATGCCCAGAAGCTGTTTAGCAGGGAATGCGGCGTCGCCCCGGAAGTGACGAGCGGGACCGGTGCCGTCGCATTGATTCCTGGGAGCGATGACGTTCAGCTCCCAGGAATCATCGCAAGACAGGAAGTGACGTTGGAGCCGCGGCACCGAGGGAGGAAGTAGAGAATAGGTGAGTATTTTCATTCTACAATTACAAGGTGAGTGAAAAAAAAAATGCCTAACTATCCAATTCCTTTTCAGGTGAAGGAGACCAAGCGGATGGGCACAAAAAAAAAAAAAGGTCGTTTTTGTGCCCGGTACTCCGCTTTAATTGTATATGAATGCTAATGCTATTTTGTAATTATATATATATATATATATATACTGAACAAAATTATAAACGCAACACTTGTTTTTGCCCCCATTTTTTATGGGCTGAACTTTAAAAAATTAAAAGTGAGCAGCTACACATACTGTAGCTGCTGACTTTTAATATTAGGACTCTTACCTGTCCTGGAATCCAGCAATGTCGGCACCTGAAGCCGATTTTGATATCGGCTGTTCTGTCAGTCAGGAAGAGAGAGATTGTGTGTTCCTACTGATCAGGAACATCAATCATTTATTTCCTGCAGTCAGTCCATTCCCCACAGTTAGAAAGCACTCCGTAGGAGCACACTTAACCCCTTGATCGCCCCTGATGTTAACCCCTTCCCTGCCAGTGTCATTTATACAATAACAGTGCATTTTATTTAGCACTGATTACTGTATTGGTGTCACTGGTCCCCAAAAAGTGTCACTAAGTGTCAGATCTGTCCGCTGCAATATCGCAGTCCTGCTAAAAATTGCTGATCGCTGCTATTACTAATAAAAACTATAAAAAAATAAAAAGTCCATAAATCTTTCCCATAGTTTGTAGACGCTATAACTTTTGCGCAAACCAATTAATATACACTTTTTGGGATTTTTTTTTTTTTTACGAAAAATATGTAGCAGAATACAAATTGGCCTAAACTGATAAAGAAATTTTATTTTTATATTTTTTTATTGGGAATTAAAAAGTATTTATTATAAAAAAAGTTTTTTAAATAGTATTAAAATAAAAAAAGTTTTTCTTTTTCAAAATTGTCGTTTTTTTTTTTGTTTATAGCGCAAAAAATAATAACTTCAGAGGTGATTAACCACCTCCCACCCGGCCACTGTACATATACGGCCGGGTGGGAGTCTTGTCCTTCTGATCGGACGTTCCGGAATGTCCTTCAGAAGGAGTGAGATCGCGCCTCCGGGGACGCGCAGCGGCGCAATCTCAATGTGCCTGTGTCCCTCGGACACAGAGCAACAAGTTGCGGCAGGAGGGCCCTGTGATTGGCCCTCCTGATCACATGACGGCTGTGTCCAATCACAGCCATCATGTAATGTAAACACAGCCGTTGTATTGGCTTTGATCTCTTCTCCTCCTGACAGATCCTGTCAGTGAGGAGAAGAAGGATGATCTGTACTGCAGCCGGGGGGATCAGTGAGTATTTCTAATTACTCACTGATCACAGGGGGGGTCTGTGCTGGTAATCAGAACATTGATTACCAGTGCAGCCCTGTGAGGGGGGGGGGGGGTGCCACTAGAGCCACCAGGGATGCCCACCCATGACCACCAGGGATGACCACCATGGCCACCAGGGATGGCAAACAGGGCTCAGAGAGCCTGCCAGTGGTGCCCTCCCTATCGGTGCTGCCCACCAATGTCATCTATCAGTGCCGTCCACCAGTGCCTATTATTGCCCACCAGTGCTGCCTATAAGTGCCCATCAGTGCCGCCCATCAGTGCCGATCAGTGCCGCCCATCAGTGCTGATCAGTGCCGCCCATCAGTGCTGATCAGTGCCACCTATCAGTGCCCATCAGTGCCGCTGATCAGTGCCCATCAGTGCTGCCTATCAGTGCCCATCAGCCCTGCCTATCAGTGCCCACCAATGCTGCATATGAGTGCTATCTATCAGTGCCACATATCACTGCCCATCAGTGCTGCATATCAGTGCTATCTATCAGTGCCACATATCACTGCCCATCAGTGCTGCATATCAGTGCTACCTATCAGTGCCCATCAGTGCTGCATATCAGTGCCACCCCATCAGTGCCACCCCATCAGTGCCACCCCATCAGTGTCTCCTCATGAGTGCCTGTCAGTGCGGCGTCATCAGTGCTCATCAGTGCAGGAAAAACTTATCTATTTACAAAATTTTATAACCTAAACAAAAAAACTTTTTTTTTTTTCAAACTTTTCGGTCTTTTTTTATTTGTGCACCTAAAAAGAAAAAACCTGGCGGTGATCAAATACCACCAAAAGAAAGCTCTATTTGTGGGTAAAAAATGACACAAATTTGGTTTAGGTACAGTGTTGCATGACCGCGCAATTGTCATTCAAAATGCAACAGCGCTAAAAGCTGAAAATTGGTATGGGAAGAAAGGGGGTTTAAGTGCCCAGTATTGAGGTAGTTAAATACCACCAAAATAAAGCTCTATTTGTGGGAAAAAAAGGACATTCATTTTATTTGGGTACAGCGTTGCACAACCACGCAATTGTCGGTTAAATTAACACAGTGCCATATTGCACAAATTGGCCTGGTAATAAGGGGGTAAATCTTCCGGGGGTGAAGTGGTAAAAATGTTTTTTTTTTTTTATTACGACAGATTTGTACCAAGCTAATGCTTTTTTCTGACATTACTTTGAGTTATGTGTACTGTGCTTCAGCTAGCAGGCTGCCAGGGTGTCACTAGGATGGTAACGCCGGGTTTGTGTCTTCCAGGCCTTTCTGGGCTCTGCCCTCTACCTTGTATTGTTATCAAAAAGAGAAAGGCTCTACTCTGAGGGATCCTGAGCACATGGAAAAGAGATAAGGCTTAGTCTATTAAACCCATCTTCTTTGTAACCCTTGAGTGTCTTTCAGTGGTCAGAGGCTTTGTAAGGATATCTGCTGTCATATCCTCGGTTGGGCAATAAAGTAACTCAAGAAGACCTTGCTCTTGAAGATCCCTAAGAAAGTGGAACTTCACATCAATGTGCTTGGTTCTTGAATTAACTCCTTCCATGCGCGCAAGTTCAAGGCATCCTTGATTGTCCTCATAGATTTCTGTTGGTCCCAACTGTGGTTGACCCAAATCTGTTAATAGCTGTCTCAGCCATATAACTTCTTGGCTTGCTTGCGCTGCAGCAACGTATTCTGCTTCAGTAGAGGACAGTGAAACAGAGAGTTGCTTTTTACTAGTCCAACTGATGGTACCTCCTGACAGAAAAAATAAGTAGCCACTGGTAGATTTCCTGTCGCTGGTGTCTCCTGCCCAGTCAGCATCCACATATCCTGTCAAGGTGCTTTCATCACTTGCTGGTAACTTTAACTTGTAGTGCAAAGTCCCTTTTAGATAGCGAATGATTCGCTTTACAGCATTCCAGTCCTTTTGACTTGGCATCAAAATCTTTCTGCATAGGATTCCAACAGTTGCTGCAATGTCAGGCCTTGTAGCAGTGGTAAGATACAGCAATTTCCCTATTGCCTTCCTGCATTGAGTATTAGTAGGTAATGGGTTATCTTGGCAATTCGTCTCCTTTATGTAGTTGGTTTCCATAGGAGACTTTACTGGTTTGGCGTCTTCCATTCCAAATGTTTCAATTATTTCTTGTATTTTGTGTCTTTGGTTCAGAAGAAAGCTGCCATCTTCCTCTCTCTCGATCTGGATGCCGAGGTAATTCTTTATGTTGCCAAGATCTTTGGTGTTGAATTTCTGATTTAATTTTTCTAGGATTTCTGCTTCATCCCCTTCTTGCTCAAAGCAAATCAGGATATCATCCACATAAATAAGCATATAGACCCATCTGTCTGCCAATTTCTTTGTGTATAAGCAGGGGTCTGCTTTACTCCTCAGAAAGTTTTGATGTGTAAGCACTTCATTTATTTTTATATTCCACGCTCTGGCTGCTTGCTTTAGACCATATATACTCCTGCAAAGTTTGCATACTAGGTCTGGCCTTTGTTCATCTTTGAACCCTGGCGGCTGTTCCATGTAAATCTCTTCTGTTAGCTCGCCATGTAGAAACGCGGTTTTCACATCAAAATGTTTCACTTGCATTTTCCTTGTGACGGCTATTGTCAGTAAAGTCCGTATTGTAGTGTGCTTGACTACTGGTGCAAATGTCTCATCATAGTCCTCTCTGTATTTTTGAGAATAGCCCTTGGCTACTAGTCTTGCTTTGTATCGCTCAATTGTGCCATCTGCATTGTATTTCACTTTAAAAGTCCATTTACAGCCTATGGCTTACCTTCCGGGTGGTAGTTCTGTAAGTGTCCATGTTTTAGTGTCATGCATGGATTTTATCTCTTCATCAGCAGCCTTTATCCATTTACTTGCTTCTTGTTCTGAAAGCTGAGATATTTCTTCCCAGGTTGCAGGTTCGTTGATACTGGCAGTACTTGCTTTGTATGAGAGACGTACATGTGGTTTACCTTTGTTTTCTCTTGTTGAACGTCTCAGTTTTGTGTCTGAGCCTTCTTCTGTCTGCTCTTCAGTACTGGTAGAGTCTGCACTCACTTCAACTGTTTGTTCGGAAGTTACAGAGATGGGCTGGTCAGTGTCAGTTTTCCCTTCCATTCTTGCTTCTACTGTTGTCATTACGTTGTCTCTTAAATCTTCAACAAAAGTTATGCTGTTGCTAATGGTAACATTGTCTGTTTTGGGATTAAGGATTCTGTAACCTTTGACATTGTCACTATATCCAACGAAGATACCTTCAAAAGCTCTGTTTTGGAGTTTGGTGCGTTTTTCTTCAGGTATGTAGATGAATGCTTTGCATCCAAAAACTCTTAGGTGTTTTACATTTGGCTTCTCATTGTGCCATAGTTCATATGGAGTTTTCTCTATTGTTCTGGAAAGAAGTCTGTTCTGCAAATATGTAGCTGTCATAGCTGCTTCACCCCAGTATTTTTGTGGTAGTGCAGAGTCTGTCAGCATACATCTGATCATTTCAGTCAGAGTTCTGTTCTTTGTTCTGGTGTATATGGGACTGTCTTTTGATGTTCTATTCCATTCTGTTTTAAGTACTCTTGTATCTTATATCCTGTGAATTCACCTCCATTGTCACTCCGAAGTATGAGAGGCTTCCTCTGAAACTTGTTACTGGTCTTTATTATATAGTCTTGTAATTTGTCAAAAACTTCACTCTTGTGTTGCATTAGGTAGGTGACTGTGTATCTTGAATAGTCATCTAAGAAAGTCACTATGTACCTTTTGCCTCCAGGTGTAGGTGGGTTTAGGGGACCACACACATCACTGTGAACTAAGTCAAGTGGTCTTGAAGCTCTCTTCTGACTGACTTTGGGAAGTGTTGCTCTTGTAGCTTTGGATTTAATGCAACATTCACACTTAACAGTAACTGAACAAGGGGATATTGTTAGATCCCTTGTCAGATTCCTCCTCTGTAGTTCCTGTATGCATTCTGGGTGTCTGTGACCTAGACGTCTGGGCCATATATGTATACAGTCATTGTGCTTGTGTGTACATAGTCTCACCTTTTCCTTCACTGTGTCGAGGTGATATAGATGATCATCCAGCTTGGCACTTGCTACTGTCTGGTTGCCGTTTAGGATTGAACACTTGTCACCTTGGAATTTTACAGTGAGTCCTCTGGCTGTTAGACATTTCACAGATAAGAGTCCTCCTTCTAGATTAGGAACATAAAGCACATCTTTCACTGGTATGGCTAGATTGTGTCCCGCATCATCAGGGCATACAAGGGTTCCATGCCCATATCCTTCTGCATGTATTTTGCTTCCATCTGCAAGATAAATAGTTTCTTTGTTGTTCAGATCAAGTTCTGTGAAAAAACTTCTATCACTCGTCATGTGACTGGTTGCCCCCGAATCGATGCACCAGCCTTGACAGTTATTGTTACCTGTCACTTTAAATGTGGCATTCCAGTTTCCTTCCCATGGATCATTGATTGTGGCTTTGACCTTTTGTTTAGCATAAGATGGATGCTGTCTTCTTTGCTCTGCTTTCCATATAGTACAATCTTTCTTTATGTGTCCCTGTTTGTGACATCTGAAACACACTCTGGTCTCTTTCCTGTGTAACCTTGTGTCTGTAGCTTTAAGAGCGGTTCTGGTGTCGGTTTCTGTGGAGTCATGCACTAATTCCTTTCTTCTCTGATACTCATCTATGAGCCTAGTTTTTACAAATGATAGCGTCAGATCCGTCTCAGGTCGTGTCTCCAGTGCATTGATCAGTGCAGTATATGTATCGGGCAAACTGCATAACAACATGGCTGCTGCGTGGTTGTATGTTATATTCTCCCCGATTGATCTGAGTTGCGCAATCACTTCCAGCATTGCGTTTATGTGCTCCTGCATGTCCTGTTCTCTGCTAAGTCTCATTTTGTAAAGTTTCTGCAGTAGAAACAGCTTGCTGTTTAAACTGGATCTTTCATGCAGTCTATTTAGAATGTCCCACATGCCTTTTGCTGTGTCCTCATGGCGTATATGAATGAGCTGATCATCCTCCACTAGTAAGCTTATGGTGGCCCGTGCCTGTCTGTTTTTCTTGTCCCAGTCCTGATTATTGTCCTGTGGCCTCTCTGTGGTGGTAACCTCCCACAAGTCGTCTCTAGAAAATAGCATTTCCACTTTAAACTTCCATAGCTGATAATTGTCCTTGTTCAGCTTGGCCACTGAGAGTTTAAGTTCTGAGTTTCCAGACATTTTTCCCCTCCTTTATATATGAATAGTCTTACTTGTCTATAGGAGATGTCACTGGAAAGCTTCCTTATGTCGATCTTTATCCGGATCCTGGGCCCATAACCTGTTGCAGAGTGCGATCACTGGGTGCAGCGGAGTCCATTCAGATCAGATATTGTGGAGTAACAGGAACTGGCTTCTTTATTGGAACATAACACAGATATCAAAGATGTCACCTTCTCATTTGTAAGAAGAACACAGACAGGAAGAGATAACCAACAAGTACAGTGCAGTGTACAGGAAATACACATCATAGAAAATGCATAGCATATCACTTAGCATTAGCGACATCTACTGTCCTATTTGTGAACTGCAGTTTATCGGATAAGCTAAAAGCTGTTGTATCTCCAACACTGGGGAGTGGGACAAAGGCTCTGCAATGTCCCTTCAGAACAGTTGCATTTGTGAGAGGAAGCGTACGGTGACATGGGAAAAGTGCTTAACCGTTAAGTGCAAATGGAACTGTGCATAGGCGAGCGGCTCACTTCTGATTTGGGGTGCCGCTTTAATTTTCATCCCCCGTGCCCATGTTCCCAGGGCATTAATGAGCGCCTTCGCTAGGGTCCCCCTATCTAGTCCCACCCATAAGTCTATCATAACCTTCAGTTTATTATGAATGCTGCTGCCACCTTACCAACTGCTCAGTGTCCACCACCCCTCTCTTCCATTCCCTCCACTGGCTTCCTATTGGCCAACAAATAAAATTTAGATATACAAAACCATTCACAACTCTGCCCCAAGCTACAACGTTGTCTCAATATATCACCCAAACTTTCCTCTCTGCTTCTCCTAAGACCTCCTGCTCTCTAGCCCCTTGTCACATCCTCCTATGCTCGCATCCTGGACTTCTCCAGAGCCTCTTCTCTCCTCAGCAACTCCTTACCCCCAAACTGTCCAGCTATTTCATTCTCTCTCCACCATTTGGCAATCCCTAACAAACTCCTCTCTTCAGAGAAGCCTATCCCGCCTTCATTTAACAAGTGACCTTTTGATTTTTCCATCAGCTCAACCCTAGCAGTTATTACCCTTTGTTTCACTTGCCCCACCCTATTACAGTGTAAGCCCCCATGAGTAGGACCCACCCAACCTGAATATAGCCTGTATAATAATAATAATAATAATAAAACTAAGAATACAAGTGACTGTGTGCTGACAGGGTCACTTTGAATAGTCTCAGAGCTTTCATAACAGTTCAGTAGTGGAGAAACAGATTAGTAAAAATAACATTGATTGGTACCTGGTCCTGTTTAAAAATGAAGGTCAGAGAGCCAATGGGTCCTATGATGTTGTACTATAGGGCTTTGTCAGATAATGTTCAACCCCTAGCAATGGTCAGACTGTACATATTGCTAACATATATTGGCTTATGTATTGCCGTCCTAACATTTATTTATAAGAAAGGAAAGTATGAAGTTGATAAATAGCAAGAATGGGTTTATTTACTGTTCTACTATACTGTAATATACTGAAGGCTTTGCTGTGGTATTGCGGCATGTCATTTGGATTATTGAGCTCTGTTGGGTTGTGTAAGGTCACAGAACTCAGCAACATGTACTGTTACAAAGAGATTTAACCAGGATTATATGACCTAAAGACTGTAATTTCAAACATCCACATTCTCTGTTTAAAAACAGTGTAGCATGGCGTGCTGGGCTCGTGGTAGAATATTTATCCGGGGTTTTGTATCACATGTTCTGTTCTTAATTTACTCACATTTCATCCAAGACTGCCTAAAATAACAATCAATTAGCTTATAAGTAACACCTTTGGATGGCGACAGAGCAGCATATGTGGAATCTCAATAACCTTCAAGGACTAAACAACGTGACTGGCTTGGAAGTTTTTAGCAGTGTTCTCCATTGTTAAAGGACCCATGCCTAAAGAAAAATGCGTGGGATTTGTGGCATAGTTTTGCATAATCAGTAGAGTGTGACTGAGATTTGACCGAATTTCCCCACCAATCCAGAGAATTTAGTCAATGAAGGGCTGGCTAATTTATAGGGAAGCGGTATTCATTTGACCTTGGGAGCCTGGCCAGTAGTTCCCAGTAGGGATGGAGTTTGCAAATGCCGCTGCACAGGATTTCTTTCATTTAGAGTTCATAGTGGAAATGGAGAATAGGGTGTTTTAATGCCAGAGCCACCCCCCATCTGCAGCCAGAAGTCATGCATTAAGTAGCAGTATTACTACTGCCACTAAATGACAACTTCCAATTGTGTGGGCGCAAGCATCTTTGGATGCTAAAAAGCAAGCAGCTTCCTGGCGCCTAGCAACCGAGGATGCAATGGAGACTGGCCATCTATATACTAGCAACCAATGAGGTTATTGTTTGATAGGATGCCGGTGACTGCACTGTCATTCATTGTTATGGTGCACATAACAACCACTGATGGTTTCAGATAAAAAAAATGCCGGATCCTAAAGGTCCTACCAGACTCCTTTCCTAGATTGGTTCTAGTATGGATTTTAAGAGGGGATCCCACTCACAAAAAAAGGGTAAGGGTCACACAAAAAAAGGTGGATTCCCCCCAAAATGCATACCAGACCCAAAAAGGTCTGGTATGGATTTTAAGGGGATACCCTACATAAAAGCAAAAACATACAGCTTGGCTGACCAGGGGAAGCGCAGCGAGTGTGCACCCTCATCATTCTGAACCTTACCAGGCCGCATGCCCTCAACATGTAGTGGGTACTTTGCTAAGGAACTCACCCTGACAAAACACCTTGCCCATATGTTGATGAGGACAAGGGTCTCTCCACCAAAACCCTGACCCAGTGGTTGTGGGGTCTAAGGGTGGGGAATTATCAGAAAGTAATTTAGAGTAAGGGGCCTCTAGATACCTACCCCAAACTACGTAAATGATTAAGAGGTATGTAGTAACTGCCGCAAACAAAAACCTGCCAATACATCTGTCCTGACAACTGCATTCTGTGAAAAACAGCTCCTGGCCCCACAGCTAAATGTAAAGAAAGGGGAAGTGTATCAAAAGTGACCAAACATGTATATGACTATGTTTAGTCAGTGATGTTACAGGGGATCCCGGGTGACGCCATTGAGCAAGTATGGTTATGTCCATGGGGTATTAATGAAACCACGACCTGCAGCAGATGACACAACATTTTATTGAAAGCTGAGCCTGATAGAGGCTGCAGCACATGAATGGAACAAAGGTAAGACACAAAGGCTGCTGGAGAGAAGAAGTAGGCATCATACAGCTTCTTTAAAGATTTTTCTGGGCAATGATAGTGATGCTTTCTAAAAGACGTGCAACAAATCCTCATGCTCAGTTTCAGGTTATAGGACACATTTATGGAGGTGGTCATGAGCAATTAGAATAACATTTTTTAAGATTAGTTGGTTCAGTACTGAAAGCCCAGTATGTTAAAGGTGATCTAGACACAATTATCAAAGCAGTGGTTGACAGTTTGAAAATCATAGTAGGCTTTGAATGAAACCCCAACACTTCCAGAGGATCACACAAAGCAGCTCATTTGTGTGCATTGAAGTGCATTGCATTGAGTTAGGTGGCCTGTTCAATACCTGAAATGTTGTTCATGAACATGAACATGTTGTTAATAAATAATTAAAAAAAAAAAATGTGCTGCAATTTTCACTTCCAATTAAAAAAATTCCCATGCAGTATTTTTTATTCTTCTATTAGATGTCCTCAGTATGATGACTATGCACTTCCTCTAAACCCAGGTTATTCTGGACCCCACCCCATCCTGTGACTAAAAAGTGAAAGTAGAAGCAACACAGTGATAAGTTCATTTCTGAACTGTTTGGCTCTTCCTCCTCTCATACTTCAGTCTTCTATACAGGGACTATGTGAGGCTGATAGAGAATGTATTAATAACTACAGAGCTGAATTTATTTGTATCTTCTGTGTCTGCCTAGTATTAAACTTTGAGTTATACAGATGCTGGGAAGTCTCTTCCATAATCCATTGAACCTCCCATCAGCAGTATTAATTTCATTCATTGACGGAAACATTTTCATCATAGTTTTCATTAGTAGCATATTTCCCGAGACAAAAACAAAATGAAAATTGCCCCACATTTTGGTCAATTGATGAAAACTATGGCGAAAATCAATTCCATTTTCATCAATGAAAGATAACGGAATGAAAATGTTAGAGAGGAACGTTTAACCACGTGAACTTCCGGTTTCCTTGGAGCTCGGCCTGTAAAGCTCGTAAGTGCTTCCCGTCCAAGCAAGCAAGATAGTTACCGTAGCATGCTTAGTGGTGTGGTCTGCTTAGCACTGTGCAGCATTACAGGCCTCCACAGACCACTGTCCAGAGCACTCACTGTGCATTACAGGCCTCCTCAGACTGTCCAGAGCACTCACTGTGCATTACAGGCCTCCTCAGACTGTCCAGAGCACTCACTGTGCATTACAGTTAGGAGCCAACCCGGAGGGAGGCCATTTTGGATCTGGTATTCACAAATGGGGATTCGGTATATGATGTCATTGTAGGCGAAACCTTGGGATCTAGTGATCACCAGTCAGTGTGGTTTAATATAAGAACTGTGAAAGAGTCACACCACACAAAAACAAAAGTTTTAGATTTTAGAAAAACAGACTTTTCAAAAATGAAATTAGTCATAAATGAGTCCTTATCAGACTGGAACGGATTACATGGAGTCCAGGAGAAATGGGACTACTTAAAAGGTGCATTATTGAAGGCAACAGAAAATTGCATTAGACTTGTCAGTAAAAGCAAAAAAAGGAAGAGACCACTGTGGTACTCAGCAGAAGTGGCCCAAATCATTAAAAATAAAAAGCTAGCATTTTGTAATTATAAAAAAACCCAGAGCAATGAAGATAAGGAAATCTACAAGATTAGGCAGAAAGAGGCCAAGCAAGTTATAAGAACTTCTAAAGCGCAGGCAGAAGAAAAACTAGCTCAGTCTATGAAAAAGGGGGATAAGACATTCTTCAGATATATAAATGAAAAAAGGAAATTAAAACAAGGAATAACTAAATTAAAAACAAAGGACGGAAGGTATGTAGAAGAAAATAAAGGGCTAGCTGACTGCCTTAATGAATACTTCTGTTCAGTTTTTACAGAAGAAAAAGAAGGAGAAGGACCTCCACTTGAAAGGATGACTAATGAATCATTTGATGCATGTGTCTTTACAGAGGAAGACATTCTAAGATTGCTGTCTAAAGTGAAGACAAATAAGTCACAGGGTCCTGATGGGATACACCCAAGATTATTAAAAGAGCTTAGTGGTGAGCTGGCAAAACCATTAACAGATCTATTTAACCAATCATTAGTAACAGGAGTCGTCCCGGAAGACTGGAAATTGGCAAATGTCGTGCCCATTCACAAGAAAGGTAGTAGGGAGGAATCGAGCAACTATAGACCAGTGAGTCTGACATCAATAGTAGGCAAATTAATGGAAACCCTATTAAAGGATAGGATTGTGGAACATCTTAAATCCCATGGATTGCAAGATGAAAAACAACATGGGTTTACTTCAGGGAGATCATGTCAAACAAATCTTATAGATTTTTTTGACTGGGTGACTAAAATAATAGACGGTGGAGGTGCAGTAGACATTGCATATCTAGATTTTAGTAAGGCTTTTGACACTGTCCCACATAGAAGACTTATCAATAAACTGCAGTCATTGAGCATGGACTCCCATATTGTTGAGTGGATTAGGCAGTGGCTGAGTGACAGACAACAGAGGGTTGTAGTCAATGGAGAACATTCAGAACAAGGTCATGTTACCAGTGGGGTACCTCAGGGATCTGTACTGGGACCAATTTTGTTTAATATCTTCATAAGTGATATTGCAAAAGGCCTCGATGGTAAGGTTTGTCTTTTTGCTGATGACACAAAGATATGTAACAGGGTTGATGTTCCTGGAGGGAAACGCCAAATGGAAAAGGATTTAGGAAAACTAGAAGAATGGTCAGAACTCTGGCAACTGAAATTTAATGTGGATAAGTGCAAGATAATGCACCTGGGGCGTAAAAACCCAAGGGCAGAATATAGAATATTTGACACAGTCCTGACCTCAGTATCTGAGGAAAGGGATTTAGGAGTAATTATTTCAGAAGACTTAAAGGTGGGAAGACAATGTAATAGAGCAGCACGAAATGCCAGCAGAATGCTTGGATGTATAGGGAGAGGTATAAGCAGTAGAAAGAGAGAAGTGCTTATGCCGCTGTACAGAACACTGGTGAGACCTCACTTGGAGTATTGTGCGCAGTACTGGAGGCCATATCTCCAGAAGGATATAGATACTCTAGAGAGAGTTCAGAGAAGAGCTACTAAACTAGTACATGGATTGCAGGAAAAAACTTACCAGGAAAGGATAAAGGACCTTAACATGTATAGCTTGGAAGAAAGAAGAGACAGAGGGGATATGATAGAAACATTTAAATACATAAAGGGAATCAACTCGGTAAAGGAGGAGAGCATATTTAAAAGAAGAAAAACTACCACAAGAGGACACAGTTTTAAATTAGAGGGGCAAAGGTTTAAAAGTAATATGAGGAAGTATTACTTTACTGAGAGAGTAGTGGATGCATGGAATAACCTTCCTGCAGAAGCGGTAGCTACAAATACAGTGAAGGAGTTTAAGCATGCATGGGATAGGCATAAGGCTATCCTTCATACAAGATAGGGCCAGGGACTATTCATAGGATTCAGATATATTGGGCAGACTAGATGGGCCAAATGGTTCTTATCTGCCGACACATTCTATGTTTCTATGTTTCTATGTTTCTACAGGCCTCCTCAGACTGTCCAGAGCACTCACTGTGCATCACAGGCCTCCACAGACCACTGTCCAGAGCACTCACTGTGCATCACAGGCCTCCTCAGACTGTCCAGAGCACTCACTATGCATCACAGGCCTCCTCAGACCACTGTCCAGAGCACTCACTGTGCATCACAGGCCTCCTCAGACTGTCCAGAGCACTCACTATGCATCACAGGCCTCCTCAGACCACTGTCCAGAGCTCTCACTGTGCATCACAGGCCTCCTCAGACCACTGTCCAGAGCACTCACTGTGCATCACAGGCCTCCTCAGACTGTCCAGAGTACTCACTGTGCATCACAGGCTATACAGGCTCTACTCCCACTGGCCTGTAAAGCCCCATCTTTTTCTATCCTCATTTTTTTTTTGTTGTGCATCACAGGCCTCCTCAGACCACTGTCCAGAGCACTCACTGTGCATCACAGGCCTCCTCAGACTGTCCAGAGTACTCACTGCGCATCACAGGCTATACAGGCTCTACTCCCACTGGCCTGTAAAGCCCCATCTTTTTCTATCCTCATTTTTTTTTTTGTGCATCACAGGCCTCCTCAGACCACTGTCCAGAGCACTCACTGTGCATCACAGGCCTCCTCAGACCGTCTAGAGCACTCACTGTGCATCACAGGCCTCCTCAGACTGTCCATAGCACTCAATGTGCATTAGAGGCCTCCCCAGACTGTCCATAGCACTCACTGTGCATCACAGGCCTCCTCAGTCTGTCCAGAGCACTCACTGTGCATTACAGGCCCCCTCAGACCACTGTCCAGAGCACAATGTTCATTAAAAACCTCCTCAGACCTCCCAGAGCACTCACTGGTGGACTTAATATAAGTGGGTACTAATATTTATAGGTAAAGTTGATCCAAGGAATATTCGATTGCCTCTCAGGGGACCGGAAAGGAATTGTTTCCCCTGCTGTAGGAAATTGGATCATGCTTTGCCGGGTGTTTTTTCGCCTTCCCCTGGATCAACTGCAGGTATAGGATTGTGTATATGGGATTGTATGGTTTGGTTTTCATTACTGTTTTTTTTTTTATTGATTGAGCCAGATGGACTTGTGTCTTTTTTCAACCTGACTAACTATGTAACTATATGCATTACAGACCTCCTCAGACCGTCCAGAGCACTATGTACATTACAGGCCTCCTCAGACTGTCCAGAGCACTGTGTGTACATTACAGGCCTCCTTCAGACCGTCCAGAGCACTATGTACATTACAGGCCTCCACAGACCATCCAGAGCACTGTGTACATTACAGGCCTCCTCAGACCATCCAGAGCACTATGTACATTACAGGCCTCCTCAGACCATCCAGAGCACTGTGTACATTACAGGCCTCCTCAGACCATCCAGAGCACTATGTACATTACAAGCCTCCTCAGACTGTCAAGAGCTCTGTGTGCATTACTGGCCTCCTCAGACTGTCAACAGCACTATGTACAATACAGGCCTCCTCAGACTGTCCAGAGCACTGTCTGCATTACAGGCCTCCTCAGACCTTCCAGAGCACGGTGGGTATTACAGGCCTCCTCAGAGTGTCCAGAGCTCTGTGTGCATTACAGGCCTCCTCAGACCTTCCAGAGCACTGTGGGTATTACAGGCCTCCTCAGAGTGTCCAGAGCACTGTGTGCAATACAGGCCTCCTCAGAGTGTCCAGAGCACTGTGTGCAATACAGGCCTCCTCAGAGTGTCCAGAGCTCTGTGTGCATTACAGGCCTCAGACTGTCCAGAGCACTATGTACATTACAGGCCTCCTCAGACTGTCCAGAGCACTGTGTGCATTACAGGCCTCCTTAAACCATCCAGAGCACCAAGGTAATTTCAGACCTCCTCAGACTGTCCAGAGCACTGTGTGCATTACAGACCTCCAGATCGTGTAGTTTGTTCAAAGCTTAATACCATGAATATTAACATGATATTGGAGGGGGGGTCATAAAATATGGTAGTTGAGCTGCATTTTTACCCTCCTGACCACCCACTTAATCAAGAGCATGTAGCAGCTCAGGGCTGTACATCTGCTACGGCTGTGATGCTTTGCAATGTGATGGCATGTCACATTTGGCAGGTGGTACCGACACCAAATGTAGCCCATTCAGGGGTCAGGGTTAAAAAAAAGTTGTGAAGAGTTGATATATCACCTCCTCATCACCCATCAAATGCCTAATAAAAGCGATTCACCATGGATAACTTTTCAAATGGGCAGAAGGGGCTGCTGAATGTATCAACAAGTTCTAAGTGAATATTAAAGTGGTTGTAAAGGCTGAAGGTTTTTTACCTTCATACATTCTGTGCATGAAGGTAAAAAACCTTCTGTGTGCTGCTCCCCCCACAGCCCCCCCCCCCTTATATCAACTCTTAATCCAGCGATGTGCACGAGAGTCTCGGCTGTCCCGGGACTCCCTCTCCTCATTAACTGAGACAGCAACAGGAACCATTGGCTCCCACTGCTGTCAATCACAGCCAGGGAGCTAATAAAGAGGAAGGGGTGCTGCTCTATGTGTCTTATGGATGCATAGAGCAGGTTTTAGGAGCGAGCATGCACCAGTTCCCCCATAGCACTGGTCATTAGGGAAGAGCCAGGAGCGCCGGTGGGGGACCTAAGAAGAAGAGGACCGGGGCTGCTCTGTGCAAAAACAATGCACAGAGCAGGTAAGTATAACATGTTTGTTTTTGTTTGTTTTTTTAAAGCCAAACCTATTACTTTAACTCTGCTAAGTGATCGGCCTCTGATGGCTCATCCTTTTGCTCACTGTGTATTGTATTCCTTTTATTTTCATTAAAAAATCTATTTGAAACTGAAGTCCAGAAAAATGTAAAAAAAAAAAAAGAAACCCACTAATTAATGCATTTTTTCATTTTTTTTAAAACAAAATAAATAAAAGTATTTTAAACATAACTAATGTGATAACTACATTTTACTACAAAGCAGTCTCCTGTAATTTCCTATACAGCAGCAGTGAGACAGGTTAATGAAGGAGCAGTATCTCATGCTGACAAGAAACAGCTAATATATATACACTATATTACCAGAAGTATAGGGACGCATGGGGCGGATCCAGAGTCTAGTCTCGGGAGGGGCATCGCTTTTATGGACGTTTTTTCCGCTTACCGGAGCCTTCAGTAACCACTGTGTGGTTTGGCAGGAATTCGAGTGAGGGCAAGATGGCCCCCACTCCACTCCATGCCCATGGAGGCCCAGAGCGACGTCAAACGTTACTTCCAACCAACGGCCTTAACCACTTTACCACTAGAGCATTTTGCTGTCTTACGTCTGGGCCACTTTTTGCCATTCGGCGCTGTGCGACTTTAACTGACAATTGCGCGGTCGTGCGACGCCGTACCCAAACGAAATTGACGTCCTTTTTTTCCCACAAACAGAGCTTTCTTGTGGTGGTATTTGATCACCTGTGCGATTTTTATTTTTTGCGCTGTAAACAAAAAAATTGCGTTTATTTTGAAAAAATAACAATATTTTTAACATTTTTTTATATGAAATTCCCCCCAAAAAAGATGTAAAAACCATTTTTTTTTTTAATTTTTGGCCAATTTGTTTTCTGCTACCCATGTTTGGTAAAAAAAATCGCAATAAGCGTATTTTGATTGGTTTGCGCAAAAGTTATTGCGTTTACTAACAAAGGGAAAGATTTATGTCATTTTTGGTGTTTTTTTTTTTTAACGAGTAATGGCGGCGATCTGCGATTTTTTATGCGGGACTGCGACATTGCGGCGGACAGATCGGACCCTTGACTGACATTTTTGACACTTTTGGGGGTACCAGTGACATTGCTGCAGTAATCAGTGCTATAAATATGCACTGTTACTGTAAAAATGACACTGGCAGGGAAGGGGTTAATTTTATTGGAGGGGGAGGGGTTAATGTATGCCTGGTGCTTACTGACATGTGGGGGGGGGGGGTGACTGTGTGAGACAGGGACAGATCGGATGTCCAGCTATGCTGAACACTCCGATCTGTCACTCCCTGTCACTGAGGAGATCCGCCCGCTTGTGTTTACACAGGCGGGCGGATCTCCGCACTAGATCCCCGACGATCGGGGCAGAGCAGTGGCGATCGCCGCTGCTCCTCCCCTGGCCCGACTCCCGCTGTGAATGAAAACAGCGGGAGCGCCGCCTACAGGGGAGGAGTCTGGCGACGTAGGTCTACGTCGTCAGACGGGAACGAGCCACTTTGCTGCAGTACTATTCCAGTACTCAGCGGTAAAGTGGTTAAAGGGCCAATTTTTGTTTTTTTAAATAAAAAAATTATTTTTTTTCTATTGCTTTTAAGTGTAAATGTGAGATCTAAGGTCTTTTTTGACCCCAGATCTCATATTAAAGGGGACCTGTCCTGCGTATTTCTATTACAAGGGATGTTTACATTTCTTGTAATAGGAATGAAAGTGATCAAAAAAAATACAGTGTAAAAATAAAAAATAAAATAAATAAGAAAAAAAAAAATTTAAAGCATCCCGTCCCTCTGAGCTTGCGCGCAGAAGCGAACACATATGCAAGTCACACCCACATATGTATATGGTGTTCAAACCACACATGTGAGGTATCACCGTGATCGTTAGAGCAAGAGCAATAATTCTAGCCCTAGACTTCTCTGTAACTCTAAATTGGTAGCCTGTAGATATTTTTAAAGTGACGGCTATGGAGATTTTGAAGTACCAATGTTTGTTGCTATTCCACGAGCGTGCATGACAACTTGGATATCAATTTACTCAGCGTAACATTATCTTTCACATTGTAGAAAAACATTTGGCTAACTTTACTGTTTTCTTACTTTTTTATTCACATAAGTGTATTTTTTCTGCTAAAAAAAAAAAAAAATATATATATATATATATATATATAATGTTTTGGGGTTCTAAGTAATTTTCTAGCAAAAAATACTGATTTTAACTTGTAAACAACAAGTGTCAGGAATTGGCCCAGTCCTTAAGTGGTTAAGATTGAACTAGACAATAATATCAATACTAAAAGGGCAGCACTTTTTTTTCAAAAATATGGAAACCATACCTGACTGTATTGTGTGATTTTAGACATGTATTATTGTAATCACTTTTATAGGTAGGGAGTAGCTCCCATGGAAGAGCAATTGACACTCTGAGATAAGAAGGCAGCCTGGCTGAGCCAGCATCACACATCTGTTTGCATCTTTCACTGCGCTAGCCTGGAGCCTGGAGAAGCTGGAGGGAGGAGGTGGGTGGAGCCAACACTAGGCGTGCAGCGGAGGAGGAAGAAGGCTCCACTCTGAATGCTGGGGCCTCACTCTCCTCCTCCTCAGGCTGTCATGACGTCACTGGTTGCTAGACGCCAGGCGGCGATAGCAACCAGTGCACTGCAGTATAGGCCAGCGGCCCGATGGTACTACAACAACAGAGGCTCTCGGCGCCGCCACTGCCGCTGGCCTGGGACGCAAAGAGACATTGGGAGTCTGGACTTGGGACTGAAGTGGGTAATATTTTCGGAAGGGGGGGCAATTGACCCTTTGCCCCCCCCCCCCCCTGGATCCGCCACTGTTGGGATACCTGCCTTTACACGAGCATGAACTTTAATGGCATCCCAGCCTTAGTCTGTGGGGTTTAATATGGAGTTGGCCCACCCTTTGCAGCTATAACAGCTTTGACTCATCTCGGAAGGCTGTCCACAAGGTTTAGGAGTGTTTCTATGGGAATGTTTGACCATACTTCCAGGAACGCATTTGTGAGGTCAGGCACTGATGTTAGAGAGAAGGTCTGATTTTCAGTCTCCGCTCTAATTCATCCCAAAAGTGTTCTATTGGGTTTAGGTCAGGACTCTGTGCAGGTAAGTCATGTTCTTCCACTCCAAACTCGCTTGTTCATGTCTTTATGGACCTTGCTTGTGCACTGGAACAGGAAGGGACCATCCCCAAACTGTTCCCACAAATTTGGGAGCATGAAATTGTCCAAAATGTCTTGGTATGCTGATGCCTTAAGAGTTCCCTTCACTGGAACTAAGGGGCCAAGCCCAACCCCTGAAAAATAACCCCACACCATAATCCCCCCTCCACCAAATGATTTGGACCAGTGCCCAAAGCAAGGTCCATAAAGACATGGATGAGCGACTTTTGGGTGGAGGAACTTGACTGGCCGGCATGGAGTCCTGACCTCAACCCGATAGAACACTTTTGGGATGAATTATAGCGCAGACTGTGAGCCAGGCCTTCTTGTCCATATTAGTGCCTGACCTCACAAATGTCCTTCTGGCAGAATGGTCAAAAATTACCAAAGACACACTCCTAAACCTTGTGGACAGCCTTCCAAGAAGAGTTGAAGCTCTTATAGCTGCAAATGGTAGGCCAACTCAATACTAGACCCTACAGACTAAGACTGGGATGCTATTAAAGTTCATGTGCGTGTAAAGGCAAGCATTCCAATACTTTTGGTAATATAGTGTGTATCACTGAGAAACTAATAGGCTTCCCGTGCTAACCAAAATACTCAGGTTTTGGCAAATACCAACACAGGTTCTGCAGTACATTGCTTAGAGGTATCACCATATCTCATTGGAATAATATTTTGCAAAGTTAAGGGAAAAATTTGTATAGAAGGGGAGGTGGGGGCCTGTTTACACAAAAAATTATATTGGCACCTTCCCCCATATATAATATCGAAGCAAAAATAGGGCACAGATTGACCAGAAGAGTCGGTCAAGCTATGTCCTAGAAAGAGGGGGGGGGGGGGTTTAAATGTGCCTTTATAAATCGTCAGATATGCATATGTGTCAGAGAAACCTTCAGCTGCAGACTGGTCATCACATGACAAGCACCACATGACTTCCACATGACTTCCTGGCTGCCTATAAAAGCTGAGCAAGTGCTCAGAGGAATTGCTGGTTTGTCTTTCAGCTTCCTGTACCTGAGTTCCTGTTTCCTGTGTGATCGTTTACCTGCTGTGACCCGGATTGACCCTGACCTGCTCTGTTCTTCTCCTGGACCCGACCTTGGCTTGTTTTACGGACTTTGCTTTTGCTTACCTGTGTTTGACCCTCTGCCTGCGACCCGGATTTACCTTCAGTCTCCTGTGCCTTGACCCTCTGCTTGTGACCAAGTCTTGTCTCCTATCTCCAGTGCCTTGACCCTCAGCCTGTGACCTGGATTGTCTGCTTACCTGTGTTTGGCCTGCTCCGGACTTTTACTGCTGGATCCTGATCAGTCTCTGCTCCAGCTCTACAGGACCTCCACGCAAGCTCTACCCTGCCTGCTGGTAGCTTGTGCCTCTTTGTGCCATCCACCCTCTGTATCACCTCCAGAGGGGCGGAGTGCGCTTAGTCGCAACAGCGAACCGCTCTCGGCATCTCGGCCTCGGTGAGTACCTCTATTCTGATAATATGTTTATAGGATTAGTCAGCAACACACATATATTAAAAAAATATATCTTTATTTATACATGTAATAAAAACAATAAGTACGTCATTTGAACATTTGTAGGTTGAACACATCAATGTCTTGTACAATATTTACAAATCTGTAAAAGTATTGCTGGAGCTACGCGTTTTGCATTATGCGCTTCCTCAGGGTCCAGCAAAAAAGGTGTATTTAAACAGAATCAATCTTAGAAATCTAGAAATACACAAGAAACTTATTAGGTGTATGAATACAACTAAATAAATAAAACATTTTTGTTTCCAACTCATTGTATATAGGCTTTATTTTACATTGCTATTTCTATTCACCCATTAAAACCAGACCATTCTGTTGCGTAAACATAATCATTTCTACCTATTGTTCCTATAGGAGGAACCAGAAGTGTATTTAAACCGTAGAAATCTTTCATATAAATTATACATAATAAATTATTTTATTTTTTATATATATCATTTGGAGAGGCTAAAAAACATCCAAAAAATCTTCCAGGGGAAAGATAACGCATCAAAAATGGAAAATAAAAGTCTTCTGAAAGGGGAAGGAAAAGGGGGAAGGGGAGAGGGGGAAGGGGAAGAAAGGAGTGGGGAAGATATTGGGAAGTAATGTAAGATGTGAGTTACCAAATGACCCAAAGGGGGGGCAAAGAGAGGGTAGACTGGCACTCCGGATAAAATCAAACCGGGGGACAGTCCATCTCTATACAAGGTTTAGGCAGGATGCAACAAGATGGCAAAGTGGGGATCCACATCAAGAGAAACAGAGGAATTTAAGATATCTTTTAATCTTTTTACTAGCAAGTCTTAAAGATATCTTAAATTCCTCTGTTTCTCTTGATGTGGATCCCCACTTTGCCATCTTGTTGCATCCTGCCTAAACCTTGTATAGGGATGGACTGTCCCCCGGTTTGGTTTTATCCGGAGTGCCAGTCTACCCTCTCTTTGCCCCCCCCTTTGGGTCATTTGGTAACTCACATCTTACATTACTTCCCAATATCTTCCCCACTCCTTTCTTCCCCTTCCCCCTCTCCCCTTCCCCCTTTTCCTTCCCCTTTCAGAAGACTTTTATTTTCCATTTTTGATGCGTTATCTTTCCCCAGGAAGATTTTTTGGATTTTTTGGATGTTTTTTAGCCTCTCCAAATGATATATAAAAAAAATAAAATAATTTATTATGTATAATTTATATGAAAGATTTCTACGGTTTAAATACACTTCTGGTTCCTCCTATAGGGACAATAGGTAGAAATGATTATGTTTACGCAACAGAATGGTCTGGTTTTAATGGGTGAATAGAAATAGCAATGTAAAATAAAGCCTATATACAATGAGTTGGAAACAAAAATGTTTTATTTATTTAGTTGTATTCATACACCTAATAAGTTTCTTGTGTATTTCTAGATTTCTAAGATTGATTCTGTTTAAATACACCTTTTTTGCTGGACCCTGAGGAAGCGCATAATGCGAAACGCGTAGCTCTAGCAATACTTTTACAGATTTGTAAATATAGTACAAGACATTGATGTGTTCAACCTACAAATGTTCAAATGACGTACTTATTGTTTTTATTACATGTATAAATAAAGATATATTTTTTTAATATATGTGTGTTGCTGACTAATCCTATAAACATATGCATATCTGACGATTTATAAAGGCACATTTAAACCCCCCCCCCCTCTTTCTAGGACATAGCTTGACCGACTCTTCTGGTCAATCTGTGCCCTATTTTTGCTTCGATTTTGCAAAGTTAGTTAGCCAAATTCTACATTTTTTTATGTATCCATCCTTCTATTTTTCAAATCCCTTTTAAGTAAGACCAGAGCTTTGAATACAACTGATGTTCAAAATGGGGGATAGAAGCCTGCTCCTTAACATACAGTTTATGAATATTTAATAGAATGAAGTGAAATAAATCATCATCTCAGTCTGTTCAGTGTGGAGGAGGTGATGCTACAAACTCTAGGATTCAAGTCCCATAAGAACACACTTGTTGTCCACTGCTACCAGTTAGTTACCATCTGTAATTTTACCATCAAGGTTTGAAATTAAATCAGTGAAGCTGCTAAATCATTGTGGCACAAATTTACCTTGACCTTATTTAATGTTAATCTGGCTCTTATTATATCAGTGATCAGAGCTGGTCTATAAATGAGAGGGCACAGGAAAAAGGGACCATAGATTATGGAATATGAGATTATTTAAAGCTGAACTCCAGAAATTATATTTTTAGCATACTTGGTCCAGCTTGATTTAATGTAAGTATCCATATTATTAGACATGTGCATGACGAAAAAAATTGTTTTATTTTGTTTAGATTCGTTATTCCAGTTATTTCGTTTCATTACATTTGGTTGATTCATTCAATTCGTATTTGGAATTCATATTCGGAATTCGTTTTAAGTATTTTTTGAATTTTTTTGAATTTACCAACTTTTTCAATACAAAACATTTGAATCGATAAATTTCGAATCAGTTGAATCGAAAATTTTAGAGTTTTTTCAATTTGAATGCTGCAAAGTGAACAAACAAAAGAAAAACCTTCATCAAAGGATTACAATGACTCTTTAAATCATTTTTGGCTTAACAAAAACTGCATTGTTTTAAAATGGCACTCGAATAACACACACAGTCTTTGATTTCAGAAATATGTTTACAGTTCAAATTCGAATGGAATTTTCTATTCAAATTTCAATTTGAATTTTGGAAATACAGACGAATTTTGTTTAGTTATTTGGAGTGTTTTGGCAAAGTTTGTTTATACTGTAATTCGAATATAAGGAACATATACAAATCTCCGAAAATTAAAAATTTGTCTGAATATTTATTCGGACCTAAACGAACCGCACACGTCTAATCCATATCTCATATCTGGAGGGCCACTGGTGATTCTCTAAATTATTGTAGTAGTTGGTGCTGCATGTAGCCATAGCAGCGATTTTACAGGTTCTGTGTGAGCAGCTTCCCAACTGCACACTAACTACAGGGGGTCACCTAATCAACATCCCTGCCTTTCATAGACTGTCCTGTATGCTCTTTAGGCCTTACTTCTCCTGTGGATCACAGGAGGGCTCTTAGTTATGCATTCCTGTCACCCAGATTCGGCCAACAGCCGGTTAAAATCCTCTGTCGGCTGATGTCCCAGAGCCGGTCCAGGTTCTGCAGGGATTCTGACAATAATGTCGGGATCCACCCAGATGTCTGACCAGCTGCTCCAGCCCCCTCCCTAGTCTGGCTCTCCAATGAGCAAGGGAGGGCAGAATACAGACTAAGAACTGAGTGATAAGCTGTTTTTGTTGATGATCACTAATTCTCAGTGCAGAGCCAGCAGAGGACAGCTGCAGCATCGATTGATATTATTTTGATTTCCTGCACTTCTCCTTTAAAGCCTTACTCCGGGAAAAAAAAAATCCACCCTTGAAGTGGGTCCCACCACATTCCAAGGGTAAATACTCAATATGACTAGGGGTGCAGAGTGCAGGCTATATTACTTACCATATACCGTGCTCAGGTTGGCTCCAGTGTAGTCCTCTTCTGCCAAAAGCTCCAATCTGTTGGCAAAGTCTTTGGACAGTGATGGCGAACCTATGGCACATGTGCCACAGCTAGCACGCAGAACCCTCTCTGTGGGCACATGAGAGCCGCCGCCACTGCCTGCGCTGTGACAAGGGGAGAAGTGAGTGCGGGCTGTCAGTGTATTTCCCCGGCTTGCTCCCCTTCTTCTATCAAGCAGTGCGGGACAGGGACAGAGCGGCGATTGCAGGGATTGCCACCCATGCTGATTCCTCCTGCCTCCCTACTGACTGCAGCCAGGAACCAATGAGGAGCGAGGACAAGTGCACCATGGGACATGTAGTCCTGCAAGACTATGGCTCTATTTTAATCAATTAAAGAAAAACTACAGCCCCAGCATACCCTGAGAAAATAGGAGGAGGGACAGCCTGGGGCCCGGTAAAAATAAAAGGCCTGAGACAGAAGGGATAGCAAGGGTGAGAGGAGTGTGGAGACAAGAGTGAGTGGAGGCTGATGTGGTTCAGGACGGAGAGCGAGAGCAAGCCACAACAGCCCCTGCAGTTGAACCAGCAGGAGAGGATCAAGAGGACGGCGCTGAGACAACATGATCAAGAGTGAGGAGGATGATCAAAGGCACCAAAAAAGAAGGAAGCTGCAGCCAGGCACACCGACACTGGATGTTGGAGCCGGGTGAGTGCTGGATTGACCTCAATACCTCTTGGAGTAAACGATCATCAGTTGGGTGACTGGGTGTCTGAAGTTTAATTGCAGTGTTGGCACTTTGAAAAAACTAAGTTGATTTTGTGTTGAAGTTTGGGTACTTGGGCTCAAAAAGGTTCGCCATCACTGTCTTAGGGTTAGTTATGTACAATACAAGGAGACTGGAGTCTGACCGGAACTGGTCATAGCTTACCGAGCAGCTGCAGGGGACTGGTCACAGCTTTGGAGGGAGCCTGCTGGAATGAAGAGCAAAGTAGGTATTTACACCTTAACCCTCTGCCTCTAGAATAAAGGAGCATTTAACCCCTGCAGTGCAGGGGGCCCCACTACAAGGGTGGACTTTTTAATTTTCCTGCAGTTGGACTTTAAAGCTGAAGTTTAGGTATGGCAATTTTTACATACTGTAGTTACTGTACATTGGTCCATCTGGGACCATTCTAAGTATGTATGTGCCATAGTTGTGGGATCTTTGTAGAAGCTGAAAATCATTCTACCAGACATTGCTTCCACAGTGATTGCCACTGGCATCTGTGTCCTGTGTCAGCAGTTGCTCTGCTGCTTACTGAGCATAGGAGGCCGCTAGCTTGGCACAAGTTTTAATGCAAAGCATTTTCTGATTGGATAAGGTTGTGATGTCACTGCCCTGCCCCTCACCTCATCCAATCAGAGAACACTTTGCATTCATTAGGAAAATGCAAAGTGTTACCTGAACGGCGCCTGTGCCAAGTAAATGACCTTCTGTGTTCACAATGCAGCAGGACAGCAGCTCAGCACAGGACTTAGAAGCTAGTGATCAATTGGACAGAATCAGTGTGGCATGGGAGGAGCGTGGGGCATGACAGAGCAGCAGCTCAGCACAGAACTTAGAAGCTAGCAGAAATCCCTGTAGTAGCCCTGCCTACTACAGTGATTAACATCTTCTAGAGCACAGGTGTCAAACACAAGGCCCGCGGGCCGAATGCGGCCCCCCAGGCCATTTTATGTGGCCCTCGCACCTCTCCTGCAGTTGCAGCCCCCCCCCTCCTTGTCTCTGCCCCCACCTTTTCTCAGTAGTTGGCAGCAGAAAGGACAGAACTCCTTTGCCAGATCCTGTGCTTCTCTGTGATGCTGCAGAAAGGCTTGTCTTTGCCCATCCCCCCCCCGCCTTCTCAGCAGTCTGCAGCAGAGAGGAGGGCAGAACTCCTCCTACAGATCCTGCGCCTCTCTGTGCAGCCGCAACACCAGCTTATCTCTGCCTCCCCTGGTCTCAGCATTCAGCAGACTCTGTAGGCTGACTCCAGCCTTCCTCTGGTCCTCTTCCAGACATTGCAATTTCTTTTCTCCAGATCCACCTGCATCTTCTTCCTGGCAGTAGCACAAGGTAAGGGGGTGCATTGTGGTGTAAGGAAGGGTGGGTGACTTTTGACTTATGATGGTGGGGGGGTGGCTCGTGACATCTTATGTAAGGGTGTAAGGGGGCCGTGGGGGGCTCTGGACATCTAACCTTACAGATATAACCGGCCCTTTGAGGGCAACCATAATGCTGATGTGGCCCGCGATGAAATTGAGTTTGACACCCCTGTTCTAGAGGCTCCCACAGGTATTGCACATATGTGCTTACATCCAAGCTGGACCAATGTAATTATACAAATTGGCATACCTAAACTTCAGCTTTAAGCCAGTGTCATTGATTTACTAAAGCAAATTGTCAGTTTGAAAGGGAATTTCCCCATCCAATCAGAAGCAGGCACTATCCAGGTATTTGACAGCTGCTAAAATACAATAGCTGCAGCAGGAGATTTGATTTGATCAGAGCTATCCAACCTGTATGGAGGAATTGATTTGATTTTTTTTTGTTCAGACTATCTGTATATACCATGCTGGATTTAGGGGCCAAAAGGGGCAACTGCCCTGGGCCCCCTGTCAGAAGGAGTCCCTTTTCTATACAAAAATAATAAAAAACAATATAAAAAATTATACAAAATAATGAAAAAAATAAAATAAAATATGTATTAATAAAAAATCAATTTCTTTTGTTGAATGTATTTTGGGAATTATATTTTTCCGGCCATCATCTGTAAAAGTTTTTCTTCTGGACTGGTATATTATATCATTTTCAAAAATGAACTTTGGCAGTCAGTTCAAGCGGACCTCACATAGATTGCTATGACTGTGTGTGTGTGTGAGCATGCATGACCTCAGAATTACATTGTGTCATACATTTTAAAAATGTGTGACTGTCACTGAGAGGTTGCTAGGGGTTCCCTAAACAATGACCAATTTCTGCCTCTTAAACAAGTTTCCACTGACACCATTGATCTTTTTAGCTATCTGTAAGGGGTAACTCTTCCCAATGGCCACATGTGTAAGGAGGACCAGGTGGGCAGAAAGGGCGGCTGCCCTGGGCGCAGGGTGTATTAGGGATGGGAGCGGCACAAGTTCCTTCTTCTATAAGGCCGATAGGATTAGTGACAGTGACATCACTTCTTCTGTCAGCCCTGCGCTTGAAGTGGCAAAGTGAGGAGGAGAGAGTCGGGAGGAGATGCGGACTGCGCTCTCTCTCCCCCTACTTCTCATAAGCTCACACATAATGGAGGGGGGAGGGGCAATTTGACATCTTTGCTCTGGGCACGTGATGATCTGTTCCCAGCACTGTGTGTAAGGAACAGTCTGCCCTCACACTAATGTATCATGAGTTATTATTATTATTCTTCAGGATTTATATAGCGCCAGCAGTTTACGCAGCGCTTTACAAAATAAAAGGGAGACAATACAGTTACAATACAATAAAATACAAGAGGATTAAAGGCCCGTACACACTTGACAGAAATCGGACGAAATATCCTCCGATTTTTCTCTCTCTTGCTTAGCGTTCATAACCGTTTTTAGTTGACAGTGCATAAATGTTCACGAAATTTCTCGTCCGATTTTTTTTTTTTTGGGACATTTGTTCCTAGACTTCCGGGTTGTCAGCAACTTCAGATCACGCGCGGTCTTTCGTATTCGATTTTTCACGGATGTACTGTATACACATTAAACGAAAATTGGTCGTCTGGGGACGAACGATAAAAATTTTGGTGTTTGTCCCTCCGTTTTTTTTGGTTGAAATGTCGGCATTGGCTGCTGAAAGTTGTGTACACACTAGCCGAAAATCGTACGATTTTACCTCGGACGGGAATTTTCGGCAGATTTTCTACTAGTGTGTACCCAACTTAAGTGGGCCCTGCTCAGAAGAGCTTGCAATCTAATTGGGTGGGGCAGGTGTTACAAGAGGTTGTAATAGTAGGGAATGAGCTGATGGAAGATTAGTGATAGGCTTCCCTGAAGAGATGAGTTTTCAGGGATCGCCTGAAAGCAGCTAGAGTAGGGGATAGCTGTACAGGTTGAGGTAGAGCGTTCCAGAGGATGGGAGAGGCCCTGGAGAAATCCTGGAGACGAGCATGGGAGGAGGAGACAAGGGAGCTTGAGAGTAGGAGGTCTTGAGAGGAGCGGAGAGGACGGTTTGGGTGATATTTGGAGACAAGATTGGTAATGTAGCCCAGGGCAGAGTTGTGAATAACTTTGTATGTTGTGGTTAGTATTTGAATTTAATTTGCTGGGCAATCGGGAGCCAATGTAGGGATTGGCAGAGAGTTGTACATAAAATAATTGTTAAAAGGGATTCCCTGAGACCGGAAAGTTATTTCAAGGGTTCCTATGTGTTGAAAAGATTGAGAAAGCCTGCTGTGAATAAACTCTGTGTATGAGCCCCCCCTTTCCCCAAACTAAAAAGCCCCAGGCCCCCCAAGGTCTAAATCTGGCCCTACCTGTATAGCCAGATTATAAGTGAAGGAGGCGAAGCTGTGCTCACTTCTATTATCCAATCATGTGCAAGCAAATTTTTTTTATTGTTTTTCTTGCATGGTTGGGTATTCTTTACAAAGTAAATTTTGACAACATTCCCCAAACTAAGCGAAAATTCCCTTGCAATTTGCACACATGCTCTACTCCTTTAGTAAAGCAACCCAAGTGTGTCACATTAATGATTCTACATCTGACCACTTAAAAGCTTATTAAACAATCAGAAGAGCTTTTGGCTGAATATAAAGCGGATAATACGTGCTTTTCTCACATTGGTGTCTGTGTCCTCTTTCCTTTCACCCCAAATAATCCTTCAGTGTGCTGTGCAGTGTCAGTGCAGAGAGTGCAGTGTATGCCCCTCCTCCACTCTGTGTCATGTAATGGGAGAGCTGGCTGTGCTGCCTTCCTGTCTGTTGTCTGCCTGGGACTCTACATGCTCTGCTATAGTCCATAGAGCTGTGCGGGCGATGCAGCTCCCTGTGCCGCGGCTCGGCACCCTCTAGGACCCTCACCCCTTCCTGAGCACAACCCAGCCTCACCCACCATGAGTAAAAGCCAAGATGCCTGCAAACCCCTCTCCTTAAACTTCACCATCGACAGCATCCTGAAACTAAACTCCAGGAGATCCGACAGCAGCAAAATACAGAGGGACTTCATAGAGAGGACCATAGATGACAGCAGAGAGCTGTGCAAGCACTCAGCGGAGCCAGATGAGGAGCGGAGGGCCACAGAGGACAAGAAGAGCCCCTTACTGACCGCACAAGGTACAGAGAGAGGAGCAGACACTCATACAACACATTCCCATCAATTAGCGCACACTGGATGGGAGCAATCATCAGCTATGTCTTGTATATACATGGCTGTCACCCATCTCTGCATGCATTATATGGCCAATTGTACTATATAATGTCTACGGTCATTGTAATATTATAATATTTGGGTGCTAATATAATGCATCGCTACAGGCATTTCATATATTTCATAGTATTCTTCTAATATATGTTGTCATAAGCTAATATGCATATATGCAGTTACTTATATCACACGATCACTCATCTGTTAATTCACTGCATACAGTGCTCATTTACTGTATATATTTAAACATATATATATATATATACATATACATACACAGACACACACACACACCTATACACCTATCCAATGCTTTAGATACTCTTTTTAAATTATATAAAAGTTATTTATATCACACTATCATTAGTCTGGTTATTCACTACAGACTGTGTTCACTTACTTACACACACACCTATCCAATGCTTTGAATACTCTTCTTATATTATTATAACTATAACTCTTCTTCTGTTCATTCACTGACAGTGTTCACTAATTTACAAGTATATATATATATATATATATATATATATATATATATATATATATATATATATACACACTTACACCTATCCAATGCTCTTACTATTTATTATATGCAAGCTATTTACATGGCTCATCCATGAATTCGATGCAAGTGGTGTTCATTTTTTTATCAGCATGGTATATATGTAATGTTGTAATAATCTTACTGTATTATGCTATATATATATATATATATATATATATATATATATATATATATATATATATATATATATATACAGTGTTAATTTTTATTTAGCAAGATATGTATGTTACTATTGTAATTCTTTAGTCTTATATTATACTATATACAAGTCATGATACCTCTAATTATTCAATGCAATGCTTATTTTGTAGCAAGATATAAATGTAGTTATTTTAATACTGAAGAAACTCTATAATATCCTATAAGTAACAATTTAAAGCACACATGCACAAACATATCACATATATAAATGTCTACATAAAAATGTTTCAAATATATATATATATATTTCAAGGGGATAACGAATACAAACTGTAAATATTTTACAGACAGCATAATTTATAGTTTATATTAATGTATACTTAAGGCATCCATACCCCCTTTATTTATTTTGGTGTTCTTTGGGACATGCCTGGTTACCTGGATAGATTACTATATTTACCTGTTGATGCTCTCCACCTTTAAATAAAAAAATAAAAATAAATATATATATATATATATATATATATATATATATATATATATATATAGACAGACAGACAGACAGACAGATAGATAGATAGATAGATAGATAGATAGATAGATAGATAGATAGATATATAGATAGATAGATAGATAGATAGATAGATAGATAGATAGATAGATAGATAGATAGATAGATATAGATAGATCTGAGATTTAATTTCCTGATAATGCAATGGTATAAGATAAGCTCCCCGGCAGCTATTGGGTTAAAGTTGGTGTCCCCAGGACAGAACATATGACGGCTGGGAATCAGTACAGCTGGGACCCCGGAATCTAGGACCATATATATACTAATGACCATATGGGGGACTCCCACACTCTACACTAATCCAGGATTATACTAGCCTGAGGTCCTACAGCTGCTGGGGAACTACAAGTCTTAGCTGAAGCAGGCTGAGCTCACGAAGCCTCAGGTCACCACAGAGAGGTTTTCATTAATAGGCTGGGACCCCAATAACCGATATGTGTTTATGGATGAACGGTAACTGTGATTATCCTATAGGCAATTAATCCTGATCCTATATACTGGTCTGTGTTCCAAAATGATCATGAAAAGGGGTCCACAAATCCTTAGAGAATGTTATATCCAAAGTGTTCATTGAAATGATGCAGCTGATACTGTGCATGTATAGTTTTTTTTAATTCCAATATTTTAATAAGGTAAAATAAGTTGTGTCTGCTTGAAACTTTTTAATGCTGTTTCAACGATCTATGACGGTTTTACAGGACCAGTATAAAGGAAATTAAAAAAAAAAAAAAAAAAAAATATATATATATATATATTATACAGTATTTATTATATGAACACCTTTTTTCTCTTTTACATGCCCTCCTTTACATTTTGCATGCAGGTCAAGCTGTCCAGAAAAAGTGACAGTGTTTGAGACAAAACTTGCTTGCAACAATTCAAATGGTTGCATCTTTCAAAATAAACAAACAAACAAACACAAATAAATAAAATAAATCCTCCCCCCCCCCCCTTTCTTTTCCCCTTCCTGTCACTATTATTGGCTAGCTTGGCCTACACCCAAATGTAGAGAAAATGTCAATAAATCTAGAAGATACTATCGATACATCTAATAACAGTTTTCAGGACATGTATATCATATCATATCATTTCATATCATACGATATATCATTCTTGGTGATGATGATCCTTTATCCTAGTGCGGAAAGTTTAGTTGGAGTTGCAGTTTATAGAAGCAGGTGATCTTCAAAATGGTATCTGAAGAGCTGGGGAAGTCATCTGCAGAATTCCATAAAAGTACATTCTATAGATAATAGTGTAGAAATATTAGCCCCAAATAAAATGTTTTTAGTGCTAATCAAATCTGCATCACCAGTGAGACCCCCATCGTCCCATCTTTCATTCACATGATTTAAAATGTATCTAAACCTCAAAATTGATAGTGTTGCAGCTTACCAATTTTAGATGTGGTGGCTGAATTAGTTTTCTTTTTTAACCTGGCATTCTTGCCATGAACTCACTTCCTGTTCTAAGATGACAACCCTACTGAGCAGCATTGTCACCTTAGGACAGGAAGTTGTCATTGTATCAGGACTACATAATACCTCCCTCTCTTCACCATACCAGTGGAAAGTGTTTTAATATAGAAGTGCTAATTGATAACAGTTCAGAGGCAGGGAGTGCAGAAAATTATAATTAACAGTGTAAATTGGGGTGTTTTATAGGACCTTAAAGTGGGGGTGTTTTATAGGGGTACATCTTTTTTGGCAGCTGCAGGGACATTTTTTGAGATCCAATTACTATTTAGATGCAGTTATTTCTATTTTATAATTTTAGAAAATTATAATTGTCAGCTCACAAGATTTCTGGCTGGGTGAACAGTTAGTTATTTGTACAGATATATAAAAAAAATAAATAAATAAATAAAAATATATATAAAAAAAAAAATATATATATATATATATATATATATATATATATATATATATATATATATATATATATATATATATATATATATATTTAGCGAATCAAGGGAGGGAATAAGAAAAAGTTATTACAGTTTACATGACCTTTATTTATTTATGTTTTTTGGGGATTTTTATTTGCAGACACCAGATGCCTCCTGACCTCCACCCAAAGCCTTAACTACTGCACTGAGCAGT
Organism: Pelophylax lessonae; assembly: GCF_965119305.1. NCBI lineage: Eukaryota > Metazoa > Chordata > Amphibia > Anura > Ranidae > Pelophylax > Pelophylax lessonae. The sequence goes on along the minus strand of NC_138768.1, from coordinate 802,005,084 downwards.
CCTCAAAGCACAGAGACTTACCTTACAGGGCAGACCTCGCTGACAGCTTGGTGGATGGGCCCTCACCGTCGCCCGATCAGCTCGGTAAGAAAAGCAAGCTCCTGGCCAAGAAGAAGACCCGGACCATCTTCTCCAAGAGCCAGATCTTCCAGCTGGAGTCCACCTTCGACATGAAGCGCTATCTCAGCAGCGCCGAGCGAGCCTGTTTAGCGAACTCCTTGCAATTGACTGAGACCCAGGTGAAAATCTGGTTCCAGAACAGAAGGAACAAGCTGAAAAGACAGATGTCAGCAGAACTGGAGGGTCCCGGATCAGGGGAAAGTGCTGGGGATCTCTCAGTCCTCTACAAAGACAATTCTTTCTTGAATAGGTGCGTCCTGCCAATGCCCTTCCCTGTCATCTACCCTGGGAGCACCATTCCCTACCTGTGCTTCCCCAATCCCGGCAAATACTACAGCCTTACTGATGGGGACGTATAATATGGCGCACATTGCTACAAACTGTCGCAAGGCGATCTTCTTCTTCTTCTTCTTCCATATCACAAAGCCACTACGAGGAATTAATAATTTGTCAGTTTGTGTTTCTGACCTATCACTGTAAGGGAAGGGGAGGATTTATTTTTTAATAATTATTATTATATCTTACTATTATCTGCCTACAGCATGTACACTTATTTTTGTACCTTTTTAAGAAAAAAAAAAAAAAAAACTTGAACCCACACCATTTATCTAATTTAATTCGTCCTATGCAAGATACTTTACAAAAGGGATTCATGTTCCTGTATATGTGCAATTTCTTGCCCCTTATACAGTGCTTCTTTACTTCTATATCATTCATTAACAGGTTCAATTCACAAAGCTCAGGGGATAATAATCTGCATTTACAATGTGTTATATTTTTAATTCATTGGCTAAAAAAGTAACTTTAAAAAAAAAAAAGTTTTTTTAATTTAACATTTTTATTATTATTTTTAGTATTCTTATCCTGGTGTGTCAGCTTTGTGACTTGATATGTGAAAGAGTTTGGGTTAACAATCCATTACAGTATTAACATTTTTTTTTTCCTTTTACTAGATGAACAACAGTGTAGAGAATTGATTGCTGTGGTGGTTTTTAAATTCATTCGATTAGTTAATTTATTAACATGTGCTCATCACTAACAGGGGAAATGCCACACAAGCAGGGGGAAGAGGAGAAGGGCGTTGGCCAGAGCCAATCAGATTTCAGCTCTCACTATTTCTAATGTACATTTGAAAATGAAAGGATCTGACTGATACAGGAATCGTCTTCTCTTCTATGCAATGTATAAGCTTCTTCTGTTAGTTATGAATAACCAAAGACTTACAATCCCTGGGGTACCACCAGTGAGAAAGAGAAAGGGGGCCTTAAAGAAGCACTGAAGCACATGCAGTTTTTTTATTGTCTGTAAATTAAAATACTCTTTTTTTTTATTGGATACAATGAAATAAAATATTCATTTGACTTCTCTGGAAGTCTGTATACATAAACTATGGACATACATTTAAGTATAGTTAAAATATTAGTTTGCAAGAGTTTATTAATGAAATCAGAGTCCAAGAGACACATCAGTTGATTTACTAAAGGCAAATAGGCTACTTTGGGAAGGAAGTAGCTTAGTGAATGTAGTGAAATTTAAAAATGAATAAATAGTATTTTTTCTAAAATCAAGGAAAAATAAACAGTATTCTATTCTTGCACATGATTGGATAATGAAAGTCAGAAGAGCTTCACTTCATTCACAAAGTCAAAATTACCTTGAATACTAAACAGACTATTTGCCTTTATTAAATTAACTCCATCAATTTCTGAAAATGCAACCGATTTATAACTGACCAGATTTAAGGAAAATCATAAGAGCTTAACACGATTGAATGGAAGGCTTGATCATGTGAACTTCGCCACCTCAACAGCAATCTATTTGTTGTTACCTTGCTGATATCGTAAAAATATAGAAAATACTTTCATCACAGTAAAAAAAAAAAAAAAAAAAAAAAAAAAAAAAAAAATATATATATATATATATATATATATATATATATATATATCTACATATCTGTAAAGGTTCTTATGGTAAATATGCAGCCACTCAGACAATTATACATATTTAATTGACATCTGTCTCCAGTGCTAAGATGGAAAGGTCGGATGCTAACTTCAGATAAGTCAGTGATATCTCTGGAGCAATGCACTGCGGCTCCTCTTCATAATTAGCACTGAGAGGGGAAATCATTGCCTGAAATCCCCTGTACGGTACAGACTCCTCCTGAGTACAATGCACATATTCTTTTACACTTTATTTTCCACATACAAATCAGGTAGAGCCATAGTATATAAAATGCAATAAACACAATTAACCTAAAATCACAAATACTTCTATTACAACACATAACAGAATTGCCTTGATATACATTAAATAGAATACACACACATTGTGCAATATAGAGTGAGAAAGAAAGAAATATGTACATTATATGACATATATTAGAAGTTATAGGACAAAACTAAGACAGATTAAAAAGAGAGATAAAAATGAAGATAGATAGATAGATAGATAGATAGATAGATAGATAGATAGATAGATAGATAGATAGATAGATAGATAGATAGATAGATAGATAGATAGATAGATAGATAGATAGATAGATAGATAGATAGATAAACCTGGATGGATAGAAAGATATATATAAACTGATGTAGATAAATAAAGATAGATGGATGGAAAGAAAGATATAAACAGATAGATAGATAGATAGATAGATAGATAGATAGATAGATAGATAGATAGATAGATAGATAGATAGATAGATAGATAGATAGATAGATAGATAGATAGATAGATAGATAGATAGATAGATAGATAGATAGATAGATAGATAGATAAACCTGGATGGATAGAACGCTATATATAAACTGATGTACATAAATAAAGATAGATGGATGGAAAGAAAGATATAAACAGATAGATAGATAGATAGATAGATAGATAGATAGATAGATAGATAGATAGATAGATAGATAGATAGATAGATAGATAGATAGATAGATAGATAGATAGATAGATAGATAGATAGAACTCGATGAATAGAAATAAAAAAAACAGTAAGGGATCGATAGCAAGGATATAAAAAATAGATTAAATATAAAATAGATTGCTAGAGAAATAGATATACACTGATGATAGATAGATAGATAGATAGATAGATAGATAGATAGATAGATAGATAGATAGATAGATAGATAGATAGATAGATAGATAGATAGATAGATAGATAGATAGATATAGATGGAGAAAACTATTGAGCTAAAAATAGATACCATTAGAAAACTATATAGATAGATAGATAGATAGATAGATAGATAGATAGATAGATAGATAGATAGATAGATATTGTGGATCTCTCTCTCACACTCTCTCTCTGTATATATATATATATATATATATATATATATATATATATATATATATATATATATATATATATATATATATATTATACAGAGACAGAGATATCCTGTTCTCTTTCCCACACCACAGTACAATGCACACTCTCATATCACTCTGGTAATGTACATATTCTATAGGTTTACATTCTCTACTGTTCTCAGTCTACTGACTATCGTGCGTTAATTTACTTGGACAGGGGAATGTGTTAGCTAATTACTGAGATGTCACACCTTCACTACAGGCAGGTGCATGCAATTCATCAAACCTTCTCCTCAATCTATTGTCCTCTGCTTGTGTTTTTTTTTCTCGCTCGTACTTACATGTTCCTGTAAGAGCATACAACTTGTGTGAACTTCTGTATTTAATTCAGCCATGACATAATCATTGGGGGATTTTTACAGATCGCTTGAGCTGAAGTGGCCCCTCTTTTGTAGTCAGATCTGATCATACAGTGAGCCGGTACCAGTCCCTCTCCTCATATATACTCGGCTCTGTACAGAATTCTCCTTCCTATCATCACATCATCTATACATGATTTTTATTTTTATGGCAGTAATGTGTAGAAAGAACCCAGAAATTCCTCAATCTGCGATATTCATTTACATTTGCTGCTTTTATGCAATATATTATTGTATGCGGCTCACAAAATCCCCCTTCTGTCTTTTTATAGACAGAAAAAAAATGCATATACAAACGATCACCCGAATTCGGAATTCATACTTCTCTTTGACGTTTTAAATAAAATACGTTTCTTCAAATTATCGAGCTGGGTATAATATATAATTTATGCATAAAATATCATTTTTATACAATATATATATATATATATATATATATATATATATATATATATAAATGAATATATAATAGATATATAAATATAGTATAAAATATATATTTTATGCATTAACTAGCCACAGAGGGCATATTATATACAGTTTCATTACATTACTTATTCCTACCTAAAAATACTTTAAAAAGGTGTGTGTATAAATATGTAATATATATATATACATATATATATATATATATATATATATATATATATATATATATACATATATATATATATATATATATATATATATATATATATATATATATACATATACACATATATATATGTAAAAGTTTAATGTAAAAATATAGTTTGGTTAAAAGATACCTCCCTATTACATGTTTTACACATTGAAAGCGTGAGCATATATATTAATCCAGCAATTATCCATCTAACTATAAATTGAATATGTATATATATATATATATATATATATATATATATATATATATATATATATATATATCAATAATGCTTTTACGTAAAAAGTATAGCTCGGTTAAAAGATATAGAGGAGCTAAAAAGATAACTCTCTAAATACATGGAAAGGTAACGAAAATTAGTATACAAATAATCATATTTTTATAATGAAAATAAAAAAATAGGCAAAAAAGGATACAAAAAAGTTCTACTGTCATTAATGCCAACGTTAATTACAAGAGTAAAGACATGTTGATAATGCACAAGTAAATCTACATTAATCGATCCCCTTAAGTTGTTGGCCATACATTATCTGGCCATGTAAAAGGTATGTGGACCGCAGTCAGGGAGTCTGTGCTGGGGAGACTGTAGACAGTAATGTGAGTTTAGCTGGGTGCTGTTCTAGTGGTTTGTGTCCATTTCCAGAAATTCCCGGAATCACAGAACAAAGTGGACGAATAACTTAGAAAAGTGATCCTGACTTTCTTCCCTTCTCCCCAGACTTCTATGAAGAAAGGCTTCTACTGGCAGACAAGAGTCCTCTTCCCTGTGCTGAGTGATGGTAGCACCTCAGCCCTCTTGCTTTTGTGAAAACAAAATTAGCACATTATTAGAAGTAATTGTCTCCATTCTTAATTGGATCAGCAGACAAGCGAGGAAAACAATTCTTTCTTCCTCAGGCTAGACAGGCAAAAGGAGGTTCTCAGGTCAAGAGGGACTGCTGAAAGAATGTTGAAAGGAAGAGTGCTGAGGATTTCCTCCATCAACAATCTTAGAAATACAAATGTTTACTATTTAGTTTTATTTTTGTTGTTTTTTATTGCTTTTGTACTTTATGATGCTGGCATTATTATGTTATTAGCTTTTATAGTAATAGTAATCTTCTTCTTCTTCTTATTTTTAAAAATCGTTAATTTAATAATAATTAACAACAGTGCATATTATCAAGACAATAACAACAAACACTTATAACATTATTATGTTATTAGATTTTATAGTAATAGCGATCTTCTTCTTCTTCCTTATAATTATTAATACTTTTTTATTCAATAACAATTAACAACAGTGCATAATATCAAGACAATAACAACAACCACAAGACAATAAAAATAATATTACTGATGATAATAATAATTATTATTATTATTAATATTATCATAACAACTACTATACATTGTTACAATATAACATTATATTTTTTATTATTATTATTATTTGTTATTAGTGTTTTATTATTTTGTTTTTATTATCACTGATGCTAACATGCAGTTTTATTGTAGTAGTGATAATTTTTGTTGTTATAGTAGTGATTTTAATCGGTTTTAGTGTCGGGTAACACTATAGCGATGTCAGACATCGCATGTGATTTGCACTGTACTGCTGTGCAAATCACATGCGATGTCTGTGCAATGCAAATTCAGCCATACAGATTGTATGGCTGAATTTGCATCGCAATCGGACCAAAGTCGCGCAGGACCCTTTTTTTGGTCCGCACCGGAATCGGATCACCTATGTGATCCGATTCCTGACCAAATTGACAGTTCGCACTGCGATATGCGAACTAATCTGTGGTTGTCATTAACTTTGTATTAACACTCCCAGAAGTTTGCATATGGCAGTGTGAACTGCCTGTGAGTCGGGTGCAGTGAGGGAACCCGCAGTGGATTTGCAGGGTTCCTGCATTGCACCAATGTGAATCGGCACTTAACGTGTTACAACTCCAGGAAATTTGCAAATTACTCTTTACAGTGGGGCTGTGCCTGCACTGCAAGGGTTGACTGCTAGTTTAGGTATAGGGAGCATAGGAAAGAAGATTATTTCTCTTTGCAAAGTGGCTGGAGTTACCCTTCCTGTATACCAGACTAATCCTAAGCCAACCATGGACAGTTTGAATCCCGCTGAACCGGCCAAGATTCAAACCATGTATGGGCAGGTTGATTGTACCCAAGTCGATCAATTGACCAGCATGTCTGATTTTTCTACATGCGATTACTGCCAGGGCTAGCAGTAACCAATGTTTTCTGGTGGCCAGGAATGTTCCCTGCGCCCGCACTTGCAGAATACAATAGCGCAGCAGGAGGCATTCTACCTATGGTGGAAGGAAAGAATATTGTATCATCCATGGCCAGCCTAAGATTGCTGCATTGCTGGATGATGTGATTGATGATCGATCTACAGTACATCGTGGGCTTTTTTTTTTTCGTTTTTAATATTGTACTTGTCAAAACTTTACTGTTATATTTACTGATAACTTTTATTTTTCGAATGAGTAGGGGTATTATGTACCCCTTACTTATTTACATTGGGGGGAGGGGGGAGTATATGAGTGCCTGCTTATTGTTAAAGGGGGGATTACTGATTTTAAGTTAGGCCTATGGTATAGATGTGTAGCGCTATCCCCATAGGAGCTGCTGGGTAGAATGGGTTCTCTGTTCTTTGCTTCAACCTTCTCAAGGACCTCAGCACCTCTGACACACCAGGTTGAGTGTACAAACATACAATAGCACAGAAATTCAATGAAAGTAATACTTAGTACCCAATAGTAGTGCTATGTTAAAGAAAACGGCAGCAAACTAGGTAGTAAAGGCAAATTTAATATACTGTATTGTTACCAAATATGGTAGGGTAACTAAGCAAACATAAAATGAATTAATGGTAATAACACAATTTAGCATAAAATGTGATTAACAGTAGGACCTAGGCATAAGATGAGATTTGGGGGTTGATTTACTAAAACTGGAGAATGCAAAATCTGGTGTAACTCTGCATAGAAACCAATTATTTTCCACTTTTTTTTGCCAAAGCTTAATTGAACAAGCTGAAGCATCTTGGCATCCAGATCAGCATAAACAGAGAGGCAACCTCATTTGCAACATTGAGCAGTAGTAAAGTGCTGGAACTATACTGTCAAAGCACATTTATGGAAGCAATGCTAGTTATAGACTGACTGGGTATGCACTGTCCAAAAGAAAATGTAACAGAGGGGACAGAGGAACAAAGGGGGATTGTAGAAAAATATTACAGGAGGGGCAGTCCTTTGATTTGTTCTTCTGCCGACTATCATTGGGGCCCTTTAGGAGAGTTGGGGCATCTAACGACAGCCCCAGTTAACCTGAATGCAGTATAGATACAATATTGATGTGATATTGTCTCTGCACAGGTGCAAGGTAAATGTGGTTCAGATGTGATAAAGGTTCAGTATTATGCAGTACAGGGTTGGTATAGGTGCAGTCTAGGTTTGGAATAAGGGCGGTATAGAGTGCAGTTTGGGTGTGGTATGGATTGGGTACACTTGGTTCACTGCTCTGAGTGGCTCGGTGTCTGCTAGCAGTATCAGCAATGGGAGAATAGCCCTATCACCAGTCCCCAGGATGTTGCGGTGACCTCTCGCTGCAGAATGGGGGGACCCTTGTTCTCTCCCCAACATCCTCTGATTATCAACGGTGGCAAACAGATGGTGAGTGGACTCTCCAGTCTCCCTGTGGAGGCCATGCAGGTGCTGTGATGTGGGCAGTGGTGCTGCCCTGGCCTCGCTGTCTCATTCCCAGTCTGAGGCTTGGATCTTCCCTAGTATGGTCTGCCGCTGCCAGGTAAATATCCAGACAGAGGTGCTCTCTCTCTCTAACTCCCTCGGTGACAAGAGAAAGAACTTTTCCGAGAAGTTTAATAAAAATCATCTCTCCACTTCTCCTACTGCACTGTGCCCATTGAGATCTGTAGTGTAAACAGGGCCGCTGATAAGGCAGTACAACCAACCATGTTGTACTGGGCCCCATCAGTTCAACAGGGGGGCCTGGGCAGCTTTATAGTTAATTTATCCCAAATAAAAAATAGGGCTTCCTAAACGAATTCCTCTTCCTACTTGCTTGGAGGGGGTATAATTACATTCTCATAGGCCCCATCAGGTCAACAGAGGGGATCCTGAGGTAAGAGCAGTGGAGGGACTTTTTTTTCTATTTAAGGGCACAGGTACATGTTTTTGCGTGAAACACTACTATACACAGGTGTTGGGGGTCAGTAAAAACACGTAGCTGACCTGCTTTTTTAGTGCCCCCCCTAATCACTCTCCTTTAACCCCTTTATACTCCAGTAATCCATATGTAAAGTGGCAAAAAGCTGGGCTTTAATGCCCACAAGCTGTGCATATGCGTCCTTTGGCAGGCCATGTTTATGTGCTGGGAGAGCGCAGGGGGCTCTTGGTCTTAAGAAAACATCGGTAGCCATTGGGACTAGGTCAGGGGCGGGGACGGGGGGGGGTCAAGGGCAAATTTGTATGGGGCCCATCAGGCAGGCTGTACAGGGCCCCATGATTTCTAACAGCAGCTCTAAGTGAAAAAAAATGCCTGCTACAAAAACGCCCAGGTGTGTTGTTGCAGGCATTTTTTTAGGGCATTTTTTGGGGGTCTTTGGAGGCAGGCATAACATCTGAACTTGTGTGTAGGGGTATATATACACACACTTATATGTATTTATACACATACACACATATAGCTGTGAAAGGAGAGAAGCCATATGGGTGTTAATTATTTCATAAGCGCAAGCATAGTGTTCTGCTACTTTCACACCTATATATGTGTATGTGTATATATACATACATGTGTGTGTATATACACACACCCCTACACAGAAGCGCTAATGAAATAATTAACATGCATATGGCTTCTCTCCTTTTACACCTATATATGTGTATGTGTATAAATACATATAAGTGTGTGTGTATATATACCCCTATACACAAGTTCAGATGTTATGCCTGCCTCCAAAGACCCCCCCAAAAAATGCCCAAAAAAACCGCCTGCTACAAAAACGCCCAGGTGTGTTATTGCAGGCGTTTTTTTGGGCATTTTTTGGGGGTCTTTGGAGGCAGGCGTAACATCAGAACTTCTGTGTAGGGGTATATATACACACACACATGTATGTATATATACACATACACATATATAGGTGTGAAAGTAACAGAACACTATGCTTGCGCTAATGAAATAATTAACATGCATATGGCTTCTCTCCTTTCACACCTATATGTGTCTATGTGTATAAATACATATAAGTGTGTGTGTATATATACCCCTATACACAAGTTCAGATGTTATGCCTGCCTCCAAAGACCCTGCCCAAAAAAAAAAACGCCTGCTACAAAAACGCCCAGGTGTGTTGTTGCAGGCGTTTTTTTGGGCATTTTTTGGGGGTCTTTGGAGGCAGGCATAACATCTGAACTTGTGTATAGGGGTATATATACACACACACTTATATGTATTTATACACATACACATATAGGTGTGAAAGGAGAGAAGCCATATGGGTGTTAATTATTTCATTAGCGCAAGCATAGTGTTCTGCTACTTTCACACCTATATATGTGTATGTGTATATATACATACATGTGTGTGTGTATATATACCCCTACACAGAAGTTCTGATGTTATGCTGCCTCCAAAGACCCCCAAAAAATGCCCAAAAAAACACCTGCTACAAAACCGGCAAGGTGTGAAAATAGCGGAGCCACTATCCTGTTCTATTGCAATTCTAATACAAACAATCTTTTTTTTTTTCTGGTTCTGGACATGCTACAGAGCTGAAACTTCACAGGTACACTTTTTAGACCCCCCAGACACTAAATCCAAAGAAATCTAATTTTTTTCAATAATTGGCTCTCTATCAAAAATGACAATTTTTAAGAACTTTTTTGTGTGTGATTAATAGTCCCTGGGGCATAATCCAGAACCCTAGGCACTTTTTAGGTGCATTTATTGGGTTTTAGGGCTTCAAAATGGTGTTTTTTGATTACCGAAGTTCGGGTCCCATTGATTTCAATGGGGTTCTGAAATCCGGGCCGAACTTTCGGGTAGTTCGGGTGTTCTGGTCGAACCGAACTTTTGAAAAGTTCAATCATCCCTAGCGTCCATGTCTTCCTCCTAATTCTTTAACAACTTATTGAGGGGCCAGGCTATTTTAGCAAATCTTTCAGCAAACTTTCAGTAGTAAGAGCAGAATCCTAAGAATGACCTTAGTTCAGTGGTGTTATATGTTCTAGGCCAGGAAGTGACAGTTTAAATTTTTTTTTTTTTGGGTCAGGGACGACTCCCTCTTTGGAGACAACATGCCCCAGATAGGTGACTAAGGGTTGATAGAATTTACATTTCTCCAAAAACATTTTTAATTCTTCTTCATGGAGTCTCTACCTTTCCTCATGGCTCCTCATGTTTCTCAAGAGTCTTCCTGATGACAATGATATCATCAAGATAAACCGGTGCCTAATTTAGGTTCATGTCTCCTATGGTACATTCCATCAGCTGGTAAAAAGGTTGCAGGAGCTCCTGACAATCCTTGGGGCATTCTGTTGAATTAAAAAAAATGAATACAGTCTTCTCCCTTTCTTCTGGGTGGAAAGGGGATTTGGTAATACCAGCTTTTCAGATCTAACCTGCTGAACCACTTTGCCCCAATAGGAACTGCAGAGCATCCTCTATCCATGGAGTGGTGGCTTCAACTCAGTATCAAAAGAAAACAGGAAAGATCTATAAGTAGTTCAAAAAGTGTGAAGAGGGAATAGGGCTGCCAGCGGTTTCTCCTTGAAAAAAACATTATTATTCAGCATGTAGAAAAAGTGGACAAATTATAATCACAATTGATAAGCAATAGAAAATAATTCAAAGGCGACAATTTTGTCATACATAACAGACATGGCTGGTTGTACAGCCACATCTAAAAACAAGCACACTATAATACTACATAAATCTGTGGTACCAACTATGCCAGCTCAAGTGTGGTTGGCAGAGTGTGTGGGGTCTGAAGGAGTCCCAGGTAACTGCCGTGGTGTCAGCCCTTAGACGGCCACACAACTCACAGTGGACATCTGGGTTTCTTAATTCCCCAAATAGGCTGGATGAGCTGGGTAGAGAACTGTATGTCACAGCATACACTGAAGTTCCTGCAATTGTCGAATATGGTGCATGGAAAGCATGGGCAGCAGCTAAGATGAACCAGATCTAGCAGATGCAAGTCACAGGTGTAGGTATCGACAGTCCTGTGCGGTGTAAGTGACATTTCTTTGGTCTGGCCTATGGCAGTTTCTGTTTGTGCATGTGAACACATGTAAGTCCTGGTGGATTGAGGCTAAACTCGTGCAGTGCAGCTAATGGAGGGGCACTGCCTCCAGGTGTGGAAGGTGCCCTGACTGGGCTCACACTGGCAGTGTTTGTGACCATCAAATCACATCAGTCTGATATGTGAATAAGTGGCGCTATTCTCCGCTGGGGATAACTCACAGCTCCTGGAGCAGCCACAGGTGGGTACAAAAACTCGATCCACACTCTCTCCTATCTATGGGATCGTCCTTCCGGTGATGTTGTTTCCCAGAGTTAGAAAGTTCGGATGTGGGAGCCTGGGGTCAGTGTGGTAGCCTTGGTGGGAGCCTGGGGTCAGTGTGGTAGCCTCGGTGGGATCCTCGGGTCAGTGTGGTAGCCTCAGTGGGATCCTCGGGTCAGTGTGGTAGCCTCAGTATCTTGATCACAGGTTCCTGCATATGAATGCGCTTCCAAGTTAAGTGGTGGTGCTGAGCGGTGAGATGTCATTAGCCGCAAAGTGTGGTCATGTCATCGGGCATGTGGGGACGATCAGACCTCACCTGAACTTCAGCCAGTTATTACCTAGTTAAAACAACTAAAACATTTTAAAGTGTACAATGCCTTTAAGTCCCAGAAACCATATTTCAGGTGTGGGTCTTTGCCCAGGATGTTATAAAATGGATGTTATGAAATGATGGGAACCAAGAAACTTTAATAATTTTTTAAGATAGGTGTACTACACAAATCAGTTTGGGAAAAGGTGAGGTCTGGATTAGGATATCCCCAAAGAATACTGAATCTTAAACATTAAACTAGGCCAAAATCCAGACTAAATCTCCCTCAAAGTCCCTCATTGTTACCTTTAAAATCACAGACTATGCTGACTGGCCTTTTACAGAGCCTCAGCTCCTTGCCAATTGAGATTCAAGTGGTATTTAAACTTTCAAGGCAGAACAGCATGCAAAGGTTCCTGTGTATAAATTCCCAATCAACCAGTCACTGACCACATGTCCATATGTGGGGAGCAGTTGCAGATTAGCTTCCTTTCAGGCCTTACACTCTTTTATCCAGCAGCGAACACTTTCAGAGGTTCCTCTCAAGACGGGAGATCCTGCATCCTTCCATGTACCAGGCCAAATGTTTTGCAGAGACTGACTTTTTAGGCTGACATTCTCACAGGGCAAGATCCCAAGGGGCAAGAGACAGAACAGAAAGAGTCATAGATACAGTCAGGTCCATAAATATTGGGACATCAACACAATTCTAATATTTTTGGCTCTATACACCACCACAATGGATTTGAAATGAAACAAACAAGATGTGCTTTAACTGCAGACTTTCAGCTTTAATTTGAGGAATTACAACAGTTTGTATATGTACCTCCCACTTTTTAAGGGACCAAAAGTGATGGGACAATTGGCTGCTCAGCTGTTCCATGGCCAGGTGTGTGTTATTGCCTCATTATCCCATTTACAAGGAGCAGATAAAAGGTCCAGAGTTCATTTCAAGTGTGCTATTTGCATTTGGATTCAGTTGCTGTCAACTCTCATTATGAGATCCAAAGAGCTGTCACTATCAGTGAAGCAAGCCATCATTAGGCTGAAAAAACAAAAACAAAAAACCATCAGAGAGATGGCAAAAACATTAGGTGTGGCCAAATCAACTGTTTGGAACATCCTTAAAAAGAAAGAATGCACTGGTGAGCTCAGCAACACCAAAAGACCCGGAAGACCATGGAAAACAGCTGTGGTGGATGACCGAAAAATTATTTCCCTGGTGAAGAAAACACCATTTACAACAGTTGGCAAGATCAAGAACACTCTCCAGGAGGTAGGTGTATGTGTGTCAAAGTCAACAATCAAGAGAAGACTTCACCGTAGTGAATACAGAGGGTTCACCACAAGATGTAAATCATTGGTGAGCCTCAAAAACAGGAAGGCCAGATTAGAGTTTGCCAAACAACATCTAAAAAAGCCTTAACAGTTCTGGAACAACATCCTATGGGCAGATGAGACCAAGATCAACTTGTATCAGAGTGATGGGAAGAGAAGAGTATGGAAAAGGAAAGGAACTGCTCATGATCCAAAGCATATCACCTCATCAGTGAAGCATGGTGGTGGTAGTGTCATGGTGTGGGCATGTATGGCTGCCAATGGAACTGGTTTTCTTGTATTTATTGATGATGTGACTGCTGACAAAAGCAGCAGGATAAATTCTGAAGTGTTTCGGGTAAAATGATCTGCTCATATTCAGCCAAATGCTTCAGAACTCATTGGATGGCACTTCACAGTGCAGATAAACAATGACCCGAAGCATACTGCGAAAGCAACCAAAGAGTTTTTTAAGGGAAAGAGGTGGAATGTTATGCAATGGCCAAGTCAATCACCTAACCTGAATCCGTTTGAGCATGCATTTCACTTGCTGAAGACAAAACTGAAGGGAAAATGCCCCAAGAACAAGCAGGAACTCAAGACAATTGAGGTAGAGGCCTGGCAGAGCATCACCAGGGATGAAACCCAGCATCTGGTGATGTCTATGCATTCCAGACTTCAGGCTGTAATTGACTGCAAAGGATTTGCAACCAAGTATTAAAAAGTGAAAGTTTGATTTATGATAGTTAATCTGTCCCATTACTTTTGGTCCCTTAAAAAGTGGGAGGCACATATACAAACTGGTGTAATTCCTACACCATTCACCTGATTTTGATGTAAATACCCTCAAATTAAAGCTGAAAGTCTGCAGTTAAAGCACACCTTGTTGTTTCATTTCAAATCCATTGTGGTGGTGTTTATAGCCAAAAATATTAGAATTGTGTCAATGTCCCAATATTTATGGACCTGACTGCATGTAATGGTTCTCCCAGCATGCCTAAGCAGGTTCTTTAGCCTCAATGATTGAAATGGCCTGAACACAGAATAATACCTTGCTAGCACACCCTGCTGGAGCAAGCTCAAGCAACATGTGGCAGAGAATGTTGGGGTACAATTAGGCTGACTACAGCCCACTGTTGGCTGCAGAATTACAAAAATATAAAGAAAGTAGGAATAATACAAATTTCCTACACACAAAAAAAAACTGTTTTCTATTGAGCCTAGCTGTGTCCTCCTGTGAGAGTGAGCATGTACAAGAGCAAGCAGGAATTATGTTGCCAGAGAGGGAGTTCTGTTTTACATTGATGCCAACATAAGCTTGAAATTAGGTTCACTTTATAGAAGGGAAATTAGCCAGAATATATTTATCCTCCTCATGCCCAATATATTTTTCTGAGTTTAGTGATCACTTTTTTCATATGCAGTTTGCATTTCTGCAATGTTGTTTAAATTAAGAAAAAAAGAAAAAATGAAAAACAAAATGTTATTATTGATAACACAGATACTATATTCTGATATCAGTTTAATATCCTATACATATGTTTATAATTTGACATTTTTCCACATGTTTATTAAAAAAAAGAAAAAACTGTTAAACGCTTAAAAAAAGAATCTAATATTATTATACATATGTCGCAAAGCAGATGTAGACCTAAAAACATAAAATAAATGATAGCAAATATTCATGAACAGGTTAACTCAGATAGAATGGGTTTTAGCTTCTGATTGAATAATAACATGCTGATACACTTTCCTGCCCAATCAGAGAAAATCTGAGTCGAAGACATTTGATTGATCAGGTGTGCCTTCTCAAATGAACCGATTATAAGGGATACATAATGGAAGTTGATCTTAGAGTACTAGAGGCAAATTGAGAGCTGAGTATGGACAGCTGATATAAGGACTGGCAGCTGATGATGGACAAGTAGAAGAAAAGACAAAATGGGAGATGATCATTAATTTATAGACGGGAAGAAAACAGTGTCAGAAAGGCAACCGTGGATGAAGGGGCATATAGGAGAAAGCAAGAAAGCACAGCATGAACTCATGAAGGACCAGGTATTGTGAAGGGGTATGACTGAAAAAGGTCTGCTGATCGGCACCAGATCAGAGCTCTCAGATAATGGCTAAGAGCGCTGCCCGCTGTTCTGGTGGGGCGTCTCCCTGTCAGAACACAATAGCTCAGTGGGGGAGATAGCTGTACTAACATTGGATAGTTAGCACAACGGCTCCTCCCAAGCTGTTCAGTTTTTTTTTCTTTAAACCCGCTGGGTTGAATGAAAAAAAAAAGTTAGTGTGTACCAGGCTAAATGATGTGGAGCAAGGATTGGTCATGTACCAAATGGAGGAAGAAGATAAGACAGAGGAGACAGAAAGAGGTGATTGTGGACTGTAGTAGGGTCACGAAGGAGATAGATTAGAAGCTGATCATAGAGCAAGGATAGAAAAAGGAAATCAAAACAAGTTGCATGGGAGGGAGCAGTGGCAGCCAATTTCAGACCTTGAGAGATTAGGCAAAGTAGAAGCTGACCATGGTTGAGGTGAAGGGAAAGTGTACAGTGTTTATCACCCTCCTAGCTAGGCTGCTAGGCCTGGAAAGGAAAATTTAGTTCTTTGACTCTCTTGTAATGAATTGAGCTGTGTTAAATCTAACACGCTTTGGGCTTCTCTAGGTTCTACTGGGTGCAGGTGTGATGCTTCCCCCTGTTTTCTGGAGATTTCCAGAATCTAGTGAGTGGGGGAGTCAAAGGGCAGCCTGATTATTTATGAAACTTCAGCCAATCCCTGGGGAGGTGTGCCCAGATGGTGGTTGGAGGATGCATTAATAGTTTGGAGCCACAGGAAGAGGGGTTATTTTCCCTGGAGGACAGGTTCCCAGCCAGGAGGACTGTCTGCCCTTCTTGGCCATCAATCCTGTTCATATGATGTTTGCCTGGCCTGAAACATTTCTACAGGTGCCCCAGTGCTGTTCACTTCTTGTCCTAGTAAAGGGACTGGGCCAAGAAGCTGCTACAAGGAAGAGTGTCCTCTTTGTTTCTGTTACTGTCTTGGAGTATCCCACAGCTCCCTAACCCTATCCAAGTTAATCTGCAAATTAAATTTTGCAAAGGCAACTCCTAAACTGTTTCTGAGCCAGTGGAGTAGAAGTTGCTGTTTGCCGTGGCACCAGCAGTAAGAGAACCTGGGATACAGGTTGGCGGCCCTTGCAGGGGTAGGGCTACATGTGGTTAGTAGAGTGGAAAGTGATCAGGGCTGATGTAAAGCAAAGCTGCAGATGATCACGATTGGGAAACTAAACGCATAGAAGAACCTCCGTGTAGAGGTAACAGGGAGAGAGTAAGATAAATAACTGTTTTTGCATGTTGAACGCAAAATAGGATTTGATCATGGTGAAAAGGAGGTAATAGGTGGGAAGAAGATCATGGCCAAAAGGGTGTTGAAAACAGGACTGATTATAGGAAGGAGATATATGAGTTAAACAAATTTATTATACAGAAAACATACAAGAAGGAAAATAGCAATGCAATAGATTGCCAGTACTATGCATTGAACCATTTCCTGGGTCATATGTGAGCTGACATTTTCCAGTTGATATTCTTTTTACTTTCTACTAAGTGGCTATATAAATATCTGTAATATAATCACAATCTTGCATATAAAGTTAGGCTGGGCCCTACCTTTCAAGCTTTACAAGTGGTCCTTGTGCATGACGGGTGGCCTCACTAACAAACAGGAGGTCTTAGGATTTTGGAGGGGTGGGGCTAAGATCAAGTTTTATGGGAATAGGTAATATAAGCATTACATTTCAGCTGACTCAATCTCTGGATCTACTAATCATTCTGATATCCAGTATTTAATGAAGGTAATTTCCTTTGAATTTTTCTATCATATTCTTATTTGGAATTGCATAGCATCGTGACAACATGCAACTTCCAAAGGAAAACATGGAACTTCTATAGGAAAGGTCCATATGCAGCATTAGGTCTGCCTCTAGACATATACAACATATACTTGGCAGCATTCTCTGGAGTTTCTGCACACAAGTTGGGCTGACTTGTGGAAGGAAAATCAGAATACAGCTAATAAATAAACTGTCGTTCTGTGAAACCTTCCAAACTGCTGAACAGAGGATTCCATCCTTTGATGTTCTCTACATGTGCTTAGTGGTGCAGGAATATTTTCATTGCACATATAACCTCCTGAAAGGCAAAGGGGCAAATTCTGCTTGGGCCTCAGTTTATTTTACAAATGAAAGCCGAAAACAAGAGGCCTTCATCAGTTTATCACATACTTTATTCAATGCATAAGCTGTCAGTTACTAAATGTTGTCCAAATTTGGCTAACTATAATGCTTGAAGCTGGACACTAGGCAGAGATAAAAGACACGACTGAATGCATCTCTGTAATCATAAATATATCATTACATTTTTTTTTAAACACAACCAGTGTAAGTACCCAAGTATCACACGATATAAGCCTCTTTTATTGACAAATAGAGATGTGCTTACTGTGCTTGTTGGAAGGTGTTAGTGCCATTTTATTGCTGCCCCTTCTGTAGTGATGTAATGTGTGGAGATAGTACCCCCTTTATATGTCTGCTGTGGGTGGGCCCAGGCACTTGGGGTATGGAAGCAGGACACCCCTGATCAATAAGGATATAGTGCTACAATGGAGCTGACTTAAAGAGCCCCGTGTCACGGAACCATGAACCAGACGTACAACAACAGATAAGTGAAAATAAGAAGGCTTTATTGAAAATCAAGCTGTAAAGCAAAAGTCCAAACGGAAGGCGAAACCGAGGCAGAGTTCTTGCGAAGCCAGAGGTCAGGAACCAGGAGGGTAGTCAGACGAAGCCGGGATCAGGAACCAGCAGGGTAGTCAGACGAAGCCAGGATCAGGAACCAGCAGGGTAGTCAGACGAAGCCAGGATCAGGAACCAGCAGGGTAGTCAGACGAAGCCAGGATCAGGAACCAGCAGGGTAGTCAGACGAAGCCAGGATCAGGGACCAGAAGCAGCAGCAGTCTTAGAAGCATGTGAACACAGGAGGACCAAGCAAGGAACTGAAGCCACAGACCTCCTATATATATGAGCTAGGCATCCAGCTCCTCCCAGTGGGAAGGAGGAGCCGCAGGGTGGGAGGCTACAAGAAACCCAGAAATCAAGATGGCCGCCAGCACATGTCAAACGAAGGAAAACAGCAAGAAGGTAAGACCATGACAGTACCTCCCCCTCAAGGGCCCCTCCTCCACGGAGTAAAGAACGGTTTCTGAGGGAAGCGTGCGTGGAAGGCTCGGAGCAAGGCAGGAGCATGGACATCTGCGGAGGGAACCCAGGAACGCTCCTCTGGACCATAACCACGCCAATGAACCAAAAACTGCACCCGACCGCGGACCAGGCGTGAGTCCAGGATATTGCTCACCTCATACTCCTCACGATTGCCCACTTGGACCGGACGGGGCCGAGGAACCGAGGAAGTGAAACGATTACACACCAGTGGCTTCAACAGGGAGACATGAAACACGTTGGAGATCCGCATGCCAGGAGGAAGCGCAAGGGCATAGGCCACCGGGTTTACCCTGCGAAGCACTCGGAAGGGACCAACAAAGCGAGGCGCCAGCTTGGGAGTGGGCACTCGAAGGTTGAGGTTGCGGGTGGACAACCATACACGGTCTCCGGCCTGGTAGGAAGGAGCAGGCGCTCGTCTGTGATCAGCCTGGAGTCTCTGGCGCTGCGCAGAAACCTCAAGGGACTTCTGGATCTGTACCCAAGAAGCACGTAGGACGGAAAGGTGATCCTCCACAGCCGGAATATCCTGGGGAGAGAATACCTCCGGTAACACGGCAGGTTGGAACCCATAATTGGCCATGAAGGGAGACGTCCCAGAGGAAGAGTTCACCGCTGTGTTCCTGGCAAACTCAGCCCAAGGCAGGAGGTCAACCCAATTGTCTTGGTGATCGGAGACATAGCAACGAAGGAATTGTTCCAAGGCCTGATTGGATCGTTCTGCGGCCCCATTGGACTGAGGGTGGTAGGCCGAGGAGAAGGAGAGATGAATCCCCAACTGGGAGCAAAAGGCGCGCCAGAACCTGGACACAAACTGACTCCCCCGATCCGACACAATCTCCTTGGGCAAACCGTGCAACCGGAAGACCTCCCTGGCAAAAATCGTGGCCAACTCCTGTGCAGAGGGTAACTTCTTGAGAGGAACACAGTGGCACATTTTGGAAAATCGATCCACAATCATGAGAATGACCGTATGGCCTCGGGATGCAGGGAGGTCCACAATGAAATCCATCCCCAGGTGTGACCATGGGCGCTCCCTGGTGGCTATGGGTTGCAGAAGGCCCAATGGAAGGTGCCGAGGGGACTTACTCTGGGCACAAACGGAGCATGCCGCTACATATGCGGCGATGTCGGAACGTAGGGAAGGCCACCAGAACAGACGTGAAACAGCCCAGGACAGCTGATTCTTTCCAGGATGCCCCGCGGTCTTGGAGTTATGGTAGGTTCGCAACAACCGAGTGCGCAACTCCTCAGGCACAAAACATCTGCCGTTGGGTCTCTCAGAGGGAGCACCAGATTGAGCCGCCAAAATCTGCTCACCCAGGGGAGAGGTCAGGCTGGTGCGAATGGCGGCCAGGATCTGATTCGGAGGTATGACCGAAGTCGGAATCGACTCCTCCCTGGACAGGTCGGAGTACTGCCGTGATAAGGCATCCGCCCTGATGTTCTTGGAACCGGGTAGGTAGGAGACCACGTAATTAAAACGTGACAAGAACAGAGCCCATCTGGCCTGACGTGGTGTCAATCTCTTGGCCTCAGAAAGGTAGGTCAGATTCTTGTGGTCCGTCAGGATGAGGGCCGGAACCACCGAACCCTCGAGCAAGTGCCTCCATTCTTTAAGGGCCTGCACGATGGCCAATAACTCCCTGTCACCAATCTGATAGTTGCACTCCGCGGAAGACAGTTTCCGGGAGTAAAACCCACAAGGAAGCAGAGGACCCTCTGGTGTTCTACGCTGAGACAGAAGGGCGCCTACTCCCGTCTCAGACGCGTCCACCTCGAGGACAAAGGGCAACCCAGGGTTGGGATGTGACAGAATCGGAGCCGACACAAAGGCGGACTTTAGAGCCTCAAAAGCTCGGATGGCCTCGAGCGGCCAGACCTGTGAATTACTGCCCTTCCTGGTCAGATCCGTGAGAGGCTTGGCTAGCATGGAAAAGTCCCTGATGAACTTCCGATAATAATTGGCGAAGCCCAAAAAGCGCTGCAGGGAGCGAAGACCACTGGGCTGGGGCCACTGTAAGACAGCCGAAACCTTCTCAGGATCCATGGAGAACCCCTCAGCGGAAATGATGTAACCTAAGAAGGTTACCTGGGATCGGTGAAATTCGCATTTCTCAAGCTTACCGAACAGCTTGTTCTCTCGTAACCGTTGCAACACTCGTCTGACATCCAGAATGTGGGTCTCCATAGATTCAGAATATATCAAGATGTCATCCAAATAGACCACCACACACTGCTGCAACAGGTCACGGAAAACATCGTTAATGAATTCCTGAAAGACTGCGGGCGCATTGCACAACCCAAAGGGCATAACCAAGGATTCATAATGACCGGTCCTGGTGTTAAACGCGGTCTTCCACTCATCGTCCGCCTTGATCCTTACGAGGTTATATGCCGCCCTCAGGTCGAGTTTGGTAAAGACCGTGGCCCCTTTAAGGCGATCGAACAGCTCGGAAATCAAGGGTATCGGGTAAGCGTTCTTGATCGTGATGCGATTGAGACCCCTGTAATCGATGCAAGGCCTCAACTCACCGCCCTTCTTTTTCACAAAGAAAAATCCAGCCCCTGCCGGGGACGAGGATTTGCGAATGTGTCCGCGTGAAAGCGCCTCCTTCACGTACTCCTCCATGGCCTCATTCTCTGCTACCGACAGTGGATAGACCTTGCCACGAGGAGGAACGGCACCAGGTTGTAACTCGATGGCACAATCGTATGGGCGGTGCGGAGGTAGGGCAACCGCGCGCACCTTATCGAATACATCCCGGTACTCCTCGTATTCAGGAGGCAACAGAGAGTCCGAGGAAGTACACAGCAACTTGACAGGCCCATGGATGCAACTAGCCCCACACTGCGGTGACCACGAGAGGATCTCGGCCGATCTCCAATCGAAAGTCGGATTATGCTTCTGGAGCCAGGGGTATCCCAAGACCACCGAGTAGTGTGGAGACGAAATAACCTGGAAGCAGACCGACTCTCTGTGAACGGCACCAATGGCTATCCCCACTGGAAGGGTCTCATGAGTCACGTGTGGCGGCAGAAGGGGTCTGCCGTCTATCGCCTCAAGAGCCAGTGGAGAACCTCGGGCCTGCAGAGGAATGGAATTGGCGCCAGCGAACACACTATCAATGAACAAACCACCAGCACCAGAGTCCACCAACGCCTGGGTCGTCACTGAGCCCCCGACCCAGGAGAGGACAACAGTGATCAGTGGTTTGTCAACACGGGAAACCGGGGACGAGGAGACTCCACCCAAGATCTGCCCCCGACAGGATCTCAGGTGCGAGTGTTTCCCGGACGGTTCGGACATGCCAACCGAAAATGCCCACCGAGACCACAGTACATGCATCGACCCTCGCGTCTTCGGAGTACCCTCTCCCCCTCGGACAGGCGAGCAAAGCCCAGCTGCATGGGTTCACCCCCAGCCAAGTCATCCCCAGGAGGCGTGGGAGGAGAGGGAGGCACGGGTGGGACAGCAAAGGTAGGCGCCAATCTGTTAGGAGGTCTCCGCAAACTCTCCTTAAAGGAAGGTCTCTCCCTGAGTCTGGTGTCAATCAAAATCAAGAAAGAAATAAGAGACTCGAGCTCCACTGGTAGGTCCTTAGCTGCAACCTCATCCTTCAAGGCATCCGAGAGACCATGAGAGAAAGCAGCGACCAGAGCCTCATTATTCCAGCCCACCTCTGCTGCCAGGGTACGAAACTCAATGGCGTATTCAGCTACGGATCGTGAACCCTGTCAGGAGCTTCGCAGCAGAGGCAGCACGAGCCGGCACATCGAATACCCTCCGAAGAGAAGCAACAAAACCGGAAAACTCTGCAACCACCGGATTGTTGTTCTCCCATAAAGGGCTGGCCCAGGCCAAGGCCTTGTCCGAGAGCAGCGAAATTAAGAAGCCCACCTTTGATCTCTCAGTAGGAAAGGCATGTGGCAGCAACTCGAAATAAATGCCCACCTGGTTAAGGAAACCTCGGCACTGAGTTGGCTCTCCCCCAAAGCGCTGTGGAAGGGGGGCAGAACCGGTCATACCCCGAAACACCGCAGGCGCAACAACAGGTGTCGGGGTAGACTCTGGCGCAACAAACGGAGCGGCAGTAGGAGCGGGCCCAGGAGTGACAACCGACACAACGGCAACGGGAGCGAAATGAGCCGTGCGTTCCAGCAGGGTTTGCAACGCCACGGCGAACCGACCCAACAGGTGATCCTGCTGATCAAGTCTGGCAACCAGCGTGGGTAGCGAGGATGGCCCTGTACCGTCAGAATTCATGGCTTGGTCCTAATGTCACGGAACCATGAACCAGACGTACAACAACAGATAAGTGAAAATAAGAAGGCTTTATTGAAAATCAAGCTGTAAAGCAAAAGTCCAAACGGAAGGCGAAACCGAGGCAGAGTTCTTGCGAAGCCAGAGGTCAGGAACCAGGAGGGTAGTCAGACGAAGCCGGGATCAGGAACCAGCAGGGTAGTCAGACGAAGCCAGGATCAGGAACCAGCAGGGTAGTCAGATGAAGCCAGGATCAGGAACCAGCAGGGTAGTCAGACGAAGCCAGGATCAGGAACCAGCAGGGTAGTCAGACGAAGCCAGGATCAGGGACCAGAAGCAGCAGCAGTCTTAGAAGCATGTGAACACAGGAGGACCAAGCAAGGAACTGAAGCCACAGACCTCCTATATATATGAGCTAGGCATCCAGCTCCTCCCAGTGGGAAGGAGGAGCCGCAGGGTGGGAGGCTACAAGAAACCCAGAAACCAAGATGGCCGCCAGCACATGTCAAACGAAGGAGAACAGCAAGAAGGTAAGACCATGACACCCCGCTGCAGGCCCGAACTGCCATGGTGGTGAGTGAGGACACTTTGGAGTAGACAGAGAAACCTTGAACCCCCTTAACCCTAACTCAGCGGGTCCTGTGGCTTGGTTTAGAATGGTTCCTGTGCCTATGGAGTAACTCCATTTGAGTATGAGTAATGTTCACCCTATGAGTAATGCCTATGCTAAGAGACTGTAACATCTAGGGAAGATGGCTACTATTACTGTGTGAGACTTTGAAGTGTTCTGCAATTGATGACCACTGTATGGAGAGTTTTGGGAAGGAGGAGAGTGTTTTGCACTTCTATCAGTGAGTCATGTTCAACTGCGTTATTGGAGCTATCTGTGCTGGAGTGAAGTAATGCAGTACAGCAGTTAAATTGCACTTTGATTGGACATAAGGTAATTCCTGGTAACAGTCCTTGGTTAGAAATGTGTGTATGGTGGGCCTCAGGCCAGGAGTAGCACTTGGCACAAACTTCCAATCAATGAGAGAGACCTTTTCATGCTGCTTCTCCTTTTTCTGTCACTGGCTGGGGTGGGTCCGGGAATGTGTGTATGGTGGGCCTTAGGCCAGGAGTAGTGTGACACAATATGGCAGAGTATCTCCAACAAACAGTAGGTGATCAATATAGATAATAATCCTCAGTCTCCCGCCCAAACTGTGTAATTATTTCCGCGCTTTAGGATGCACCAGCGCACAGCTGGTATTGTGGAGCATAAAGAGGTCGGGTGCGCTGTTCTGGCCGCGCCCCCAGTTGAAGTCAGGAAGTGACGAAACACGTCGGGGCGTGGCCAGACGACGCACCCAATCGTGGATTACGGCAGCTAAGGACTTCCGGGACTACCCGATCTGGCGTGGAGCCACATCGGATTAGGAGAGGAGGCCCCGATACTGCCTTTTTATGAGATGAGCTTACTTTTACTTCATTACAAGTGAGTGCAATGTATGTTGGTTTGCTTTGAAATGAAATTTATCAGACGTATTGCACTAGTGGAGATATCTTTTTGTTTTCCACATATTTGGGAGAAATTGTGAAAAGAGGGCTACTGCACTGGATTGGGAACCATCTCTTGCTCGTTCTGACTTATCCTATGGTAACATGTGGATCTGTTACTAACATGCGAGGTGTGCTCATTTATGAGAGTAAGTGAGCATATATATCCGGTGAGTGGCCATTTCTTATTGTCCCCCTGCACTTGGTGGTGGATTTGTGGTGACCCTACCAGTAGGTGATCATCCCATCCAAGAAGAAGCGAGGTGATTTCGGTGGTAACTTGGCACACACTTCCAACCAATGAGAGAGACCCTTACATACTGCTTCTCCTTTTACTGTCACTGGTTGGGGTGGGTCCAGGAATGTGTGTATGGTGGGCCTCAAGCTGGGAGTAGTGTGACTCAATATGGTGGAGTATCTCCAATAACAGTTTAGTGACCATCCCTTCCAAGAAGACACATGGTGGGTCCAGTGGTACCTTGGTGCAAACTTCCAACCAGTGAGAGAGACCCTTACATGCTGCTTCTCCTTTTACTGTCACAAGCTGGGGTGGGTCTAAGAGGACCTGGGTTCAGAAGAATAATGCTGGCCATCAAGCTAAGTGGTAGAAAAAAATACTACTACTACTTGACATGTACAGTATTAAGCGACCAATTGGTTTTTGTCTGAAGGCTACTGAGGTGAGTACTGCAAGGGAAATCTTTGGATTAAATGTTAAAAAAATTAGAGGTATGGATATTTTCACATAGTTACATTGGTCGAGCTTGGCCCAATGTAACTATGAATATAACGTATCTGTGGAATCCCTCTAGAAGCTGGAAGTCACTATTACCCCCTACTAAAATGATCTCAACTAGTTGCTGCATCCTGTGCCGAGTGATTGCCCTGGTGCATTCTGAACACAGGAGGTTGGCAGATGGGCACGGGTGCTATTCAGCGAATGCTTTGCATTTTTTGAAAGAGTGTAATGTTTCTATGATTGGGGCGAGGTGGAGAGCATGAGTCATCCCCCCATCTCGCCACCCTGTCCAATCAGAGAACACTTTGTATTCACTGAGAAAATTGAAAGCAATCTCTAAATGGCACCTGTACTAGCAGCCAACCTCCTGTGTTCACAATGCAGAAGGGCAGCCATTTGGTATGGGAACCAGAAGCTAATGGATGTCACTGCAGTAGCAGTGCTTACTACAGTGATTTCCAACTTCTAGAGGGATCCCACAAGTATGGTATATGCATTGTTACATTAGTCCAAGCTCGACTAATGTAACTATGTAAAAAAATCCAAATTTTGAATTCTTCTTTAACATGAATTCAGAGATTTCCATCCATACCTGAAATTCCTCTTTAATATTGCAGTAAAAGCTGGTTGTGTTATTTAATCTTTTAATTGACTATTCATTTTCATCTTGTTATTTTTATCTGGTGTTGCCTGCAAGTACCTGTGATATTCTTCAAAGCAAGTGCTTTGTTTCTGAAGCTGCTGCACATGATATACAATACTGCTGTGATTGCCTTATTTCAGCTGGTGTAAGGAGGTCAGAGGGTAGCACAGTGGCAGGAGAAGGGAGCAGTTTCAACTACCCTCAGCTGATTAGGTGACCTAAAGATTTGGTGCACCTGTGCCACCACTATCTGTGGTGCCTGTGCATTTAAAACAAGAGGTAGGCGGAGAGGTAAATGGTGGGCCACTAGCCGTATTGGAGCAATAAAAGAAAGCATTGAGGGTTATTGAAACAAGAGAAGGGTGATTCTAGGCATAGTGCGGCAACAGAAAAGGAGCAAGAGAGTGTAATATTGGAAGTACTGCTTTAAGAATGTGAATGGTGTCTAGGCAAAAGGAAGGCGAGACTTGGGGTACTGAAGCAATAGGAGGGTGAGCTTGGAAGCTTTGCTTTAACAGGTGGATAACTATGGAGGGATTGTTAAAAGAAAAGTATAAGTCTATGGAAACTCCCTTATTCCTTCCTTGCAGGCCTTGGGCAGTTAAGGAATAATTAATGAATTGGTACCCTAAACATTGATATAGAGCATTACAGCTAAACTACTTTCTATACTCTTTCAGTTGGAAATTGAGATTCTATTTTTGTCATGTTTGTTAAGATAAAAGTTTGAAAGCTACATTAATGAAATGAACAAAATAATTTGCCAAATACATTTTTGCAATGAATCATTATTCATCATTTTAAGAGTAGTAATTCTCGAAAGGATGACGTTTTACTAGTTTATTAAAATATACTGTATATCAGAAACTAGCCAAACCTTTTTTTTAACTTTTGGATAGCACTGGAACGATCCACTGTCAAATTTTGACTGCTTTCTGAATCCTTATTTAGGAACTTTTGAGTTTGATTTACCAATAGAAAAAGGCTGTCCGTTTGCATGAAATCTTCCCTTAGATTAATAAATGAGGTGGAACTTTGCTGACTTCCATCATTCGATCATGCCCAAGCAAAAATACTGTTGTTTTAATTTTTATTTTTTTATTTCCTAGCATGTGATTGATTGTTCATTGCAAAGTGAATTTTCACCACATTCACTAAGCTATGGTAAGAGAAAATTCCCATGCAGAGTTTACAGCCTATTCACTTTAGTAAATCAACCCCATCCAGGAAAGGTCTGCTTATAAAGGTAAAGGTAAATTTATAAACAAATGCCTTTCCTCGATTGGCAGGTTGTGAAAGGGATGCCCCACCCTAAAATTAATAGCCACTCCTATTTACATCACATATGACTTCATCACGGCTGCCTGGTTGGCCTGTAACACTTCTTTGCTGTCCACAGTGATTATCATCTATGTGATATACACATTAGACATGTACATGACAAAAAAAATTGTTTTGCTTTGTTTCAGTTTGATTCGTTAATCTAGTTATTTAGTTTCGTAAAATTCAGGTGATTTGTTCAATTCATATTTGGGATTTGTGTTCAGAATTCCTTTTATGTCTTTTTCAAATTTTCTTCGAATTTACCAATTTTTTCGACTTGAAATGTTTGAAACTATAAACTTTGAATCGGTCGAATCGAAAACTTTAGATTTTTTTATTTTTTATTCTAATGTGGCAAAGTGAACCAACAAAAGAAAAATCTTTATCAAATGATTACAATGACTCTTTAAATCATCTTTGGCTTAACAAAAACAGCATTATTTTGAAATGGTAATCTTTTAACACACACAGTCTTTTATTTCAGAAATATGTTTACAGTTTGAATTCGACTAGAATTTGTTGTAAAGTTTGATTCAAATTTAAATTCTAATTTTTTAAATTTAAACGAATTTCATTTCGTTGTTCGGAGCATTTGGTAAATTTCATTTATACTACAATTCGAATATTAAGATATAATCTGAATTTCCGAATAACAAAAAATTTGTCCGAATATTTATTCATGACGAAACGAACCGCACATGTCTAATACACATACAGTCTGCTGGTCCTGCTGGTTCTTCCTGGTGCTCCCTTGGTAACTTCCTGGCTCCAAGCACATTTCTTCACATCCACCCGGAGGGGCTTGCTCACCCTTGACCAGCTGGAAGGCTGCCATCTTCTGGACCTTATGGATATACTTTTAAATACATTGTACATGTGAGTGTAATATTTATTTATTTATTTATTTATTTATTTATTTTTATTGAATTTTTTTAAACAAATGTGACACCTATTATTAATATAAGCATTGGTGCACTTCTTTCTTTTTTAATTTTCACTTATACCCTGTTGTAGGTGTCATCAGAATAGGATGTGAAGGCAAATCTTCCAAACAGGAATACAAACAGTAAAAAAAAACCTGAGGTTTTAGCTCTTTCAAAGTCTATGCAAACTTTGCAAAAGTTTAGAGTGGCATTTCAGATTAAGTGCTACACTAATTAAAGAAACACATGTTTGGTTAGAGGAATTAGTCAAGTGCCTCCAGCCATAATATACAGCGTGGATGGAAGAATCATCCCTGCTGGCCATTTTATTCAGACAACAGCAGCACCCAGCAGGAAACAGGTCACAGGTTCAGGAACAATGGCAAGAGCTGTAGACAAGACAGCAAAGTGCAAATGAACCAGCTGCCTTTAAATAGGCTTTCTTTGGCGCCAAAACCTCTGGGTCAATGCGTGCAAACGTGAGAACGCATAACGTGCGCATTGGCCAATTCGCGGTTTCTGACCGGGCGCTAATTCGCGCATGCGTATTAGCCAATTTGCGCTTTCTAACAAACGGTTTCTAACAGGTTCTAATGATCGATAAATACCGACTTTTCTGAAGAATCCACTTGGAAGCACATTTCTATTTATTTGGTTCCTCTACAGACCATACGTTGGTTCCATTTTGGGGCCTCATTCCTTTTTACCAATGTTCACTGCACCTGACTGCAGGGAAAATCTTGACGAGTATCAAGTTTGACTGCCCACGGTCTGCATGGAGACATTCATATTATCCACATGTGCTAAAATGCTGTTTGATGCTAGGACAGGGAACCAGCAACATTATGAATGAGAGTAAATAAGTACCACCCTTTTTGTTATACTTTTTTTAACTCTCTTTTTCTTCTTGTCTATGCTCATCTGGAACTTGGAGTATCATTGACTCATAAACAGCAATAAGGAAACCCCACAAAATCCAAAACTAAAGAAAATGCTTTGTACAGAGTTCCACTTCAAGGGGTTCATTGTTGTTGGAAACTAATAGTTATGGTTAAATCCCAATTCCAGTCTCCCTTCATCCCCTAGAGACATCCCCCCTCCACATGTATTTTTTATTATTTTTTATATTTTCCTTTTTTAACTTGTTGGTCATTTCACAGTCACTGAGTGTTCCTCAACGATGCAGAGTATGTACTTTTACTTTTCATCATGGCACTGTGAGCTCACGATACCCTGGGGACCATTCACAAAAGGAGGTTCTGTGACACTGGGAACCAGTGGTGAGTTTGCAGGGGACAGCGCTGGAGAGGAGGTGATTTTTGCAACCAGAGCTGCATTTTTTTAATTTCATATTTGTCAAGCTACTGATTTAAAAATAAAAACCTTCGAATTGGATTTGGGCTTTGAAATAACCAAAAAAACAGAATGATCAATGCTATTAATAAAAGATTAGCGTACCTTTGAACAGGCCATAAAAGTCATTACTAGCATTTGTTCTTTGAGTTTTTAATACATTTTAAATCTTGGTGTGTCGCTTCCAGATGGTTTTTATTTTTCTATTTTCAGACAGCACATTTTTTACACATATTAGTCGCAGATGTTGATTCCAATATTCTATGTGTAAGCTTATAATGGTTAAAACGTGTCTTGTTATATAAACATTTAATTAGTTTGATAAGGATGAGGGTGATCACAAGTCTCACTTTGAACAAACACAGTTTAAGAAACATACTGCTGCTTTATAACCACTGACAGCAACTTCAGACAGGGGGGAAACATTTTAGTATAAGATACACAAAGGGTGCAAGAACTGGGAATCTTTTGAGCAGTAAAAAATGTTGGTGATGCTCTGGGTTTCAGCAGTCAGATCTCTCTAATAAGAGATTAGCACACGCTGTCACAATTTGCCAGATAGAAAGACTTTTAACCTGCAATGTCTGACTGCAAAGGTGCTGGTTCTCATTTGTAAAATGTTGGAGAAAGGAATTCCAGTATATGTCGGCCTGCACATGTTTATGATATTGAGGTGTCATTAATTCCAAGAAACTCTGTCACTTTCTATCCTATCACACAACATAGCAAAATAATTAAAATGATTCAGAGTTTGAACTCCATTGCTCCTGATCCCTGTGTGTAGTAACAAATGCTCTTCTTTCCATCTCTTAAAACTAACACATCAACATAGAAATAAGTGAGCTGCCATTGCTGACATGTTTATAAATGTGCATGTTCCAGGACTGTCATCTTGAGCCTTCCTACTTGGTGAGTCACTGACATTGCGCAAGTATATATACACTATATAATGCACGATATGGCCATATGGTGGGACCAAATCCCCATTTTTATTTATGGATTGTCTCCATATTTGATAGTGATTTCTTTTGCATGTGTGCGCTATTCTTTTTTAATATACATGTCGCTTGCTTCATAGCTGCACCGGCTTTAGAAATACATGTTCAGGGTTTGCTCCCCCAATTTTTTGCTTGTTTATTATGTATTCCTTCTGACCAGACTTCTGAGGTTGAGCACCTCACCCCCACACACACCTGTACTCTATCAGTGTCCACTATCAAGTAGATATAGGAGGAGTCCCTTGTAGTGCATTAGCACATCTCTCCCAGCAAGGAGTGTTGTCTCCAAGGGTTAGAGAGGCTGGATTCACCCTTTTTTTATGGATAGTGTAGGACCCACTGACAATGGGGTACTTTGACGTAGTGGTGGGCTTGAGCACGATATGGCCATATGGTGGGACCAAATCCCCATTTTTATTTATGGATTGTCTCCATATTTGATAGTGATTTCTTTTGCATGTGTGCGCTATTTTTTTTTAATATATATATACACATATTACCAAAAGTATTGGGAGACCTGCTTTTACACATAAATGAACTTTAATTGCATCCCTATCTTAGTCCGTAGGGTTCAATATCGAGTTGGCCCACCCTTTGCAGTTATAACAGCTTCAACTCTTCTGGGAAGGCTGTCCACAGGGTTTAGGAGTGTGTCTATGGGAACTTTTGACCATTCTTCCAGAAGCGCATTTGTGAGGTCAGGCACTGATGTGTACTAGAAGACTTGGCTTGCAGTCTCCACTCTAATTCATTACAAAGGTGTTCTGTTGGGTTGAGGTCAGGACTCTGTGCAGGCCAGTCAAATCCCTCCACCCCAAACTCGCTCATCCATGTCTTTATGGACCTTGTTTGTGCACTGGTGCTCAGTCATGTTGGAACAGGAAGGGGCCTTCCCCAAACTGTTCCCACAAAGTTGAGAGCATGAAAATGTCCAAAATGTCTTGGTATGCTGATGCCTTAAGAGTTCCCTTCACTGTAACTTAGGGACCAAGCCCAAACCCTGAAAAACAACCTCACACAATAATCCCCCCTCCACAAAATGATTTGGACAAGTTCACAAAAGAAGGTCCATATGGATAAACATGAGGTGGAGGAGCTTGACTGCCTTGCATAGAGTCCTGACGTCAACCCAATAGAACAACTTTGGGATGAATTAAAGAGGAGACTGCGAGCCGAGCCCTCTCGTCCATATCAGTGCCTGACCTCACACATGTGCTTCTGGAAGAATGGTCAACCATTCCCATAGATACACTCCTAAACCTTGTGGACAGCCTTCCCAGAAGTCTTGAAGCAGTTAAAGCTTTAAAGGATGGGCCAACTCAATAATGAACCCTACAGACTAAGACTGGGATGCCATTAAGGTTCATATGTGTGTAAAGGTAGCGTCCCAATACTTTTGATAATATAGTATATATATATATATATATATATATATATATATATATATATATTTAGCAGTCCCTGACATTGAATAAGTATATATACTGTATATATATATATATATATATATATATATATATATATATATATATATATATTGTAACATGAGGGATCATTAGCTATAGTGGTAGATGCGTTTTCAAGTGATTCACGGTAGTCACGAACCATATTAAAGGGCCTGGCAGCCCATGTTTTTTATAAAAAGGCAAAAACAAAGTCCAACATATAATGTTTCCCACACAGGGGTTCTTTTCCAATTAAAATACACACGCAAATGCTAGCCTATCTGGCTACTCTCTTTTGCAGTACTTCTGCTCTTTCCACTGGTCACCCAGATGACAGATTCTTCAAAGCTGACAGCTTCACTCGAATGCACCCAGCTCCAATCTAGTCTTGGTCCTCAGGCCGTTACCTGTTGCTTGCAGACACACATGCTCTAGCTGCCCCATGCAGCCTCTCTGGCTCCTGGAGACTTCTTGGGTGGAGCAGTCTCCAACTATAAGCCCTGAGATACTCCTAAACCTCCATTATAAGGGCTGGGTGCATCTAAACACACACCCTTCTGGTCCTCCACAAAACCTGGACACTGGGTTGGAGATTCTGTCCCATCCAAGACACTATGGAATCTCCAAACTACAGAGCCCCATCCAGGAATACCAAAACCTGGAGAAAGCTGCAAAAGCAGCTTTCTCCATTCCATATCTACGCTCTGTAGTCCTGCACTCAGCCAATGTGCACACCCTGTGTCCTTTAAATTACCAATTTAATTTAGTCCCTTTCACAATATGTATACTGTATATGTAGCACCTACCAAGTAGGCTCCCAGGTGATAGGTAAATTTAGTTTTTTTTCTGGTCTCACTGTAATCAGTAAATTGGCCTTCAAATAGTTTGGGCTGTTCTAGAGTGCACAGGCTGCAGATTTGATTGTTCCCTCCTGCTTTCTGCATGTTTCCAGAACATAGGGTCGGGAGAGTCAAATAGACCTGGGAGGAATGCCCAGCAGGTGGCTGGAGAGGCTAATAAATAGTGTGGGCTCTGGGACAGTTGGGTCTTCCTGCTGTAGGAATTGCACCAGCCTGAGTGGGGGCTGATGCCCCCCAAACAGGCATTTCTACAGATTCAAACTGACAGTCATAAAGGTCCTAGCTATGGCAGAGATGGGGGGGGGGGGTTTACATATGAATCATCTCTGACATCCCAAGATTTCACCTGAATGATCTGTTCTGAGTAATCTCACAGAAAGGTGCCTACAGAAAGCTAAGAGTGTGCTGCTGCTCTATGGCCTCATGAGTACCAACTGTAATACAAGAGCCTAGTGGCTGTGTACTATTGGGATATCACACTAGTGTAAGTCTCTCCGGGGGACTGCTCGTACAGGATCCCTGTTTCTGCACACAGTGACTGATAGAAAAAGACTTTTCTCCCTCCTCCTCAGTGCGCAAAAAAGATTGTGTTCACTGCACCCCACACACAGCAAAATCGATGTGGACCACTGACACCTGCCTATCTCCAGCCTTTCCCTAAAAGGATTGATAAGATCGGTCACTGCAAATCCCCCCCACACAGCAATATCGATTGTAGAACACTGACCCTAAAAATCAGCAGCCTCGCCCTAAAATGCCCTACAACTCGCCCTGCCTAACACACTCCAACCTGTCCCTCAATTCTATTCGGACACAAATGATTTTTGCTTGTCTGTCCCTAATCAGCAGCCAGCACGTATGATGTGTGCTCTGTCCCTGAACTACACAGCAGAATGACGCAGCGGCGCTGGCTCGAACTTATAAAGACTTGGTCACATGCTTCAGATGGCCAATCACAGCTACTAATACATTTGTAGGCATGGCTGGGATGGCTTAAGGCACACCAGTTAAATGCTTGTTGATTGGCTGTTGAAAGCCCGCCATGAAAAGCGCACCAATGCATACAAAACCCGGAAATAAAATGATCGAACACAGATTTTTACCCGAATATACAGTAAAGTTTTCGGGTCCGTGTTTGGGTAACAAAAATCCAATTATTTGGTACGAACACGAAAAATACAGTCCGTGTTCGCTCAACCCTACTCGCTAGATCATCTTGCGTACACACCCATGGCTAATGCTCCCTGAATTGAAGTCTCTATATATATTCCTTAGTTATTAATGTTATGGGGTCTGCTGACTTGACAGTTGTCCAGGAGACAGTCATTGACACCCTCCACAAGGGGGGTAATTCAAAGAAGGTCATTGCTAAAAGAAGCTGGCTGTTCACAGAGTTCTGTATCCAAGCATATTAATGGAGAGTTGAGTGGAAGAAAAAGGTGCACAAGCAACAGGGATAACCACACTCTTGAGAGAATTGTGAAGCAAAGGCCATTCAAGAATTTGGGCGAGATTCACAAGGAGTGGACTACGGATGGTGTCAGTGCTTCAAGAGCCACCACACACAGATGTATTCAGGACATGGGCTACAACTGCAACATTCTTTGTGTCAAGCCACTTCTGAACCAGAGACAATGTCAGAAGTGTCTTACCTGGGCTCAGGTAAAAAAGTACTGGACTGTTGCTCAGTGGTCCAAGCCTCATTTTGGATGAAAGTAAATTTTGCATTTCATTTAGAAATCAAGGTCCCAGAGTCTGGAGGAAGAGTGGAGAGGCACCGAATGCAAGTTGCATGAGGTCCAGTGTAAAGTTTCCACAGTCAGTGATGATTTGGGGAGCCATGTAATCTGCTGGTGTTGGTCAGCTGTGTTTTATCAAGTCCAAAGTCAGTGCAGCCCTCTACCAGAAAATTCTAGAGCACTTCATGCTTCCCTCTGCTGACCAGCTTTATGGAGATGCTGATTTCATTTTCCAGCAGGACTTGGCACCTGAGCACACTGCCAGAAGTACCGATACCTTGTTTTATTATCATGGTATGACTGTGCTTGATTAGCGAGGAAACTCATCTGAACTAAACCCCATGGGGAATCTGTGGGGTATTGTCAATAGGAAGATGAGAAACACCAGACCCAACAATGCATATGAGCTGAAGGCCGCTATCAAAGCAACCTGGGCTTTCTCTGCAGTGCCACAGGCTGATTGCCTCCATGCCAGGCCACATTGATGCAGTAATTCATGCAAATGGAGCCCCCAATCAAGTTTTGAGTGACTGTACATGGACAAACTTTTCAGTAAGCCAACATTTCTGTATTAAAAAAAACTGGTTACATAGTTAGTCAGGTTGAAAAATACACACAAACACACAGAAACATTAAATATACAGTAAACCCCCCTCCATCGCGGGGGTTGAGTTCCAGACCCACCCGCGAAAAGTGAAAATCCGCAAAATAGAAAAACCCTATTAAAATACACTGTAGGCATGTTTTTTTTACTGTCACTGTACTTTTAAAGGCATTTTAAGGTCTTTAAACACACTTTTAAAACAATAGAAACACATTTAAACACATAAAAGATACTGAGAGACAGAGCAAAAGCATTGGAAAACACAAAAATATTTAATTTTCAATGATTTATATAGTAAAATAACATTACAGAAAAAAACGCAATATACCGGGACCACAAAAACTGAACCGCAATGGAGCGGGGGTTTACTGTATATAGAAAACAGAAAATCTCCATATATAGAACCCTATACCCACAGAAGAACCAGAGGAAGGTGAAAAACCCCTATAAAGGATGATCAATTTGCTCCAGTAGGGGAAAAAATTCCTTTCCGATCTCCTGAAGGCAATTGGATATTCCCTGGATTGAAAAAATTACAGGTGGCATTGATGCTGATGAAGTGGCATCTGTTGTTGCTGTTATACAGATGGTTGAGAAGGGGATGGAGATTTGGTGAGAATGGGCATCTGCTGCTATCCTTTGCAGACAGTTTGATTAATCCACACCAGATAGACAATACAGTAGGCCAGTATTGTAGCTAAATAGTAAAAAGTAGGGGAAGCAATACCGAGAGGTTTCATTTCTCAAATTTTGGTGAAAATCTGGAGATTTTGGCAAAGTTTCGTGACTTTGATGAAATGAATTGGAGTCAATGCAGAAGGCTCAGCTAAGGTGTATTTTAGGGGTATATTGGGTTGTAAATGGTTCCTAAGAGTTACTGAATCTTCTTCCAGATATCCTGTAATCCTGTACCTATTGTTGTAGCAACAACAACAGCCCCTCATTTACCTCATTGTTTTTTCCACAGAAAGAAAAAACCATTACAATAAAAAAATATAATTTTCAGCATACAAATAGTGACCAAAGACTTGAAAAAGACACAGATGAAAAGAAAACTAAATTAAATTAACTAAACTACTCCAAGCACAAAAAAAAGACTCTAAATAAAGAAAACAAATTTATTTTTTTTGCTTTAACCATTTGACGGCGGAGTGGTGCGGCTCTCGTTCTGGGCTGACGTCATATGACGGCGGCCCATTGAAGGAGGGCAGGCGTGTCCCCGAGACACAGCACATCACTGACAGCGGGTAAAAGCCAATGAGCATGGCTGTTTACCACGTGATCAGCTATGACTGGATCACATAGCTCTGCCCACGATGTAGATTGCGCATGTACGATCGGGAGCGCGATGCGCAGTCATTTCAGTGTCGGCGTGTTCCCAGGAACACAGCTCGTCACCCACAGTGGTAAACAGCCAATGACAGTGGCCGTTTACCACCTGATCAATTCACAGCCGATCACAAATGTAAACACAGAGCAGTAACTGACTGTTACCATCTCCTCTCTCCTCACACACCATTTCCAGTGTGGGGAGAGAAGAGCCAGGAGCAGTGAGTTACTGATCTGTGTCTGTCAGTGTACTCTGCACAAGCACACAATAAAGAGAACCTGTCCCCATACAGTCCTCAGCCCCCCTATTGCCCCTGTCACCCAACAGTCACCTCATCAGTACACCATAAAGTGTCACCCGTCAGTGTCCATAAAGTGCAACTGCCACCCATAAAGTGCACCTGTCACCATCAGGGACTGCCATCAGCACCATCAGCGGTGCACCTGTCACTTATCAGTGACAATCCCCCGTCTCCTGTCAACCATCAGTGACCGTCCAATTCATTTCACCAAAATCACGAAACTGCCAAATTCTCCAGATTTTCACCAAAATATTTGAGAAATGAAACCTCTCAGTATTGCTTCCCCTACTTTTTACTATTTAGCTATAATACTGGCCTACTGTATTGTCTATCTGGTGTGGATTAATCAAACTGTCTGCAAAGGATAAAACTAATCTTTTATATATTTATATTCCCCCCCCCCCCAATTTTTCCTTTATTTTTTTTTTGGGTAATGGGTTATAAAAACACAGTATATTTAATGGTAGCATAACACAACCAGGTAATTCTGGGAAACACACTGAGTGGGGGCTGCAGATTTAATCTCCACCCAAGAGACTGGGTGGGGTCCTTTTTTTTTTTGGATACACAGAGGTTTTTTAAGTATTGAGGTATTGTCACATTAATAATTCTCACATTCCCTTTTTTTTTCTCCCCACTTTATCTCCCACTTACCTTTGGGGGGAAGGGAATAGATGTTGAGGATGCAGAGATATACAGTGTCCAGGAGACTCTATGGGACTTTATTATATTTTCTCCCCCCCCTATACATTTTTCTTTTTTGGGGGGGGGGGGGCTGGGGGCAAAATACGATTTTTTTTTTCTTTTTAAAAGGGCAATGTCTGCCGACCTTAATGATGAAAGGGGAAATAGTGAAGAAAGGAAGAATTGGGAGCTATATATATATATGGGAATGAGTCTGGGAGGGTGGGGAGGGGGTGAGATAGGGGCGAGTTGCCCTGACCATATTTGGCCCTAAACCCCAATTAGGAAATAAGCTCTAGGTATCAGGTGGTAGCAGAGGAAGAGAGCTTCATAACGAGGGTTAAACAAAGAGGATCTATACCTCTTTCTAGTGGGGATTAGAGGGGTTAGTACCCCGAGAGTTGGGTTTTTTTCTGGGGTTTTTTTTTTTTTTCTTTCCCTTCCCATCTCCTATCCTTTCTTTCTATAATGTGTCTAGGGGAGGAAAATGGAAGCATTACGTATACTAACAATAAATGCGAAAGGACTTAACATCCCGGAAAAAAGAAGAGTCTTGTTAAATGATCTAAAAAGCTCTAAGGTAGACATAGCCTTCATACAAGAGACACATTTTCGAGATGATAGATTACCAATCTTAAAAAATAGATTCTACCCAATATCATACCACGCTAAAAATATAGAGACTAAATCTAAGGGGGTATCGATTATTATAGCCCGTAATGTGCCATGGAAATATGAACAGATGTCCAAAGACCCTAACGAGCGATCACTATTTTTAAAGGGAACCATAGGCAATGTCAAGGTCACACTAGCCACATTATATGCACCTAACAGTCAACAAGACGAATTTATAGGTAATAAGATCAGGGAATTATCAGACTATAAAGAAGGTCATTTAATAGTGGGAGGCGACTTTAATATCCCTTTAATTCCTTCAGAGGATACATCAGTAGGAAACTCCTCAATACCAGTAAGGACTAGGAAACACATATCAAATACTCTGTACGGCGCTCAGTTGATAGACGCATGGCGTTTAATGCATCCAGGTGAACACGACTACACGTTTTTTTCCTCGGTATATCAACAATACTCGAGGATAGATTATTTTTTTATCCCGCATAATCAGCTAAACGTTATCAATAACATACAGATAGGCCCGATTACCTGGTCAGATCATGCCCCAATCATGATGGATTATGGATTATGCAATGAACAAGGGGGTGGGCATCAAATATGGAGGCTTAATAAAAGCCTATTGCAGGATGAAAAGGTCAGAATGGACATTAAGAGAGAATTAGAAGAATTTTTCCTAATTAATAAGACAATAGATACAGACCCGAGTTTCATCTGGGAAGCACACAAAGCTGTAATAAGGGGTACCCTGATTAAACATGGTTCTATAATTAAAAAAAAAATGAACAGCACAATTAAAGGCCCTATTATCAAAATTGCAAAAACTAGAAGCGTCACATAAACATAATAACTCTTCAACCACGAAAGATAATTTGATGGGGGTCAGGAAGGAAATTAACGATATACTTTTTTATAAAGCAAGATCAGCGCTACAGATCAGCCGCAAAAACGCATATGAAATGGGAGACAAGTGTGGGAAATCCCTGGCAAGGGCTTTACGAGAACAGACGTTAAATACGTACGTCCCACAAATAATAGCGAGGAATGGCCAGAAAGCAGTGTTTCCAACACAGATTGCCCAAGAGTTCAGAACATATTATTCATCATTATATAATCTGAAACCTCAGAGCCTGAAGCCATCTGAAATAGAGGATTATTTAGAAACATCTC
This sequence comes from Pelophylax lessonae, assembly GCF_965119305.1. Lineage (NCBI taxonomy): Eukaryota > Metazoa > Chordata > Amphibia > Anura > Ranidae > Pelophylax > Pelophylax lessonae. The sequence continues at coordinate 801,965,591 of NC_138768.1, read as the reverse complement.
AGATGCCACGTCTATCAGAAAGTGAGAGAGAGGATTTGGGCTCTGAGATTACAGAAGACAAACTGAATGCAGCAATTTCTAATTCTAAAGTAGGGAAAGCACCAGATGGATATACTATTCAATATTACAAAATGTTTGCACCTCAGTTAAAGAAATTTATGGTGGAAATGTTCAATGCATGGGGCAAAGGTAAGAAAATATTAAGAGAAACTCTACAAGCACACATAACAGTAATACTTAAGGAAGATAAAGATCCAGCATCATGCTCAAGCTACAGACCAGTAAGGATGATCGAACTTTTGAAAAGTTCGGTTCGACCAGAACACCCGAATTTTCCAAAAGTTCAGTTGGGATTTCAGAACCCCATTGAAATCAATGGGACCCGAACTTCAGTAATCAAAAAACACAATTTTTAAGCCCTAAAACCCAATAAATGCCCCTAAAAAGTGCCTAGGGTTCTGGGTCATGCCCCATTAACTATTAATCACACAAAAAAAGTTCTTAAAAATTGTCATTTTTGATAAAAAAGCCAATTATTGAAAAAATAAAAAAATAAAAAAAGAGAGATTTTTTGATTTTTACTTTGGATTTCAGATCTGGGGGGTCTAAAAAGTGTACATGTGAAGTTTCAGCTCTGTAGCATGTCCAGAACCATAAAAAAAATATTGTTTGTATTAGAAAACTTTCAGATCTTCACCAATATGGCTTCTCGGTTTTCACACCTTGCCGGTTTAATAGAAGGCATTTTTTTGGGTTCTTTGCAGTCAGGAAAAACATCTGAACTTGTGTATAGTGGTACTGTGCACAAGTTCTGATGTTTTGCCTGCCTCCAAAAACCCCCAAAAAATGCCAGCAAAAACACACCTGGGCATTTTTTTTTTTTTGACGCTAGCGTTTTTTTGGCATTTTTTGGGGTTCTTTTGAGGCAGGCAAAACATCTGAACTTGTGTATAGTGGTATATATACACACATAATTATATGTATATAGACACCTAGCCAAATATAGGTGTGATAGTAGCAGAAATATATTACTGTAAATGATTTCATTAGCGCAAGCATATATTTCTGCTACTATCACACCTATATATGTCTAGGTGTGTATATAAATATATGGATGTGTGTAATAATTGGCTTTTTTATCAAAAATGAAAATTTTTAAGAACTTTTTTTGTGTGATTTTGTGTCTGGGGGGTCTAAAAGGTGTACCTGTGAAGTTTCAGCTCTGTAGCATGTCCAGAACCAGAAAAAAAAAGGATTGTGTGTATTAGAAAACTTTCAGCACAGGAATATGGCTTCTCTCCACACCTTGCCGGTTTCAAAGCAGGCATTTTTTTTGGGTTCTTTGCAGTCAGGAAAAACATCTGAACTTGTGTATAGTGGTACTGTGCACAAGTTCAGATGTTTTGCCTGCCTCCAAAACCCCCCAAAAAATGCCAGCAAAAACACACCTGGGCATTTTTTTTTTTGACGCAAGCGTTTTTTTTGGCATTTTTTTGGGTTCTTTTGAGGCAGGCAAAACATCTGAACATGTGTATAGGGGGTATATATACACACATATGTCTGAATATATACCCCTAGACATATATAGGTGTGATAGTAGCAGAAATATATTACTGTAAATGATTTCATTAGCGCAAGCATTTATTTCTGCTACTATCACACCTATATATGTCTAGGGGTATATATACACATATATGTCTATATATACCCCCTATACACATGTTCAGATGTCATGTCTGACATCAAACATGTCCTCAAAAAAGCACTGGCAGTGGCAGCCCCTGCAGCATAAAAAATGCTTGGCTGGTGAGAAGCCATATGGGTGTGCCGAAGCAATTCAGAGAAATGATCATTTCTCTATAGCAGTCACCCTGCTATGGAAGGGTTTTGTCACCCTGCCATAGCAGTCACTGCCAGTTAACCCTACACTACACTACGGTCCCTTTACACTTAACACTTTCCCTACAGAAACTAAATTTTTGAAGCTAACTTAAGTGTAAAGGAGCACTCTAACTACACTAGATATCCCTTTCCTCACACTAAAAATAGCTAAATTACACTTTTAAAGTAAAATTAACAGAACTGCTTCCACTCTCTTCCATGTCCAGTATAACAATGCTAGGAATATGGCGGGGGCGATCTTATATACTGGGGGGTGTATTCACTAATGAATGGTCTAGGGACCCCCTAGTCACTCCAATCACATTCCTAGCATTCTCCTGCCCCCTCAATTGGCTTTTGCTAATGGTTCTGGTCCAATCACGGGCTTTTAAAGCCCATTTCCTGAAGCATTGCATTTTGGGCGGTTCTGGTTGCCGAATTCCGAACTTTTTGGGCAAAAAGTTCTAAATTCGGCCGAACCTCGAACACCCAATGTTCGGGCCGAACCGATGGTTGACCCGAACCGTTCGATCATCCCTACAGACCAGTTTCCCTACTAAATACAGATTTGAAAATATTTACAAAAATTATAGCTACCAGAATTCAAAATTATCTAGTAAAATTGGTGAATCTAGACCAAGTAGGATTTACGCCGACGAGGGAAGCTCATGAGAACACAATAAAAGTATTAAATCTGTTATATGTAGCTCAGCAAAAACAGATAAAAAGTATATTTATAAGTACAGATGCTGAAAAAGCTTTTGATAGAGTAAGTTGGAGGTTCATGATGGCGGTACTGAGATATGTGGGCAGGGATGAAACTATATTGAACTGGATATCACAGATCTATTCGGACCCTTTGGCGAGGGTGAGAGTGAACAGCATGTTGTCGGAAGACTTTTCGATTCAAAATGGAACTAGACAGGGTTGTCTCCTCTCTCCCCTGTTGTTCGTCTTGACGTTGGAACCTTTCCTATGTAAAATAAGATTAAACCCAGATATTACAGGTATTAAAATTGGTCAAACTCAATATAAGATATCAGCCTTCGCGGACGACATGCTGTTCACTCTCACCAACCCAATTATCTCACTCCCGAATCTCTTGAGAGAGTTCGATGAGTATGGAGAACTGTCCAATCTTAAAATAAATGTAAACAAATCGGAGGCAATGGGGGTGGGGCTAGGACAAGAATTGCTACAACAATTAAGCCTGAATTTCAGACTAAATTGGACAAGTAGAGCATTGAAATACTTGGGTCTACAAATAACGCCGAAATTCTCCCAGCTATATGGCGAAAATTTCCCTGCATTGATGAAATCTATACGAACCCTGCTGCAAAAATGGGGTAAGGGATTGTTTTCATGGCTGGCCAGATGTAATATCGTAAACATGTCTATTCTACCAAAATTCTGGTATTTTTTCCAAACTTTACCTATATTCATACCACAGAAATATTTCAAACAAATTGACCCTCCCTTCTAGATTGTAAGCTCTAACGAGCAGGGCCCTCTAGCTCCTCCTGTTTTGAACTGTATTGTAACTGTATTGTCTTCCTTCACATTGTAAAGCGCTGCGCAAACTGTTGGCGCTATATAAATCCTGTATAATAATAATAATAATAATAATAATAACAGTATATTGAAGGAATTCATCTGGGCAGCTAAACATCCCAGATTGAGTAAGAGGGTCATGTCACTACGAAAAGAGGAAGGAGGACTGTCGGTCCCAGATATGAGGAGGTACTACCAGACCATACAGCTGGGTAGATTTGTGGACTGGTGTCGCCATAGGAAAACAAAACTATGGCCAAATATGGAACAGGCTCAATTTGAAATACCATTGAAAAGAGCTCAATTTTGTAGCCATTTCTTGCCAGCCCCTATGAGATCGCATCCGCTTATAGGTCTTACAATTAAAGCCTATGCAAAAATATTTCAACAATATAAATTGACAAGAAAATACTCTGCTTTATTCCCGGTTCTGGGTAACCCTAAATTTACACCTGGTTACCAAGACAGAAAATTTAGAGATCTGATGGAAAGGGTTTTTTCCAGGTAGACCATTTCCTGACACCGGAGGGATGGACAACAGAGAAGGAGTTGGTGGACCCTCTAGGGGATTTTCAGCTGGACCGCTGGAGAGCTGCTCAGCTTAGACATTTCCGGGGACTCTACCAAAGCCTATCGAGGTGGTATTACTATATACAAAATTTGAGGAGATTTGTGTACAAAAAGGGACGTTATTACATTCCATATCTAAATTGTACTCGATGCTGAGTGACAATGGAGATAATTGCCAACTAACATATATGAACGAGTGGGAGAAAGAATTGAATAAAACTTTTTCTGAAGCAGAGAGAAGGCAAATATTCCAGTCGGTCTATTCAACATCCATTAGTACAAAAATACAAGAGATGAACTACAAAATACTGTCGAGATGGTACCAAACCCCAGTAAAAATGCATAAAATATCACCAACAAACACAGATAGATGTTGGAGGTGTGGAGAGCGAAAGGGGACACTACTACACATTTTTTGGTCGTGCCCCAAAATGGAAAAATTCTGGAAACAGATCTATGAAATTATACAAACTCTTACAGAATATCAACTGACAATGGATCCAGCCCTCTTCCTTCTCCACAAAACTAACATTTTAAGAAAACAATACAAAAATTCAATAATACCCCATCTACTTAACGCAGCAAAAATGTGCATTCCCTTAAAATGGAAAAAAGAGGTACCACCAGACATTAATATGTGGATAAATAAGGTGGAAGAGGCTAACAAATTAGAAAATCTGGTATTAAATGCTAACCATGAAATAGAAAAATATAAACTAAACAATGTATAGATGAAATCGGCTGTGGGGAAAGTATGCACAGGACTCCATACAATGCTTATTGCTCTATATGACCCTAAGAGAAACAAACTTTACAGACACAGAATAATACAATAAATATAAAACATTTAAAAAATATATATGTCTAAAAAGATTGTTGTATATATATATATATATATATATATATATATATATATATATATATATGGGGTAAAAAGCCAGACATGTTAATGCCATAAAAAGTCCTATAATAAGATCACTACTGAAACTCATACAATGACAACCATTACTAAAATTACTACCGCATGAAATTAGTTGTAGCAAGAGGGAGTATGTTTATGAAGGGCTGGAGAGCGGTACAATCAGTGTCTGCAGGTAACAGTGTACCAGGACCAATATTATGGCTGTGCTGACCATGTCTCTGCCTGGACAATTCCTTTGGACAAATGCTGTGGCTGTGCTGACAACATCCCAGTATTGACTATAGACAATATTCCTGCGTGCTGCCTGGAAAATTACTATTGTAGTCGCTAAGCATGTCCCTGCCTGCTGCCTGGACCAATGCTCTCCTGTGTGGACAACTGCAGTACTAAAACCACAGGTAATACTTTTTTTTTTTTTTTTTTTTTACACTTTACTCAATAGAATGTATTTTGTAGTGTAATTCTTGGTATGTACATGCTATGTGTTAGAAATATGAGGGGCCTTCAAAAATGATAGGTTGTCAGGAAATTCGATGTGTATTTTATTATCCTAAAATGCCTGACGGTGCTACTTGAATGTTGGACCTCTGTATGTGGCCAGTCTCACACATGTGGTATCGCCATACTTAGGAGTAGCAGAATGTATTTTGTGGTGCAATTTTTGCTATATACGTGCTATGTGTTAGAAATATTGTGTAAATCGACAACTTTGTGTAAAAAAAAAAAATGCATTTTCATTTTCTTTCCACATTTTCCAAAAGCTTGTGGAAAAAAATGACATGTTCAAAAGACTCATTATGCCTCAAAGATTATACGTTGGGGTGTTTTCTTTCCAAAATGGGCTCATTTTATGGGGACTTCCATTGTCCTGGTGCTCCAGGGCCTTCAAAAGTGCGATAGGTTGTCAGGAAATGATATGTGTAATTTATGCTCCTAGATTGCCTGAAGGTGCTACATAGAAACATAGAAACATAGAATGTGTCGGCAGATAAGAACCATTTGGCCCATCTAGTCTGCCCAATATATCTGAATCCTATGAATAGTCCCTGGCCCTATCTTATATGAAGGATAGCCTTATGCCTATCCCATGCATGCTTAAACTCCTTCACTGTATTTGCAGCTACCACTTCTGCAGGAAGGTTATTCCATGCATCCACTACTCTCTCAGTAAAGTAATACTTCCTCATATTACTTTTAAACCTTTGCCCCTCTAATTTAAAACTGTGTCCTCTTGTGGTAGTTTTTCTTCTTTTAAATATGCTCTCCTCCTTTACCGAGTTGATTCCCTTTATGTATTTAAAAGTTTCTATCATATCCCCTCTGTCTCTTCTTTCTTCCAAGCTATACATGTTAAGGTCCTTTATCCTTTCCTGGTAAGTTTTTTCCTGCAATCCATGTACTAGTTTAGTAGCTCTTCTCTGAACTCTCTCTAGAGTATCTATATCCTTCTGGAGATATGGCCTCCAGTACTGCGCACAATACTCCAAGTGAGGTCTCACCAGTGTTCTGTACAGCGGCATAAGCACTTCTCTCTTTCTACTGCTTATACCTCTCCCTATACATCCAAGCATTCTGCTGGCATTTCGTGCTGCTCTATTACATTGTCTTCCCACCTTTAAGTCTTCTGAAATAATTACTCCTAAATCCCTTTCCTCAGATACTGAGGTCAGGACTGTGTCAAATATTCTATATTCTGCCCTTGGGTTTTTACGCCCCAGGTGCATTATCTTGCACTTATCCACATTAAATTTCAGTTGCCAGAGTTCTGACCATTCTTCTAGTTTTCCTAAATCCTTATCCATTTGGCGTTTCCCTCCAGGAACATCAACCCTGTTACATATCTTTGTGTCATCAGCAAAAAGACAAACCTTACTTGGATGTTAGGCCTCTGTATGCGGCTAGGCTGTGAAAAGTCTCACATGTGTGGTATCGCCATACTCTGGAGGAGTAGAAGAATGTATTTTGGGATGTAGTTGCAAGTATACATATGCTGTGTGAGAAAAATAACCTGTTAAAACAACAATTTGTAAAAATAAAAAAAATCTTCATTTTGAAAAGAATTGTGGGAAAAAATTACAACTTTAAAAAACTCACCATGCCTCTTACCAAATGCCTTGGAATGTCTACTTTCCAAAATGGGGTAATTTGGGGGGTATTTATACTTGGCTTGCTAGTGTCTCAAGAAACGAGATAGGCCTTCAGTACATCAGGCGTGATCAATTTTCAATGATTAGCACCATAGGTTGTGGACTCTATAACTTTCACAAAGACCAAATAATATATACTTATTTGGGTTGTTTTTACCAAAGATAAGTAGCAGTATAAATTTTGGCCAAAATTTGTGAAGCAAAATTACTAATTTGCAAAATTTTATGACAGAAACAAAGAAAATGTTTTTTTTTTTTTTTACAATATTTTCAGTCTTTTTTTATTTATAGCACAAAAAATAAAAAATACAGTAGTGATTAAATACCACCAAAAGAAAGCTATATTTTTTTGAAAAAAGAACACCAATTTTTTTATGGGTACAGTGTTGCATGACTGAGTAATTGTCATTCAAAGTGTGAGAGCACTGAAAACTGAAAATTGGTCTGGGCAGGAAGGGGGTGAAAGTGCACTGTATTGAAGTGGTTAAAGACATTTTGCAGGTGGTTGAATTGGTAATTTCGATCAATCCTGTGCTCATAGTTAGTCAAAAGCTGCCTATAAATGTCAAATAAGAGGAAATGATGCTTCAAATTTTAGGAATTTCGTGTGAATGTCTGTCTTTTTCTTGCTGTTATATCTGGTGATGACTGAATCAGTATCAACAGTAAGCAAATATGCAGTCAAACCTTCAGACAAAAAAAAAAAACATTGTCAGTTGGTCAATTCATATGGTTTGATAAGCATTTCCCTCGCTAGTAATCATGAGTCCCCCACCAGACTGTCCAAATCATTATCATCATCACCAGTCCTAGTAGGTAACAAAAATGTCAATAGCATGGTTTTATGCCACATATGGAAAGCTTGAAACAGAACAACTGAAAGAAAAGAAGATTTTCAGTCTTAACAAAAAAAAAAAAAGTCAGCAGCTACAAATACTGTAACTGCTGATTTTTAAATAAAGGACATTGTCTGTCCAAGGGTCCAGCACCATCCTCACCCAGGCTGATTCTTCGCTGGCCATCGGGTCTCCGGCACCAGCATGTTTACTAAGGGAAGCTGTGACTCCTTGTGGCTTTAGAGCTGGCTTCCTACTGGGCATGGGCTTTGTAAATGGTCCCACAGCCTCCTGGGACCTGTGACGTGTCCCAGAAGGTTGTGGGTGGGAAAGGGGGGGGGGGGTTGAACTCTGCTATGATCGCCTGGCCAGCTGGAGCAGAATTGGGAGTGGATACCTACTAAAACTAGGCTTCTGCTCCCCCTCCCAAGAAAAACTTGTGAGAGGAGGGGGTAAGGAAGTGATAAAGTGTAACTTCCCTTTTATGTTGTAGTTTCACTTTAAATATATAAAAACAATGAAGTGCAAACTTGCACACTAGGTACAACTACAACCAGATTTTTGGTGTCATATATGTGCAGACAAAACAGGGAATTAAAGTATGGTAACTATCAATATTACTGGCATGTCCTCTAACACATGAATTTGATTTTTCCTCTTTGACTCCACTTAGGGTCCTTTCACACTGACCTAATGCACTTCTCCCGCAGCGCGGGTGCAGCACAGTGTACTGTACTTGCAGTTTTTGTGCGGGTTAGCTGCGCTTTGCCATAGACTTCTATTATGTTCCGCGGTTTTGGTGCACTTTATGAAAATGCACCAAAAGTTTGGCATGCAGGAGTTTTAGTGCGCTTTCTGAAAGTGCACCAAAACAGTGGGACATACTAGAAGTCTATTGCAAAGGGCAGCTAACCTGCAAAAAAACTGCAGGTACATTTATGCTGCAGGAGAATCACACTAGATCAGTGTGAAAGAAGCCTTAATGTACTTGTAACAAAAAGAATGATTGTGTGAAGATGTGTGTAACCGTTGATCAAAGCAAGCAAATTATTTCCATGCAAACACATCAACTGACAGTATTGGGGAATTGGGAAGATGTCCGTTTTGAGTCATCTGATCTCTGTTTGGTTAGTGGTCTAGTAACCTAAGTACATATTGATAATGATGATAGGTAATAATCCATACTTTTTTAAATTGTTGAGTAATCTACTGTAGCTCTATCATTTTTATCCCATACCCCCAAGCAATATGAATGCTCTCTAGTTCAGAAACCCTGCATAAGTGGCACAAGAACATTTTTATTATTAACTAAGCTTCTTGTACCCTGATCAAGATTATTACATCCAACAAAGTATGTAATTTAGATAGCTTTTCACTGTCCATTATCTTGTTCTGGTCCAGTTAACTCTATCATAACCATGCTTGCAGCCTTAGGGACCTGGTACTCACTCCACATTCTTCCTCTAAATGGTGGACCAGTCAATTAACCACTTCAGCTCTGGAAGGTTTTATCCCCCTTAATGACCAGGCCATTTTTTGCGATTCGGCACAGTGTTACTTTAACGAAAAATTGCGCGGTCGTGCGACGCTGTACCCAAATACAATTGATGTCCCTTTTTTCCCACAAATAGAGCTTTCTGTTGGTGGTATTTGATCACCTCTGCGGTTTTTAGATTTTGTGCTATAAACAAAAAAAGAGTGACAATTTTGAAAAAAACACAATATTTTTTACTTTCTGCTATAAAACATTCCCAATAAAATTTTTTTAAAAATCTAATTTTTTTATCAGTTTAGGCCAATTTGCATTCTGCTACATATTTTTGGTAAAAGAAAATCCCAAAAAGCGTATTTTAATTGGTTTGCGCAAGTTATAGCGTTTACAAACTACGGGATAGATTTTTTGGAATTTTTATTCGTTTTGTTGTTTTTATTAGTAATGGCAGCAATCAGTGATTGTTAGCGGGACTGCGACATTGCGGCGGACAGATCGGTCCCCTAACTGATATTTTTGACAATTTTTGGGGACCAGTGACATTACTACAGTAATCAGTGCTAAATATTATGCACTGTTACTGTATAAATGACACTGGCAGGCAAGGGGTTAATACTGGGGATGATCAAAGGGGTTAATGTATGCCTAATAATGCTTTCTCACTGTGGGGGGGGGGGGGGGTAGGGGGTAGCTGAAACTTCTGATCTCTCCTTGCCTGTCTCACAGAAGACTTGCCTGTTTTGTTTACATAATCAGGCGGGTCTTTTGTCAGTTTATCTGATGATCGCAGGAGGAAGGCGGCGATCGCTGCCGCTCCTCCCATGGCCCACCTCCCGCTGTGTCTAAACACAGCGGCGCGTGCGCACTGCTGAAACCTTGTGCACAAAATCACGTAGTACTACGTGATTATGCGCAGCCAAGCCACCCTGCCGCAGTAATACTACGGTGGGCTGTTGGCAAGAGGTTAAGAAGATTGATTTTAGATTTTTTGGCTTTTTGACTTTGGTAAATTGGTGGTGCCTACTACAGTGATTCTCAGTATCCACAGGGATTGGTTTCATATGTTCCATAGCTGGTCCAAGCTGGACCAATGCACCTATTCAAAAAAAGCATCAGCTTTAATACCAGTGATTCTTAGAATATGATTTCTAGATCAGATATATCACACACATACAATGGTAGCATTAAGAAAAATAACAGGGAAATATATTTACTAATGTAGAACAATAATATATATTAAAAAAAAAAAAAAAAAAAACCTGAAGATACCAAAAGAAGCAGCTTGGCAGACAGTGAGACAAAAGTGAAAGCAGCTGAACAGATTAAAAATTGGCAAACTGTGGTGAGAGAAAAACTGTGCTATTAGGTTTTCAAAAATGTTAGTACTTGTCATGAAATAAAATTCAATATTAGTTATGTTCAGTAATGTGTTACTAGATGATGATGTTGATGAAGGCTTGGGTGGTCCATGGCGCTTACCTTTTAGGCTGCCAATAGATGGGCTCATCAAAAAAAAAAAAAAAAAAAGAAGACAACTCATAGATTGCCCCATCCACACAAGTGAGGTGCATGGAGGAAAAGCCAAAAAGTAACTTTGCCCATGGGACTTTTGTGAGTGGTGCTAAAGAAAGGTCAAATAACATATTAAAAATGTACAAAATTTATTAAAAAATGTTAAAAAGACAAACAAAAATCAATAATATAGCCCAGTTTCAATCATATCATCAATATACACATATAGACAAGTAAATACAATATAACACCCATGATTACTTGAGGTGTGTAATAAACAATTCATGAAGGCTTAAAACTCTCTACGTGTTTCTATGGGGCAGCGCCCACCTTTTCAGGAGACAACCCAGATAGCATTTTTTGTATGAGTATATGTCAATGTTGACAGAATCAAAGATGAACAATATAATGTGGATCAATTGGCATGTATGTATTGACAACAGGATCACCATACTATGGATAGGAATATATAGGGATAGTTAAAACCAGGAGCTTAAGGTGTAGGATGGACCCAGGGCCAGACACAATCGGGATGTATGCTGTTGAGCAGCTGTGACGCTGCTCCTTTCTCTGAGTGTCTGGCCATCTCCTTGCAGGGTTTTTTTTACAGCTTTGACCCTCCTTTTGTGTCTTGCCCCGGGTCCATCCGTCCAAAAAAATTATATCTGGGCGGTCTCCTGAAGAAGTAGACGCTGCCCCATGAAACGTGTAGAGAGCTTTAAGCCTTTGTAAATTGTTTATTATACGCCTCAACTAATCATGGGTGTTACGTTGTATATACTTGTCTGATTTCCGGATATTGATGATATGATTGAAACCAAGCTATGTTAATGTTTTTTGTTATTCGACATAAGTCAACTGTTAGATGGACTTCTATCAAATGGGAATGGCCATAGATGAATCCAAATTCAGCCTTTCTCTACTGGACTGGACAAATTTCAATCCGTCTATAGCCAGCTTTAGCTTAAAGCAACCATGGACGTAAGAAAACTTTAGAACTACTATCTTGTTTAATGTCAGGGTACTTCAAGATAGGATCTGTGCTGCTGCTTATAAAATTCACACAGCTACTTGAGTTTGGTCAGGAAATGGGGGGACAAATGCCCAATAATAAAACCCCAGGAGGCATTCTATTCTTTTCCTGCTTTACTAAGAAAACACTCTTGTCCCAGAGACGGGGTGACAGAAATGAGGCTCTATTCTGAAGGGAGATCTGATGAAGCAATTATAAAAACAGAGGTACAAACCACCCCCCACTTTTGCCTGTAGTTGGGGTTTAGTCCCCAAGTAGGGAGCACCTGAAGGACTCAGTACCAAATATTACTAAACAACTGTTACCTTTTGCGTTTATTTGTAAACCCAAAAAGTGAAGTAGGTTAAATAGATCTTCTTTTAAACTAACAATTACACTAGTGCATACTTTGTTTTTGAAACCTCTGTGGTTATAAGATGTCACTAACCACAGACTCCTTTTGCATCAGCAGCAACAGATTTATCATTTTTGCATGTGCTTCTGTTGGGGAACTGCAGGTAGCTGTGCTGATATGCAGCTTATCTCATAGCTTCCCTCTGCCAGCCCAGGGCCATGTCTCCACTCCACCCACCATTGATTGGGCATCATTGCAAAAGGGTCTTTTTGAGCCAACAGCAATGCCACAAGTGACAATGCTTTGCTGGGGTCTCTATGGTCACAGCCCTGTCCATACAGGCTGAGGGAGAGAAAATACTGCCAAATGACTAAAGGCTTGTTTATTTGTTTTTGAGTTTCTATTTACCTTTAATCCTGAATTCAAATACTCACCCACCCAGAGAATGTAGTGTGGTCTTGCTGTGATCTGCCACTCGGCTGCCACAAACTGGGTCCACCATCTTCTACTCTGACTTCATCTGGGGCTGGCTGTTTCTTCAGGCAGTCAGCATTCTGATGATGTGTTCAAGGTCTACTGGTTAGTGGCCCAGTCACCCCAGTCCATACTGATATTGGTGGACCAGTGGATTAAAGAAACTGCTTTAAGCTGAAGTATAGGTATGGCATCGTTTGCACATTTACGTTGGTCCAACTGGATGAATGTAAATACATATGTGCCATACATGTGGGATCCCTGCAGAAGCTCGAAATCCCTGTAGTAGGCGCCTCTACTACAGTGATTGCCATTCCACAATTCACAGTGCATGGAAGCGAATGCCTCCTAAATACTCCCCCCCCCCCAAAAAAAAAAAGTCAGCTATTTTCCCCTGTGGTAGGGGAAGAGTGTAGATAAAAAAAGCAAGTCACTACTTAGCAACCAGCCAGCGACCAACCAAATGAACCTGTCTAAAAGTATGCGTTAACGACGGGGATTTCGTTTGCAAATACATGCGTGAGCTGCAGGCCACGGCAAGGCACCCTGATATCTGCAGACCCTAACTCTACAATTTAAAGAGTCTCCACAATGAGAGCACATTCATTCTAATGGATAGACGGAGGACAGGTGATTGGAGGAAGCCCACCCCTCCTTAAAGGCACAGGACAGGTGATTGGAGAGAGCCCACCCCTCCTTAAAGGCACAGGACAGGTGATTGGAGAGAGCCCACCCCTCCTTAAAGGCACAGGACAGGTGATTGGAGGGAGCCCATCCCTCCTTAAAGGCACAGGACAGGTGATTGGAGGGAGCCCACCCCTCCTTAAAGGCACAGGACAGGTGATTGGAGGGAGCCCACCCCTCCTTAAAGGCACAGGACAGGTGATTGGAGGGAGCCCACCCCTCCTTAAAGGCACAGGGTCACGCTGAATACCCAGCACATTGCACAATGCACAATGGCAGCAAAGGTGTCAGTGCGTTGCCTGACCAATATAAATATGAATGATAATACAAAAAGTGGGGGAAGAGTGCAGTTTAGCATCTTATGCACTTCACAAAAGAGCATCAGTTAAAAGTCAAAGTCAATGGGTCACAATAGTGCAGCAGTGCAAACTAGCTTGGGAAAATCTCTGCTGCTAATTTTCTGTGACATCTGTCAGTATATGGCTCACATGAGGCCCAAAATTTGAAAATGACGTGACCATCACATGTAAGCGAGGGGCAAAAGTCTTGAGAAGATTTGGACAGAATAAAAGCATGAATTTAAAGTTCCTTCCACAACATGATTTTGCAATTACAAGCACAACATGCAAAGCAAATGTTTAATATAGTTGTCTCTGTAGGCTGCTGTACAGTCACCCAGGTGTGCGAATTATGAAAAGAGCAGCACAGTATCCCATTACTGTTCAAAGCGCATGCAGCATTTCTGAACGTTTAGCTTCAAAAGATCAGGAAAGACAGATCATGTGAAAGTTGATCTCTAAGAATTGCTCTTGGGGGTGAAGAGTTTAATGTAAAAATCAGAACATTTTTTGAAAAGATCCGAAGTTTTGTCAGTTGTTAATTGTTAGGAATTAATTGACAAAATTACTAGAGCACAGCAATGTTTTCAAAGAGAATGACCCAGAACCAATTAGAATTTTGTAACAATTGACCATTCACCACAAAACAGTTATCATGAGCTTTGGCCCCTGAAGTGTGTGCTGGAGGTGGGGAGGTGAGGAGCGGGGGGGGGGGGGGATGAATGAAAGAAGATTATAGAAGATACAAAGAAGTGATATTTTAGAACAAAAAACAAATCTGGTTATAGATTTGCAAATTCCAGTTGGAAATCAGAGGCAGAAATGGATGAGAGTTCAATATTTGCAGCTTAGTATAGTCTGCGGAGCTTAAGTAGTGTACAATATAGGTTACTATGTTGAAAAAACAGGTCAGTCAATGGGACATTCTTTGTCAAATTGCTGTTGACAGCCCAAACAAGAGATTGAAGACGACCACAAAAAGGTTCTTTCATCTAAAGACAACACAGCTTATAATTGGTCATTCTACAATCCTTCGTTCTCAGCATTAAAAAAAAAAAGTCCTTTTCTTCTGCAGTTATTTCAGCGTAAGTGGTGCATTTTGCTCTTGGAGCCCAGAGACATATCTTTAGTATTGGCCTCACATATCCAATTATGAGGATCTTTAATGAAACAATGAATGAAGATACTGGAACTTTATCAACACCTTTCAGAGTGTGCAGACAACATGCCTAGCCAAAAAAGTCTGACGCCGATAATGGCATCTTAATTAATTCTAAATATCATGAGTCTGACTTATGATAACCAGTTGTTGCTGAAAAATCAAACTATAATTTGTCTTTTACTTCGTTTTTTGTACAGAAAGAAAAATGTCTTTTAATGAAGATTAAAGTCCATCCCTGGGCAGATAAAAAATGTTCCTCCGCAGTGGGGCTGCGCCTGTACTGCAAGGGTTAATAGCTTGTTTTATCTAGGGGAGAGTTGAAACATTTTAACTTACCTGATCCTCCTCTCCTCTGGCAGGAGGTGCTCCCCAACAATGCAGTGGAAGACTGTCTCACGGAGTACTCACGTCGAGAGTAGGGCTATGAACCCTTGGTCTTGATGACGTCAGGTCTCTGGACCGCAAGAGCACAGGATTGCAGAAGCTGCAGGGAGCGGTCCAGCAGCAGGGAGGAGAGGAGGATTGAGTAAGTATATACACAAAAAAATGGTCCAGGCGCTGATCCTGTAGATGAGTCCCTGGGTAATCATGGACCCAAACAATGTGGTGACGTGCAAATGACCAATTGAACAATTCAGTACCAAGGCTGCCAAACCCTTAACATGGGATGATGTCATATACTGGAAATACTGGAAAAGAAGGGTGGCGCTCACTGGTGTCTATATGATATTTTGCTCTATGGATTATACACTCTCCAGTGTATAATCCATAGAGCGAAGTATCATATAGACACCAGTGAGCGCCACCCTTCTTTTCCAGTATTTCCAGGATTGGGTAAGTATACCTCCTTTTATTGTTCCCCTATACATAAACGAGCAATTAATCCTTGCAGTGCAGGCACAGCCCCACCGCAGGGGATCATTTCTTATTTGCCTGGACGTGGGCCTTAAAGAACCTCGAAGGATAAAAATGTTCTTATTTAACCACTTAAGGACCGGGTCTATTTTTGACACTTTTTGTTTACAAGTTAAAATCAGTATTTTTTTCTAGAAAACTTCTTAGAACCCCCAAACATTATATATATTTTTTTAGCAAAGACTCTGGAGAATAAAATGGCGGTCATTGCAATGTTTTTTGCAACGCGGTATTTGCTCAGCGGTCTTTCAAATCTCATTTCACTGCATTTAAAAAAAACTAAACAGTAAAGTTAGCCCATTTTTTATGTATAATGTGAAAGATGATGTCACACGAGTAAATAGATACCCAACATGTTACGGTTGAAAATTGCGCACACCAGCGGAATGGCGACAGACTACGGTCAATAAAAATCTCCGTAGGCGACGCTTTAAAATTTTTTAACGGTTACCAGTTTAGAGTTAGAGTGTAGCTTTTTTTTTTAAATTATTGCTCATGCTCTGGCGATCGTGGCGATACCTCACATGTGTGGTTTGAACAGCGATTTCATTTGCGGCGCGACTTCCGTATACATTTTCTTTCATGCGTGAGCTCACGGTGACGGGAGCTGCTAAAATTTTATTTTATTTATTTTTTCCTATTTATTTAATTTTTTTTTTTAATTTTAACACAGGTTTTTTTAAAAAAAATAAAAAATGTGACCCCAAACCCCTCCACTGCACTTCCATGTATTTAAAACACTGAAAACTGCATTTTTGAATGCAGTCACTTTTTGAATCTGCCGCCTTTAGCAGCCGAGTAACCCGGATGTGTCGTCATGGACGCCGCTTCCGGGTTACATAATCGGAGACCCGATCAAAGCCGCATCTGGCTTAGATATGGACTCCATCCAACCGGCGAATGCGCCGGCTGGTTGCTCGGATCTCCCTGTGGGACGGGAGACCTGGGCAGAGCTGTGGAAGGCGGCGGCATCATCTTGGGACAACCACTTAAAGTCAGCCAACGTAGGTCTATGTCAGTTTGCGTTAAGTGGTTAATAATTATGAAAATAGGAAAGTAGAAAATGCAGTAGCTATAGCAACCAGACAGATGGGTCACTATGGTTGGTTAACATGAACTGCTTTTCTCCTTGAACTCTATTACAGATTGAAGAGTATGTGAACTCTAACAATGGATTTCTCTTATTTGCTCCCTATTGTTTTGTTAAATATACACTTTTGTTATATCTATTTGATTAGTGCAATGAAATACTGATTAATCTTTTCATATTTCTTGTCTGATAATTTCCGGTATGCTCTGCCTGTGCTGCATATTGTTCTCAGCTATCTCAGAGGGAGAGGTTTCTGTTGTCTTGACCAACGGTGACAATGGTACAGTACTCCTCCATAGATGGAGGTGAAGTGTTTTGCTGGCAGGATCACCAGTTCAAAATAAGGGACAAAAAGCTTGAAAAAAAAAAGAAAACAAATGCAGACACCACATCTAAGAAATGGTATTCTGCAATTTATGAAAACTTTGTTTTTGGGTTTAGATACCCTTTAAAGAGGAACTTCACCCTAATAGGCACATTTTAAATAAAGGCAATGTTACAATACCTTTATATATCGCTAAATATATTTACGCTACTAATTGTGCAGTAACATCTTTTTTTCTTTCTATATCACTTTTATCACCCCCTGCTCTTCTGTCATAGGCCATTTCTATTAGGTAAACTAAAGCCAGCTCTCTTCGGATCTTGGAACTTCTGGCATCCCCTGCTCATTGGATGCAGCAAGATCCAGTCCCTGTGCACTTAGCATATGGGTTACTCTTCTGAGCCACCTTTGCGACTCCTTCTGTGTCTCCAGCTGAAGCGTCAGAATCTACACCTCCAGTGACAGGTGGAGGGAAATCCTGAGAGTTGACAGTGGATCACACTTCTTCTTCTTGCTTGCCTTGCCTACCCCCTAATGGCCAGTGAGGCTGCAAATCATCCTTATGGATGACACAGGGTTTAGTGATGATTTTGGAAATAAAGACTACCATTGCCTAGTCGGGGTAATACATAGGTTCTCTTTAAAGGTGAAATCCCTTTGCAAAAACAATTTGTGGATCTAAAGAGATTTCAAAGCCTAGCACTTTTAAGAATAAACCAATAAGCCAGAATTTGTTAGCCAGCGGACATGTCCACCAACAGTAAAAGAAACCTGCTGGCTGTATACAACCATTTTTATGTCATCAGATGTGAACAATTGTGTTTTTTGTATACAGAATGGGGAGAAATCCCATTAATAAAGTTTAGTATAGCTCTTTAGCTTTACTATAATGTTTATAGCTACCTGCATTATGCATACAGATGGATCTCTTTAGTCCTCCAAGTCCAGAGAATATATAAGGATAGATCTCTCTAGTCCCCCCAGGCCAGAGTGTATTCAAGTGGATCTTGCCCTTAAGTCAAAAATCTGATCACAAACATTACCCTATCCTTCAATAACATGATATTATGCAGAGATACAATTCAGGATACCAGGGTCTCTAACATACAGCTTTCCCAGCAGGTTACTCTTAAACCATGTAAATTATACCTAAACAGGCATTCTGTAGTGCACCAGGACAAACCTCAACCTCCTAACACTGATCCTGTGAGCTTGAAAAGCAATTGAGCTATTCCCAAACAAACCCATTCTCCTTCTTCACTCCCACATACAAGAAAAAGAAGTAAAAATTGTGTCGAACCAAGAAGTTTCTCACACTTACCAATAGGATACAAACCAGCTTTGGAAGTTGTATTTGATAGGCAAAACAAAGGCAATACAAAAGCAGACAGAAAATAAGTTACAGAACAAAGTAAATATACTCCCGAAGAATAGCACGCTGACTTTGTGATATGATTAGGTTCACACCTGTGCAATTTGAAGAACTTTTTAGAAATTCTTTAAAATTTGACATGTGGAATACCGTTCATACGACAGCATAGTTTCCATCTTTGGTGCTGAGTCACATGTTTTTGGTCCCAATAGACTTCATAGTGATAATTGTGTTGATGACTTCTTGCTTCTCTTTCTCTAATTAATAGTTTTCCAATGAGTAAAATGAAAGAAGACATAAAATGCCTGAAAAATCGCTATACAAATACACATTAAAAGCACTCAGAAAAGGCCTGAAGAAGCAAAGGGTCAAGTGTGGCCCTAACCAAAACTGCATGCGAGGATCGAAAATCCAGCTAGTTCAAAAGGGATCTCGATCCACCTATGGCCATTCAAGCTTGACAGGACTTGTTCTAATGATCGACTTTTGTCACATGGGATTGTTGGAAATTTTTTCTCGATCAGCCGGCTGCTGTCATTGATTAGAGTATTCTGAAAGCAGAAGAATCCCTCTGTCAGAATGCTATAGCATTCCACCTCACATGTGTGGATGGGTGAATCCTTGTTTTTTTTTTTTTCATAGGCCCTCTGGGTAATCAAAAACAAAACACTAAGGCATCTTTGTGCAGTCTTAATTCTGACTGCATTCTATTCTTTTGCACAGTATTGGGAGGATAGAAACTAAGTGATTGCTTTCACTTGTTGACTGCAACTGATTAGAAAACATACAGTGCCTTGAGAAAGTATTCGGCTCCCTTGAACTTTGCGGCCTTTTGCCACATTTCAGGCTTCAAACATAAAGATATAAAACTGTAATTTTTTGTGAAGAATCAACAACAAGTGGGACACAATCATAAGGTGGAACG
This sequence comes from Pelophylax lessonae, assembly GCF_965119305.1. Classification (NCBI taxonomy): domain Eukaryota; kingdom Metazoa; phylum Chordata; class Amphibia; order Anura; family Ranidae; genus Pelophylax; species Pelophylax lessonae. The sequence continues at coordinate 801,946,028 of NC_138768.1, read as the reverse complement.
AAATTTATTGGATATTTCAAACTTTTTTTAAAAAATAAAAAACAGAAAAATTGGGCGTGCAAAATTATTCAGCCCTCTTAAGTTAATACTTTGCAGCGCCACCTTTTGCTGCGTTTCTTCCATTTCAATATTATCGCTTGCACAGTGCTCCTTGGGATGTTTAAAGCTTGGGAAATCATTGGTATCCAAATCTGGCTTTAAACTTCTCCACAACAGTATCTCGGACCTGCCTGATGTGTTCCTTGTTCTTCATGATGCTCTGTGCGCTTTAAACGGACCTCTGAGACTATCACAGTGCAGGTGCATTTATACAGAGACTTGATTACACACAGGTGGATTCTATTTATCATCATTAGTCATTTAGGTCAACATTGGATCATTCAGAGATCCTCACTGAACTTCTGGAGAGAGTTTGCTGCACTGAAAGTAAAGGGGCTGAATAATTTTGCACGCCCAATTTTTCAGTTTTTTATTTATTAACAAAATTTGAAATATCCAATAAATTTCATTCCACTTCATGATTGTGTCCCACTTGTTGTTGATTCTTCACAAAAAATTACAGTTTTATATCTTTATGTTTGAAGCCTGAAATGTGGCAAAAGGTCACAAAGTTCAAGGGGGCCGAATACTTTCGCAAGGCACTGTATCTAAACTCAAAAAACAAAATGTAATATATATTGCAATCTACCAGTTCTTAGGTTATGTGGCTGCATTGGTTTTCTTTTTCAGGTTTATTTCCCTTATGTGCACCTTCCATCCTGTAAATAACACACTTCCATAGCTCCCAACTGTCCCTCATTTCAAGGGACTTTCCCTCTTTTCAAATAAAAATCCTTCCATCGCTCTTTCCTTCTTGTTTGTTCCTCTTTCTGGTCTAGATGTACAGACCTATTTAAAGCGGAGTTCCGGGCACAAAAAAGATTTTTTTTTTTTGTGCCCCTCCGCTAGGTATGCCGCACCTGAAAAGGAATTGGATAGTTATTTTTTTTTTTTTGTTTACTCACCTTTTTATTGACGATCGTAAATACTCACCTATGACAGCTTCCTCCTCCAGCGCCGCGGCTCACCCCGTCACTTCCTGCCTCGCGATGATTCCTGGGAGCTAAACGTCATAGCTCCCAGGAATCAATGCGCCGCACCGGCCCCGCTCGTCATTTCCGGGCGACGCCGCATTCCCCTGCTAAACAGCTTCTGGGCATGCCCAGAAGCTGTTTAGGAATGCGGCGCCGCACCGGAAGTGACGAGAGGGGCCGGTGCAGCGCATTCTGGGACACGAAGACGCGGAAGAAGACGGAGAAGAGGACCGCGCCGGCTTCAGCTGCCCACAACCGAGATGGAAACGCTGTGGAAGAAAACTTCTAAGTAAGTATTTCTTCTAAAAGGTAAGTGCGAACCGGGACAGATCAGAGGCTAGCCATTGTGGAATGTGCTAGCCCTGACTGTCCCGGGGGTATGTTCAAAAAAAAAAACGATTCTCTGCCCGGAACTCCGCTTTAAACAATTTATTATTTACCTAGCATGTCTCTACGTGTTTAAGGAGGTATTAGTTACCTTCATGGTAACTCACATTCTGTATGTCCCCATACAGAGGGGTCCCAAAAAGCCATTGTGGCCTTTAAATACAGTATGTTTGCAAATTTATGCAACTAAGTCCTCTGTTTTTAATACAAAGGGCTTTTTCTTTTACTTTGGACTTCAAAATAGTCTGCCTTTGCTCATCTCTATTACATGGTCAGTGGCAAGATTAACAGTTTGCAATAAGAAAAAAATAAATAAATAAATAACATTGCTCCATGCTTCCAGGTCAGCTCACAGGAAGTGGCAGTGGCTCTGCATTTCTGACATTATCAACTGGAATTTCTGTGCTTTGCTAAAAAAAGGATTCTTAAACTGAAAAATGAAATTAACGTAGACAGCACATACGTTGCATTATATCACATTTTTGTTCTTGTATTTGGTTAGCCTTTAGGTTTGTTAAGTATGTTGTGTTCTGTTCATTCTGTAATGAACAGAACATAGTAGTACACAACATCAACACTGAAGAAATGACACTTTGCTACAATGTAAAGTAGTGAGTGTACAGCTTGTATAACAGTGAATATTTGCTGTCCCCCTCAAAATAACTCAACTCACAGCCATTAATGTCTAAACCGCAGGCAACAAAAGTGAGTACACCCCTAAGTGAAAATGTCAGAATTGGGCCCAATTAGCCACCCCCCCCAGTGTCATGTGACACATTAGTGTTACAAGGTCTTCTGGTGTGAGTATGGAGCAGGTGTATTAAATGTGTTGTTATCGCTCTCACTCTCTCATACTAGTCACTGGAGACTCAACATGGCACCTCATGGCAAAGAACTCTCTGAAGATCTGAAAAAAAGAATTGTTGCTCTACATAAAGATGGCCTAGGCTATAGGAAGATTGTCAAGACCCTGAAACTGAGCTGAAGCACAGTGGCCAAGACCATACAGCAGTTTAACAGGACAGATTCCACTTAGAACAAGCCCCGCCATGGTTGACCAAAGAAGTTGAATGCACATGCTCAGCATCATATCCAGAGGTTGTCTTTGGGAAATAGATGTACGAGCGCTGCCAGCGTTGCTGCAGGGGTTTAAGGGGTGAGAGGTCAGCCGGTCAATGCTCAGACCATACGCCACACACTGCATCAAGTTGGTCTGCATGACTGTCGTCCCAGAAGGAAGCCTCTTCTAAAGATGATGCACAAGAAAGTCACAAACAGTTTGCAGTAGACAAGGAGACTAAGGACATGGATTACTGGAACCATGTCCTGTGGTCTGATGAGACCAAGATAAACTTATTTGGTTCAGGGGGTGTCAAGTGTGCGTGGCAGCAACAAGTGTGTCTTGCCTACAGTCAAGCATGGTGGTGGGAGTGTCATGGTCTGGGGCTGCATGAGTGCTGATGGCACTGAGTAGCTACAGTTCATTGAGGGAACCATGAATGCCAACATGTACTGTGACATACTGAAGCAGAGCATGATCCCTTCCCTTCAAGGAATAAGCCGCAGGGCAGTATTCCAACATTATAACGACCCCAAACACACCTCCAAGACAGCCACTGCCTTGCTAAAGAAGCTGAGGGTAAAGGTGATGGACTAGCCAAGCATGTCTCCGGACCTAAACCCTATTGAGCATCTGTGGGGTATACTCAAACAGAAGGTGGAAGAGTGCAAGGTCTCTAACCTCCACCAGCTTGTCTTCATGGAGGAGTGGAAGAGGACTCCAGTGGCAACCTGTGAAGCTCTGGTGAACTCCATGCCCAGGAGGGTTAAGGCAGTGCTGGAAAATAATGGTGGCCACATAAAATATTCACACTTTGGGAACAAATTTGGACATTTTCTCTTAAGGGTGTACTCACTTTTGTTGCCAGCGGTTTATACATTAATGGCTGTGTGTTGAATTATTTTGAGGGGACAGCAAATTTACACTGTTATACGAGATGTACTCTCACTACTTTACATTGTAGCAAAGTGTAATTTCTTCAGTGTTGTCACATGAAAAGATAAAATAAAATATTTATAAAAATGTAAGGGGTGTACTCACTTTTGTGAGATACTGTAAATATATTTTACTGTAATAAATATATAAAGCAACCATATATTTTTTAAGAAAGCATATTAGAATTACATTTTATTCTGTACACAATACAATACAATACAATACAATAAGAGTTTTGTTCCCATGAGTTCATTATTTTCCTTTTTTTCCCTCTTCTGAGTAGAAACAGGGTGGTCGTTGGGATTAGTTTAATTAGCAAAAGAATCCTGGACACTTCATTACCAACCATAAGCTAGAAACTTGTCATTGCAAGTATTGATCATTGTTGGTGAAGACTTGGGCAGACTTAATTTTTTTTCTCCAAGGTCACTGGTGCAAAGAGGGGTTCTATGGACTTAAAGGGGAAATATTAACTTTTTGGTCAAGTTGTAAAATGACTGTATTTTAAAGCGTTTAAAAGTTTTTTCAAACAAAACTACCTACTTTGAAGGAAAAGAAAATTATAAAATTCAAGGCAGGCTGTTTCACAAAGTAATCAATCAAGTACAAGTTTTTCTCAGCAGATGAAAACCTGCTGTCATCTGATGATTTGGCTCAAAACACTGCCGACATAAAAACTTTTGTCACACTGAAATACAACATGCAATCTCCAAAAGACAATCCCACAAAGTATTTCTGAACTTCAAGAGATTTATTTAGGATAAAGGACAACATGATGGACAGGGCCGGTGCTTCCACTAGGCAAACCTGGCAGCCGCCTAGGGCGCATTGCCACCTAGGGGGGGGGGGCAGCCAGGAGGCGGCACTCTCTCTCCATCATGAATTCTCCATCATGAATGATTATTGTGAGCTGAGGCGAGGGGCGGAGGTGGGGGGGGGGGAAGAAGGGACAGCGGAAGATGCCAAATGTCTTGGGCAGTGGCGGAACTACCAGGCCCTGGCTTTCCACCACATTTGGAGGGGCCCCAAAAGGCAAGAAGGGAGCCCCTCAGAGTGCTGCCTGCATGATGATCCTCTTCAGGTGGAGCTGAGTGGCCTTAACCCCGGGCAGGAAGTGATTCTCTGCACTGAGCTGGTGGGCAGCCATTTATTTCCCTGGGTCGGTATTAAGCAGGGAGCGGAGGAGAGCTGAACCTGAGCCAGAGCTCGGCACTGGAGGGCGGAACCTTTACTGGGGCAGATGCGACAAGGCACCAGAATGGTCTGAGGAGGTTGGTGATGAAGGACGTGTGGAGCTCTCTGACTGCTGCTTTTCCCTCCACCAGGAGCCACTGCGTTTAACAGGGGTTCAGGGTCACCAAGTGTGCCATGAGGAATTGGAGTCCCTGGGTGTGCCATGGGGGATTGGGGTCCCCAGGTGTGACACGGAGGAACATCAGGGTCCCTAGGTGTGACACGGAGGAACATCAGGGTCCCCAAATGTGACATGGAAAAACATCAGGCTCTGACATAGAGGTACATCGGGGTCAGTGGGTATGACAGCATGACATAGAGTAATGTTGGGGTCCCAGGGTGTGACATGGAAAAACATCAAAGTCCCTGGGTGTGACATGGAGGGACATTAGGGTCCCCGGGTGTGAAATGGAGGAATATGGGGTATGACAGCATAACATGGAGGAACCATCAGATCAGGGTCACATAGAGGAGTTTTTAACCCCTTCCTTTTTTTTTGGGGGGGGGCGCAAGTAGCTGGTCTTGCCTAGGGCATAAAATAGTCTAGCACCGACCCTGATGATGGACACTTGGTTTCAAGTCGTAGCAAACGTGTCAAGGCATCTATTCACTTATTCAGGATTGGATATTTTGCATCGGCTTATATTTTTACCTGTTGGAAATTGCCCAAGTTTTCATTATCTTGGTTTATAAAATTATCAGCTTTATTTTCCTTGTGTGACATGGGCAACAGCAAGACTTTTTGGTCAAACGTTCATTTCAAACTTTCAACAGACCCATAAACAAATGGATACATTTTCTTTCTCCTTTCATATCAAATTTTTACCAAGTAACTCACAGCCATTTGTTTCTCCTTTGTAGAAACCCTTGGTACAATCCAAATGAAGTTTGATCAATCAAGTTGAACTTATGAGGGTGAATTTGGTTTCCCAGTAATACTTTAGAGAATGCTTCAGTGGTTTTGTGAGATCTCACCCTAAGAGAAATTCCGCTTAACAAATGAGTTTTCATGTAATTCTGCTTAGGGCAGGGTTTATTCAAACTCACTCTGAAAGCAAGTATCACGTTACATGGGAAAGGTCATCATTACCATGACAGTCACATCATTGGACACGAAGACTTTGTATGATTCACGTTTTTACATTGAAATAATTCCATGCTGTTTTTAGATCTTCTTAAAACTTTGCATATTTTAAGTGATGCTTTGTAATGCCTGTGGGTACAAAGGAGTATCTACCGCTGGTATAGTGTAACAACACTTCTTTTAAAGATAAAAAGAACATTAAAACCCTATTGTGGAATGTTTTGTGCTTTATAGGTCACTTTACACTTGCAACAAAAATAGATATTGGGCAACAATTGACAGCTGTAATGCAGAAGTCTTTTTGAAAGTTGACTGGTTTCTAGAAGAAAGGTTTCCGAATACAGTGGAAAATTGTAATAAATGATACATTGCACTTTCTATCAATTCTAACAAGAAAATTAGAAAAAAATATAAACATTATTCAATTTGCATTTAATGTATGTCTGAAGTAATTGTTTTTTTAGTTTAAGATAAAGTGGTGAGATGTTGGAACCCCTATAGGAGTTTTATTATTTTATTTATTTATTTATTTTTTTTCTCAATATAGTGCTTTATTTAGTAGAAAAAGGTATAACATTTCAAAATGTAGCATCACGAATGAAATAACAGAATATCTTATAAACCTTATATACAGGTCTTCATAACTTATGTAACATAAAGGACTGAACAGGTTTTACATTAATCTACCACATATAATATTGTGTTTAGAATTGGTACAAGGGAACAGGTGATTATAGCAAGGTGGTGTTACAGAGCAAAATAGTCATACAAAAGAAAAAAACAGGAACTTTTGTAGATAAAAAAAGATACATGAAAGACCTGTATTCTCCGATAAATGGTCAACGACCAACAAAGCCTCCTTAGATCAGGAGGTGTGGGAAAGAGGAGAAAAGGTCCAGTAAAACGAAAGAAAGAAGGAAAGAAGAAGGTGAGGATTATGGTAAGGTGAAGAAAAGGAATGGGTTAAGTGTTGAGGAGATGGGGGACGCCGTCCCCAAAACCCACGTCTCAGGTACATATATATTTCAGACTATATAAAAAAAAGGGAGAGAAAAAGAAGGAGAAAAGAGCAGCCAAGGGTACCACATTTTATGAAATGTATTGTTTCTCTCAGCTTTAATAGCAACTGTTTCTTCCATTGAGTAAATCTGAGAGATTTTTTCCAACCAGTCAACTATCGTAGGTGTTCTCTGAGAATTCCAGTGGATAGGTATAATAGCTTTTAGCATATGACGTACAATGGAGCTTTTGTATTTCTTGAAAGTTAGTTAAATGTTAATGTGGAGGAGATAGGTTTGAGCGTTATAATCCAGGCAGAAACCTGTGATATGCTCGATCCAATGAGCTACGGAGTGCCAGAAGCCCTGTATCATGGGACAAAGCCACCACAGGTGTAGGAAGGTGCCTCTCAACACACCGCATCTCCAGCATTTATCGGAGAGCTGTAGGGACCAACCCTTCATTTGAACAGGCGTTCTGTACCACTGCGTCCTTAACTTATATGCCGTTTCTTGTATTCTAGTGATAAGCGAGCACTTATGCGAAAAAAAACATGACTTCTGCCATTGTTTGGCAGAGAACGTGCATTTCAAGTCCCTTTCCCATGTCACTTTATATGTATCAATGTATTCGTTTGGCAGATTGGAAAGCCATTTAAAGGCATGGGACGTGGCACCCTGAATTGGGGATTGTGCTAAACACAATTCCTCGAAAGTGGTTAGTTCTTGAGTGAATAGTTGTTTTAATTTATGATTGTAGTCATGAATTTGCAAGGGATGCCAGAATGAGAGAGGATGACCTGCTTGACATTTCCTCCTCAGCTCAGGCAATGAGGTAAATTTTCCTTGAGCGAAGCAGTCTACAGCTAGGACAGGACACAGTGGTGTTTCTATGAGATGATGCCAGGGCAAGATTACCAACTCCTGGGGGGAATTCTGGGTTATTGTACAAAGCGATCAAAGGTCCCCGACATGTGGAGATGTTATGTGTAGTGGCGACTTTATGAAATACCGTTAAAGTGGTGTATATCAAGGGGATTTCCCTAGGATATGTGTTAGGATCAGTCCATGGCAAAAACTCAAAAAATTCTACCTAGGCTTTATTGGTGGAATGGCAATGCCAATCCAGGATTCTTGTTAAGTGGGTAGCCTAATAATATTTTTGAAAACGCGGAAAGCCCATGCCCCCATCTAGTTTGGGTTGTTGTAAATAACGAAATTTGATACGTGGGTGTTTATTAGCCCATACGAACGTTCTCTGTATTTGCGTTAGTTTACGGAAAAAGGAAGATGGGATGGATATCGGCAGGGCATGGAAAAGGTAAAGTAAATGTGAAAAAAAAGCTCTACCAAACCATGAAAATCTGCCCATATTCCATCTGCTCAGGTCCCCTTTGATAGCTTGGAAAAGAGGTATAAAGTTGATCTCAAACAGAGAGTCAAGGTTTGAAGAAAGTCTGATTCCTAAATATTTAATAGACTTCTCCTCCCACTTGTATGGGCAGTTGGATTTAGTCAGATCCAACCAATCCGGTGGTAATGTTAGATTAAGGGCTTCCGACTTTGCATGGTTTATTTTAAAGTTGGACAGAAAGCAAAATATTTTAAAATGTTTGTTAAGATTGGGTATGGAAATGTGGGATTGAGTTATGTAAAAGAGAAGATCATCTGCATAAGCTGATATTTTAAACTCCTTATGATTAACAAAAAATCCTTTTATCGAGGGGTCCAAGTTGATTGATCTAATAAGGGGTTCTAATGCTATGATGAAAAGTAAAGGTGAGAGGGGGCATCCTTTTCTTGCACCATTATAGAGTTTGAGTGGATTAGAGAGGACATTATTTACTTTAACTTTCGCTTATGGGTTGGAGTATAGGGCCTGTATCCATAAACGCATGTTGTCGCCCAATCCAATATGTTCGTATGCCGCAAATAGGTAGTCCCAAGCTACTCGGTCAAATGCCTTTTCGGCATCTGTGGATAGGAGCATACCCTCTATTTTTAGGCCATGTGATCTGTGTATAAGGTTAAGGGATTTAATGATGTTGTCCCTTGCTTCTCTTCCTGGCATGAATCCGACTTGCTCAGGTCCAATTATATGAGATAAAAAAGGTCGCAACCTCTCTGCAATAATCTTTGCTAGTACTTTTAAATCTACGTTTAATAATGAGATGGTCCTGTAGTTGGAGCAGATACTCGGGTCTTTGTCTGGTTTGGGAATTACTGACATGTGAGCTAGGAAGAATTCTTGGGATGGGGTCTGGTTTGGGTCTTTTTTCAGAGTGTTAAGAGCATCAGTAAAACGTTGTGCTAGTAAATCTAGAAATAATTTGTATTATTGGGAAGTAAAGCCGTCAGGACCAGGGCTCTTACCAACTTTTAGGTCTTTAGTTTCAATAAATTTTTAATCAAGAATAACAAGTACAAACAAATGCAAAAATGGTATAGAAATGAAAACTGATTCAATATAAATGTTAATTGAGACAGGTAGTACAGTATAGTGTGGTGGGTATGTAGCAAACAATGCTTATATATAGTATCCAGTAGTGAGTCAGAGCAAATGGAACCATACCTCGACCCAGAAAAGCCTAAAAAAAGGGGGGCTACCAGCTAATAGGCGAATGGAGCGACCCCCACAACGGTAGGGCGCCACCCTCGAGACAGCCAAAAGGGAGTAAACTGTGCCTCGGAGGAAGCGCACCCAACCTCCATTAATGCGAGAACTCCAAAGGAGAACTGAATAGAGGTACGTAATTCCCAGTCCTAAGCTAACCTAGCTAGGGACCCGTATTCCAGATTGTAAACAAGAATAGTAAAAGAGACAATTCTAACAATTCAAAAACACATCCCAAGTAATTGGCAGGGGCTCCGGGCCCAAACCTAGAGACCCCACCAGGTATAGTCATAGACAAAACACTATAAGTACAGCAATACCAATATGAGAGCAAGAAGGAAAAAGAAAGAAAAAGAAGGGGGTAGAGGGGACAGAAAAGGAGGCTGACATGCAGCAAGGACAGAGAAAAGATAACAGGAGGAAGAGCAAGAGGGGATAGAGGGTTCCAGCGGTCCAACCTCGGCTAAATGGTAACAATAACGTAGGCCGCCCAGGGTTCCCAGATCCGTTCAAATTTTGTTCTGGAGTCATCAAGAATGCTATACATCTTCTCCTGCGCCATTATCCATGAGATCTTACGCTTAGCCAAATAGAGCGGAACAGAAGGCTTTTTCCACTGCCTGGCTATCGCCATTTTGGCACAGAGGAAAATGTAGAAAACGAGGGCCTGGGTGTGTTTGGGAACTTTAGGAGTGCGCTGACCTAAGAGAGCATGCGTAGGGGAGGGATGTACCACAAGACCAGTAATTCGCCTGACCATACCATAAATGAGCCCCCAGAACGTCCTCAGTTTGGGGCATTCCCAAAAAAAAGTGTAGAATAGTACCCATCAGGTTGCAGTCACGAAAGCAGGTGGGCTGCGTGGAGGGATAGATGGTGGCCAGCCTAGCGGGCACCATATACGACCTCATAATCACTTTTAGGTTAGCTTCCATGAGACCAACATTGTGAATACCCCGGAAAGAACGCCCAACACATGCGTGCCAGTCAGGTAGGTTCCAGTAACTTTTTGGTCTTTAATGGCCAACTTAACTTCATCAGTGGTGATCTATTTTTCTAAGTCTGCGATAATTTCAGCATGCAAAGTCGGAAGCCCTCTCTCCCCTAGGTATTTTTTAATTGCTTGCAATCTGGGTAGTTCTATATCCTCGGGTTTAGTCTGAGCAGGGATGTTATAGAGTTTGGTGTAATAATCTCCAAATATATTGGCCATGGCCTTGGAGTCGTGTATCAAACGACCTCCTGGTTCTCTAATACCATGAATGATATTGGACACGTGTGCATCCTTGAGCGCTCTTGCCAAGGCTTTCCCCCCTTTGTCTCCTTGCTAATAATACAATGATTTTTTTAAAAAAAGATTATGTCTCATCCCTGTTTCAAGTAGAGAGGCCAGTTCCCTTCTCACATTGATCAGCTCCTTCTCTACCTGCATGGAAAGTGTTTGTTTGTGCTGGGATTCAAGGTCTGCTATTTTGTTTGTCAGAGAAGGTTTGTCTCTATCTCTTTTCTTTTGGGCTCCCAGTTTGATCAGTTCTCCTCTTATGACACATTTGTGCGCCTCCCAGATTGTCAGGGGAGAGCCGTTGTCTTGGAAGTAATTATTTATTGCACGTTGTCTACCAATAAGGAGGTGTTTAGTCACCAAGAGAATTCTGATTTTGTATTAGTGGGCTCTCTCATATGCAGGGACACAGGAGAATGATCCGAAAAGGAAATCAGGCCTACCTCAGCGCCCGTTAGTTTTATTATATTAATAAAATGACTGTATTTTCTGGCGTATAAGACTACTTTTGAACCTCAAAAAAATCCCCCAAAAATGGGGGGGTCGTCTTATACCCCGATTATAATATCTCCAAGGTAACCTAAGTATAAGTATTACCGGTAGATGAAAATTAGGGGGGGTCGTCTTATACGCCCAGTCGTCTTATACGCCGGAAAATACGGTAATATTATTTTATTGCTGCATATGTTCTCACTAGGGAAAGTCTCTTTTTGTTATGTCACCAGGACTGGAAAGTATGGAAAATCCTAAACTTTGAGCTGTCATCAGAACAGGAACAGAAGGGAAATCTTCCATTGAGGAAACTCAGTTCTGTAACAACTACACAAACATTTTCATCACATTGGAGAGATTGCCTCTAGTTGCCTGTTCTTTCTATAGGACAGTGTTCCTAAGGAAACCTTGATGGGTAGGTGATGGCACCTCATCCCTTCACATAGTGAAAACCAAGTTTTGGAGAAAAATTGGACTTTTCACTTTCATCCAAAATCAGCAACATAAAATATTCATTAAAATGTATATTTAACCGATTTACGAATGCGGCAGGCAGCCGCTCCTGCGCGAACCGCCGTAACTATACATTCTATAGGGGGGCAAGTGTGTGCCAGCGACGGCGCACTCCCGCCCCTGCTCGTTAGCGGGGAAGCCAATGCAGCTGGCAGGCGGCTCCGATTGCCGCCTGACACCCACGATCGTTCCCCGCTGAGAGAGAAGAACGGTCAGCTGTGTTTATAGGAACACAGGTCTACATTTTTTTTTTTGGGGGGGAATGTTATATAGCAGAAAGTGAAAAATATTGTTTTTTTTTTTCAGAATTGTCGCTCTTTTTTTGTTTATAGCGCAAAAAATAAAAATCGCACAGGTGATCAAATGCCACCAAAAGAAAGCTCTAGTTGTGGGGAAAAAAGGACATAAATTTCATTTGGGTACAGCATTGCATGACCGTGCAATTGTCAGTTAAAGTTACGCAGTGCCAAATTCACAGTGGCCTGGTCATTAAGGGGGGCAAATCCTTCCGGTCTTAAAGTGGTTAATACAAATGTGGTTACAGTTTCTAAAATAGTGTACAGGAACATAGTTACATCATAAGAAATGCCCCATGGTATATCATAGAAGCCTCTGATGACTTCCAGATTCTGTTTGTCATGTATTGTACAGAGTTCCTTCTTATTTCAACTTTTTGATATAAGCCTGAATAAGGACCAAGTGAAGACTACAGAGCTTCTTCAGGAGTAGAGAGGCACTAATGGATAGAACAACCACATCAGTACTGCAGTAGTTGGTTTCTATATGACAGAAAGTAAAGAGAAATATTTTTAATAAACACAGGTGGCGAAAAAAAAAAAACCCTTGTAGGAGTTTAAACCATTCCAATTCTAATTGCATAAAAAAAAAAAATGTTATTTATGCTTTTAACTCTTTCAGGAGACACAGAAACACTAAATATCTCTCATTGTGGATAATGTGTGAAAAGTGCGCCACCTTGATATTTTCTTGTTCTTTGTAACAATCAATCAGGATTCTTACTTACTTTTCAAACCATGAACTGTAGAAATAATAGTTGGATATTAATTGGTTGTAATGGGTAATAAGATAATGTTCATCAGAACAGTTTTCACATGCATTGGCCTAAAATCCTCCTTGGCATCCACCATTGGCACATGGCCACAGCACTAGCTACTAGTCATAGGTTTGCGCAGCCTAATGGATTAGGGTGTGCACCCTAAAGCTCAAACACACGTGTGTGTGTCTACAAATATATGACCCCAGCACATTGATCTCCCTGCCGACACAGTGAAAGATAAGTGTGTAAATACTTCTCTTATGGCAGAGAGGTAAAGGCACACACTTCTCTTATGACACAGAGCGATAAAGCTAATGCACATGTGGCACACACTGTGTGCACGCCTATGCTACTATGAAAATTGGAATGTGAAAGAGAGGTTGCACAGCAAATTTCATAAAAGGCCGCAGTCCCATCTAGACAACGTATGAAATCTGAGTGACTCCAAACAATATCCGTATTCTTCAAAAAGCATCCATACACAGCCATGCTTAACCGCTTGCCACCCGCCCGCCGTCATATGACGGCGGAGCGGTGCGACCATTATCCTGGGCCACCGTCATATGACGGCGGCACTTTAAGCAGGGCAGGCGCGCGATCGCGTGCGCGTCGCCCTGCACTGCCGGTGTCGGGTGTCCCCGGGACACCCCCCGTCACCGGCAGGGGGGAAACAGCCAATGGGCGTGGCTGTTTCCCACGTGATCGGCTGTGTTCCAATGACACAGCCGATCACAATGGAGGCGCCCGGGAGATGACCGCGCATGCGCGATCGGGAGCGCGCAGCGCGGTCATGTCGGTGGCACTGTGTTCCGTAGGAACACAGCTGTCACCGGCAGTAGTAAACAGTCACTGACAGTGACTGTTTACTATGTGATCGGCTGTGAATCCATTCACAGCCGATCACAAAATGTAAACAAAGAGCAGTAACTGACTGTTACTAGCTCTTCTCTCCTCATACAGTTTCCAGTATGAGGGGAGAAGAGCTAGAAATAGTGAGTTACTGCTCTGTACACCTGTAAAAAAGTAAAAATCACAAAAATAAAGGTCCCCACACAGTCCTCAGCTCCCCCCAATGTCACCTGTCACCCAACAGTCACCTCATCAGTGCCCAGAAATTGTCACCCATAACGTTCACATGTGAGCGCAGCGATCGCGGGCAGAATCACAGCGATTCTGCCCGCGATCCGTAAATCATTGCAAATCGCGGGACGCCTGTGCGTTGCCCCTGATTTGCAATAGCACCCCAAACGCTGTGCGATGTTGCCGCCATTTCCGCCTGCCGAATCGCGGTAACATCACGCAAACATTGCATGACGCCCAAAAAAGGTACAAGAGCTTCTTTGGGGCGTCATGCGTTGTTTGCGCGATGTTACCGCGATTCGGCAGGCGGAAATCGCAGCAACATCGCACAGCGTTTGGGGTGCTATTGCAAATCACAGGCAACGCACAGGCGCCCTGCGATTTGCAATGATTTCTGGATCGCGGGCAGAATAGCAGTGATTCTGCCCATGATCGCTACGCTCACATGTGAACGTAGCCTAAAGTTCACCGGTCACCAGAGACTGCCATCAGTACCGCCGTGCACCATCGCCCGTCACCTGTCACCCATCAGTGACCATCGCCTGTCACCTGTCACCCCATCAATCACCGTCACCTGTCACCCCATCAGTCATCGTCATCTGTCACTCTATCAATCATCGTCACTTGACACCCCATCCGTGATCGTCACTTGTCACCCCATCAATCATCGTCACATGTCACCCCGTCAGTGATTATCATCTGTCACCCCATCAATCACCGTCACTTGTCACCTCATCAATCATCATCACCTGTCACCTCATCAGTCATCGTCACCTGTCACCCCATCAGTCATCGTCACCTGTCACCCCATCAGTCATCGTCACCTGTCACCCCATCAGTCATTGTCACCTGTCACCCCATCAGTCATCGTCACCTGTCACCCCATCAGTCATCGTCACCTGTTTGCCATATACATGCAATTACTTACTGACCGCCTAACGACTATATGCGTCGGCCATTAAAAGCTAAATACTGGGGTTATGGCAGCAGATAGCCCCCATAACCCCGATATTTTTTGAAATGGCGGGCGGTCAGCTTTCAGATAAGGGTGTTCCCAGTGGCGGATTTGCCACGGAATTACCCTTACGGTGCAGGGGAAGAGGTGCCCCCCCCCCTCCTGCCGCGTCCCAGACGTTTTCCCAGCTTACCGGACCCGCCGGCAGCGGGGAAAACTATCCGGTCCCGGATCCTCAGAGACAGGAAGTCAAGTGAGGGCAAGATGGCCCTCACTCGACTCTATGGTCTTGGAGGACCGGAGCTACGTCAAAAGACGTTGCCTAGCAACCGGTTTAAAGGGCCGCTTTTTTTTTTTTCCTCTTTCAACAATTTTTTTTTTCTTTTTTAGTGTAGTTGTGAGGTGTGAGGTCTTTTTGACCCCAGATCTCACAATAAAGAGTCATGCCTATTTCTATTACAAGGGATGTTTACATTCCTTGTAATAGGAATAAAAATGATCAAAACATTTTTTTTTTTAAACTGTGTAAAAATAAAAAAATAATAAATAAAATAAATAGGAAAAAAAAAAATTAAAGCGCCCTGTCCCCGTTAGCTCGCGCGCAGAAGCAAACGCATACACAAGTCCCGCCCACATATGTAAACGGTGTTCAAACCATACATGTGAGGTATCGCCGCGATCGTTAGAGCGAGAGCAATAATTTGAGCCCTAGACCTCCTCTGTAACTCTAAGCTAGTAACCTGCAGAAATTTTTAAAATGTTGCCTATGGGGATTTTTAAGTACCAATGTTTGGCGCCATTCTGTGAGCATGCGCAATTTTGAAGCATGACATGTTGAGTATCTAATTACTCGGCGTAACATTATCTTTCACAATTGGGCTAAATTTACTGTTTTCTTATTTTTTAGTTCAAAAAAGTGAATTTTTTTCAAAAAAATCGCATTTGGAAGACTGCTGCGCAAATATGGTGTGATAAAAAATATTGCAACAATCTCCATTTTATTCTCTAGGGTCTCTGCTAAAAAAAATATATAATGTTTGGGGGTTCCAAGTAGTTTTCTAGCAAAAAAAAATGATTTTAGCTTGTAAACACCAAGTGTCAAAAATAGGCCCAGTCTTAAAGTGGATAAATGGACAACTTTGTGTAAAGCGCTACTTGGATGTTAGGCGTCTGTATGTGGCCAGGCTGTGAAAAAGTGTTACACATGTGGTATCGCCATACTCAGGAGGAATAGCAGAATGTATTTTGGGGTGCAATTTTTGCTATGTACATGCTATGTGTTAGAAATATTGCATAAATGGACAGCTTTCTGTAAAAAAAAAATGTGTTTTCATTTTCTTTCCACATTTTCCAAAAACTTGTGGAAAAAAATGACATATTCAAAAGACTCATTATGCCTCAAAAATTATACGTTGGGCTGTTTGCTTTCCAAAATGGGGTCATTTTATGGGGGTTTCCATTGTCCTGGTGCTCCAGGGCCTTCAAAAGTGCGATAGGTTGTCAGGAAATTATATGTGTAATTTGTGCTCCTAGAATGCCGGACGTTGCTACTTGGATGTTAGGCCTCTGTATGTGGCCAGGCTGTGATACATGTGGTATCGCCATACTCAGGAGGAGTAGTAGAATGTGTTTTGGGGTGTAGTTGCAAGTATACATGTGCTGTGTGAGAGAAATAACCTGTTAATACGGCAATTTGTAAAAAAAAAAAAAAAAAAAGAAAAATCTTCATTTTGCAAAGCATTGTGGGAAAAAATTACAACTTCAAAAAACTCACCATGCCCCTTATTAAATACCTTGGAATGTCTACTTTCCAAAAAGGGGTCATTTGGGGGGTATTTGTACTTTCCTGACTTTTTAGTGTCTCAAGAAATGAGATAGGCCTTCAGTACATCAGGTGTGATCAAGTGTGATCAATTTTCAATGATTCGCACCATAGCTTGTGGACTCTATAACTTTCACAAAGACCAAATAATATACACTTACTTGGGTTATTTTTACCAAAGATAAGTAGCAGTATACATTTTGGCCAAAATTTGTGAAGAAAAATGACTAATTTGCAAAATTTTATGACAGAAACAAAGATAAATGCGTTTTTTCACGATATTTTCAGTATTTTTTTATTTATAGCACAAAAAATAAAAAACCCAGTATTGATCAAATACCATCAAAAGAAAGCTCTATTTGTGTGAAAAAAAGGACACAATTTTTGTATGGGTACAGTGTTGCATGACTGAGTAATTCTCAGTCAAAGTGTGAGAGCGCTGAAAGCTGAAAATCGGTCTGGGCAGGAAGGGGGTGAAAGTGCACTGTAGGCAAGTGGTTAATGTCCCTGTAATCTATTTTTCATTAAATTGATTCTTACTGTGTTTTTCCTCCTTGTAATGTCCTCCATGAGCTCCTAAACCTCTACTTTTCCCCTCACCTCCACATGTTTGGAACGAGCAGTGCAGGTAAGATGTGGTAATGTGCGCATCTCTATGTACACTACAAATCAAATAGTCCAAGTCCATAAGGCTTGGCCTATCAGGAAGTAAGATAATAGCAGCAACTGGAAAAAAAAATAGATTTAGAGGAGGCTGAAAGCTATAGAAGGTACTTTTATTAGTTTTTTTATCAACTAAGAACAGATCAATGTGGGTATAGGAAATATGTCTGGGTGAGAAGGAGGGTTAGTCCCTCTCCATCCCATGCTAGCAGGACCAGACATCAAACAGGTCTTCTTCATGGAGAAAGGGGCCCAAGGTAGGAACTGACCTCTTAGGTAGGTTATGGGTCTACCAAGGTGTTGAAGTCTCCACAGATTATCAGGCAGCCATATTGGATTTTTGCGATTTTGCAGAGAATCTTACGGATGAAGTGAAGTTGATGAGAAATTGGGGTGTATATGTTGACTAAGGTATAGGGTTAAGAAACAAAATATGGTTGGTAGTACCCCGCGAGGCACCTCCATTCCTTTTGTACATACAATTGCAGAGTTTTGCCCATTGGGACTTTAGATGAAGCGCCACACAACTAGTAATAAAAACATAGTACAGAGTATATTGAGTATATGCCAGCAATAGAACTTGGGAAAGGTGTCATAATGCCAAATAGTTGGCCCAAGTATACAAATCTATGTACATGGGTACATGCAGTATTCAAATAGTTCATGGTAAATGTGTCATAGCATCTATGGTGACCCAACACATTTCATGAGTTCCGTCTCAGTCTTCAGGGGTTGTTGCATAGACAAAATCTTTGAAGTAAAATGGTTAAAAAAATATAACATTATATTGAACATGGAAATCAGGTAGATTGGGATGTAGAAGTCAGACTAAGGGATCCATACGTCAATCGGCTCCGGCCAGTAATACAGCAGGAGTCCGCAGACCTGGGAAGAAGACGGGTGAAGATGGATGTGCCTGGCAGCAGGGACAATGCGGGCTTCGTTGCAGGTAAGTGTTACATAATGTGCTAGTATGCACTCAGGAGCATGACAAGACTCTCTGGAGTCTTGTCATGCTCCCGAGGCTCTGGAGCGGGTGGAGAGACACTGCTGGAGTCTGGTGATGTGCTGGGCGACCCGAATCGGGGGAATTTTCCAGCTAATGAGCGGAGTTCTTTCCGAGTGTGGGCCATTGCCAAGCGCGGTTGCCACGCACCCCTAGAAGGTACTTTTTTGAGTGAAGAGTGCATACTTGAATCGTTTTTTTTATTAGATAAGAATTTAGTGTTTCTTTCATTGGCAAATATGAAAATACTTTATTAATTTTTTTCATAAGGTTAGGCTCACTAATCTACTCTGTTACAGTGCTAAAGCCTAACTACCAGGCTTTCACACATCACTTTGTTGTGAGAAGGAGGGATCACTTGTGTTCCATAAGTGTATGTACTGTTTTTTGTAAAAAAATGTTATTAGTGCATAGCACTAGAAAGGTGGGGAAGGCATCTTATGATTCCTGATGAGCTACATTTCTTTTCATTTAGCACAAAGTCTCCAGATTTTTTAGTTTTTATTATTAATAATTAAATTAAAATATTTGGCATTTTGTGATATTAGAACTGTTTCCAGAGTTCTGTAAAGTTTTTGTTATATTCTGTGCTCTGTCACTTTCTGGAAACAAACAAAGAGCTGATTGTGAAAAATTATGCTTTTTCACAGTCCTTCCAACTTGGATCAGATTGTTCTTAATTTATTCAGAAAGATCATTCTTAAAAACATGATGATGTATTTGTTAAAGAGGACCTGAACTGTGTAAGGAAACTTAAGAAAGGAGTGCGCATGCCTGAACCTGGTATTGACGCATGCTCCGAAACGCGTTGTGAAGCCCAGCCTGCCCTCACTGCCCCTCTCTGCATCCGTGACGTCAGACGCCGCCGGCCGCTGTTCAAGTTTCCTCACCGTGTCCCGGAAGACGCCAGAGCAGGTCTCCATAGCCTTCCTGGACTGCCGGACACCACTTGGATTCAGCATACATCCAGCCTCCGGAGCGTGACGCCCTACACGATAATTATAACCTCCATGTGAGTTACTACTATTTTATTGTCAATAAATTGTTTACAACACTCAAGAGGCGCTTTCCTCTCTTCCATATTCCCGATACAGAGTTGCTTCACTCCTCCGGTCAGCTGCCCTGAGTGCCTATCCCTCCATCCATCCATCCATCCCTGGGACTACCCTGCATTCCCCTCCTTTCTTCTGGATTTCAGAATAGCCCACCACCACTGTTGGTCTAGGGACTTGCACATGGACTATTAATCCCCTCCTTGTGCCCAGACTTTCACTGTGAATTTTATGTGATGCTGCTTTCATTGTGATAAACCCCGGATACAAATCCACATTAGCAGCCATCTAATTTTCAGCACTACCTCAGAGCGCCAATTCTCCTCCCTATGAACTGTGTAAGCTATGCCTAAAAAAAGGCAAGCAGGGGGCAAAGCACTAATCACCAATATTGCCTATGGTCTTTCTGCAGATAATCTTTCCCCATTATAGACTTACCATGCCTTGTTCTGTATTGGGTCTCGGTGTGGAGCCAGCCTTCTTGGTAGAAGCAGGGCTTTATCTTCTTTTGTCAGAGTTTCCTCCTGATAACTGGTATTTTGATGACTGGTGATCTGATTACTAACATTCAAGAAACAAGAAGTGAGGTTAAGAGAGAACAGATTCAAAGAATAAAAGGGAGATTCTTGCACTACAAACCATCAGATACCATTTTCTCTCCAGCAAGGTGAACAATGAGTGGCACAATTAGAGACTAGCAGTTGGAGGCAGTTATTAAAAAAAAAAAACATGCAGTGTGGATCAGTTTTTTCAAAGTGATACATTCTTTAGGGTAATTAGGGTGCCTATGCACAATTATCATTTCTAGATACCTCTTATATTTTAAAAATCTTTACTTTTTGACATCAGGCTTACTTTTGCTGCATTCAGCTGTTCAGTCCAAATAAAGCTAATTAGAACTAAGTTCTTTTTTGGTGAATGCTGTATTCTTAAATGAACCTAATAAAAGAAGAAAGTTTACTTAACCACTTCCCGCAAACTGACGTACCTGTATGTCGGCTTGAATAATTCGATGTTCCGGGGTGATACCTGCAGCTGCAGGCCTCACCCCGGTACCGGTTTTTAGAGCCGGCGGTCAGCTTTCTGGTGATAAAAACTGATGCGGCTCAGCAGCCGCTCAGGCATTATCCCAGTGAGCGTAAGGGGACGCCCCCCTCTTGCCGCCTTCCGCCACTCTGCCTGGGTCTCCTGTCCCACCAGAAGACCCAAACAATCAGCCGGCACATCCACCGGCTGGTTAGCGTCCCGAACAAAGTTGGATTTGACTCTGATCAAGTAAGCCGGAAGCGGCGTCACAACATCACTTCCAGTTTACTTGACTGCAAATGGCGTCCATTTAAAAAAATTGACAGTATTCAAAAATGAATACTTTGAAGTGCATTGGAGGGGTTTGGGGTTTTAGACCAGCAGATCCCTCCATAAAGAGTACCTGTCACTGCCTATTACTGTCATAAGGGATGTTTACATTCCTTGTGACAGCAATAAAAGTGATCAGATTTTTGTAAGCTCTAACGAGCAGGGCCCTCTAGTTCCTCCTGTTTTGAATTGTAGTGTAACTGTATTGTCTTCCCTCACATTGTAAAGCGCTGCGCAAACTGTTGGCGCTATATAAATCCGGTATAATAATAATAATAAAATAATGTTTACATTCCTTGTGACAGCAATAAAAGTGATAAGATTTTTATTTTTAAGGAACATTGTTAAAAATAAAAAATAAATAGGAAAAAAAATAATTTCAAGTGCCCCTGTCCCCGTGAGCTCGCTAACCAAAGAAAATGCATACATAAGTCACGCCCATAAATGTAAACAGTGTTCAAATCATACATGTGAGGTATCGCAGCGGTCATCAGAGTAAGAACAATAATTCTAGCAAAAGACCTCCTGTGTAACTCTAAACTGGTAACCTTTAAACATTTTTAAAGTGTCGCCTATGGAGATTTTTAAGTACTGTAGTTTGTCGCCATTCCACGGCTGTGCACAATTTTAAACTGTAACATGTTAGGTATCTATTTACTTGGAGTGACATCATCTTTCACAATATACAAAAAAATTGGGTTAACTTTACTGTTTAGTTTTTTTTTTAATTCAGTGAAATGTATTTTTTCCCAAACAAATTGCGTTTGAAAGACAGCTGCACAAATACCGCATGAAAAAATATATATAATGTTTGGGGGTTCTAAGTAATTTTCTAGCAACAATTTTAACTTCTAAACAACGTGTGTCAGAAATAGACTTGGCCCTTAAGTGGTTAACTGGCACCTCTTAGAAATGTTTTTAATATTGTACAATAGATATAAATACTTTACAAAACAATGAGCAAAAACCCATATGCCAGCCCCCTCCCCCCCAAAAAGAAGATAACCAAACCCAAATATACCAGCCACCATGTTAGTATTTTAACATTTTAGAATATACTGTATTTACACCGCTCAAAATTACTATAGAAGATCCTATCTTTACACAAGTATGTCTACAAGGATATTGCAGGGGCACCTCATGTTTATCAAAGATATTTTAATAGATGACCAGCTAGGCCACATCATTCAAGTTTTTGTTGCAGTGTGAGAACTAGTATCAAAGGTAGAGCATTTAAGGACACCGCCACTCGCTTGTCTTCTTTTTGAAGGCGTTTCCTTGCCCATTTTTATCAAAATAAAGTTCAGAAAAACACAAACATAGGTTTCCCCCGCAGGGGTTTTCAGCATTTTTTCTCCTTTTACATAAACAACATTGAGCCCTCCTGGCTGGTACTTGCAGCACTGCCTCTCCGGCCTTACACTCCAGGCCCTTATCTTTCTCCTACAGACTGTTCACAGACTAACTTGGTGCACACAGCTAGCAGCCTCTTGCTGCACTGACTCCCATGTGCAGCCCACCTGACTCCTGGGCCAGACCTTCTGTCTGCCGGGGTGGAGCCAAGAACCATGGTCAGGTCAATACTTAAAGCCAAGCACACACCTAACCAATTATTATGCTGACCAGTCTGAATACCTGGACCCAGGATTGGAGATTTCATCCCACCCGGATCACTTAGAAATCTCCAGGTCCCAAACTGGACTTTTTAAAAAATAGAATAGCCAGTTTCCTCTTCATGTCACAAGCTCCCTAGAGCCCCTAAACCCATCTAGTTGAGAACTCTGGGTCACAACCTCTTTCTATACCCTGGCAGGGCAGCGCTCTGCCACATATCTTCCCCCCCCTTGTTTCGACCCAGGAGGGGGGGAACACACAAGTCTTTCAGCTGTGCACCTATGTGCCAGCCATCAACCACATTGGCCCGTTCTCAACCTACATCACTTTTATAAGGAAACTCTACTGCCTGTCATGTGAGGTGACTTCCTCTGTGTCCCCCTGCTATACTGGCTTGGGCTCTACACTGATATTCCCATTACTTTTTATGGGTGCGCTTCCAAACGCTAAATCTTTTCTTTGGGTTCACATTAGTCATTTTACTATCAGGGAATTTACCAAGGACTTGTTCAGTTTTCTCCAACCCTTTCTATTTTACCTTTAAAGGGTTCACCTTTCTAAGCACCTTTTTAGCAATAAGTTTGTCCACTTTTATTAGGTTGACATGGGTCCCTCTCTGCCATCTATGTACAGGCACCCTCTTACCATCCAAACTTAGCTTTGCTTGTTTCCCCACGTACACTGCATGTTTTATTTTGTCAGTTTCATCGCTAACATTCCTATATGACTGCAGCAAGTTCCTTTTCCTCTTTCTGAAGAGCAGACCAATCCCCTTCATTCAGAGGGTCAGGTGCCACCTTTAAGTAGCCCAGCTAATTATCCAAGTTTTCCTTCCAAGCAGGGAAGCTATTTAAAGTTTTCTTTCCCTGGCACTGAAAAAATTGTGGGGGCCTACTTCTACAGCACCTTTTACCTCTGCTGTGTCTGTTGGGCCATTACCCATCTCATTACATTTTTCAAGATTAGCAGCAACCATCCCAACCTGACCATCAGGTCTACCATTATTCTAATTGTCACTCATGGTAACTACATCATCAACATTTACCAGTACCTTGCACTTATCCTCATTGTAAGAACCATCAATACGTTTATCATAACTGATTTCAATGTTTGGCAGAGCAGTGTCTGGAGAGCAATCACACAGAGTGGAGTGATTGTCTCCCACAATGACATCAGTATTCCCCAACTCCACTGGTACATGATGCAATTGTCCTGACAACTGACCATCACTATATAATTCCATATTCGCATTGGTAAACCCAATTACTTAATTTGTACTTTCGCCATCAGGCACTTTCTCCAACACCAGATCATTAGACCCTTTGTGGACCGTTGACACAACCTCTGCTGTGCGTTTACTCTTACTTGGCGCCTCCATCTTGTGAGCGATATCATCTGCAACAGCAAGTGCACCCTGGCATATAAGTTCCTCCGCAGGTTCTTCATCTGGCACCGCAGAAATCATGTCCACTCCACTGTTACCAACAGAGGCATTTTCAATAAAGCTAACAGGCTTTTTTCCCATCTGTCCCAGTCTGTTATCCCTGCGCTCCGATCAGAGGTACCATGCAGTGCCACTCTAACTGTCCAAGGAGACCCAGAGGGACAGAGTGGTTCAACAACAGACACATTGTACATGTCACTTTTGTTCAAACTAGACTGTGGCAATACATTTTTAATTTTAGCAGGCTGCAATACCACACCCTCACCACCTTGCTCTGGTTGCGCTTTATTAAATACATGAACACTTTCATACCTGTTGTCATTGCTAGACTGCAATAACCCATTTCCACCATTAGTATCTTCAAACATTTCAGTTTTAGCATTTACCAGCTTGTTATCACCAGGTTCAAGTACCCTCTTATCCATCAGAGTGGCACCATAATTGTCACAGGTAACCTCTGGCTCCAACACACAGAGCTCCTTGGAGGTTTCCAGGGATACCTCAGCAGCCTTATATATGGTTGCTAGGGGAGATAGCATACCCTGCTTAGCGATCACCCCTACCTCATTCAACTCAGAACCTTGTTCAGCAAACACAGCAGCCACTTGATAATTATTAAGCATCACATTATCAACATTAGTCAACTCAATAGCAGTATTGGCATACTCTTTAAAAAAGTTTCACATCATCACATTCGATTTTAAACAGAAAATGGCAGAAAAGTGAAAAGAAAAAAAAAAAGGAAAAGCACCTTCTCCCGCAACACAGCGCTTGCTAAAGATGGACAAAATAAGAGTGCTTAAACACAATAGCAGTGAGTTCAGGGTTAAACTCAAAATAACCCCCAAAATAAAGTAAAAAATGCAGTAACTAGATAATGGATAATGTGCTGTAAGCACACTCAAAAAAATGAATAAATACTTTGTAGATAAAAAAGTGAAAAAACTGTACTATAAATATCACATAATAAATATAAATTGATATATATATATATATATATATATATATATATATATATATATATATATACACACTTTTGTGAAATAGATAAAAGGAGTAAAATTGCCAATAGGCAATTTATATATAGGCTACACTATAAATATAACGTAGTGCATATAAAATAGATATATGTATATACACCTTGATAGAATGAATAAATAAAATAAAAAATGCCAATAAATAAGTGCAACAACAAATGAGCACTTTCAAAGGATTAGGATAAAGTAGGAAAAATTGTGGTATGTCCACAAACATATAATAGTCCAAGACTAAAAAATTCAATAGGAAGAAAAGAGTGATGTTGGTCCCAAAAGAAATACTGGACACTGTATTATGCAGGGAGTGGAAGCCAGGGTCACCACGGGTGCACAGGAGATGTAGGAAAACTCTCCAGATAAAGTTAATCCTCTCTTGTCCTACGATAAGGGGATCCGCCAAGTTTAGGTGGTCTTCCCAACCAAACATATCAGTGGCACCTGGATCCATCCTTCCCTCTGCTCCTTCCTCTCGTATCCCAGATGGCTCAGTGAATGTAAAAATAGATGGAAAAGGAAGACGAAATCCTCATAGTGAAATCCATTTGGGAAATGCTTTATTAAAAGTTCAATAAAATGCTTTGGTACAAGCAATAAGTATCCTAAGTATGCAAAGGAAATGGCACTCGGTCGGGTTGTGAGGACCAGAACCTCAAACCGCGGACTCTGACACAAAAAGTGTTCCAAGAGTGTAAGCAGAGGAACGCTGCGTGGGCAACCAGCATGCGTTCCACCTGCTACATTCCATTTTCTGAAGATGTCACACCTTGTAATGAAACGGGTTATTTGGAACGCATGCCGATCATGTGGCCGCGAGGTGGAAGTAGCAGGTGGAACGCACGCTGGTTGCCCACGGGGCGTTCCTCTGCTTACACTCTTGGAACACTTTTTGTGTCAGAGTCCGCGGTTTGTGGTTCTGGTCCTCACAACCCGACTGAGTGCCATTTCCTTTGCATACTTAGGATAGTTATTGCTTGTACCAAAGCACTGTATTGGAAATTATTAATAAATAAAGTACTTTCCCAATAGAATTCACTATGAGGATTTCGTCTTCCTTTCCCATCTATATTTACACTCACTAAGCCATCTGGGATATGAGAGGAAGGAGCAAAGGGAAGGGCGGATCCAGGTGCCACTGATACCATTGAAGTAGGAAAAGAGAGGATCCACTTTATCTGGTGAGTTTTCCTAAAACTCCTGTGCACTCGTGGTAACTCTGGCTTCTACTCCCTGCATGATACAGTGTATTTCTTCTGGGACCAACATCACCCCTTTCTTCCTATTGAATTTTGAAGTCTTGGACTATTATATGTTATTGGACATTTTCATCTAGCACAATTTTTCCAATTTTATCCTAATCCTGTGAAAGTACTCATTGGTTATTGCATGCATTTATTGACCCTATTGGCATTTTTTTGTTATTTATTCATTCTCTCAAGGTGTATATATATCTATTTACATGTACTATGCAATATTTATAGTATAGCCTATTTATAAATTGCCCTATTGGCAATTTTACCCCTTTTATCTATTTCACAAGAGTGTATACAGTATATATCAATTTATATTTATTATGTGATATTTATAGTATAGTTTTTTGCACTTTTTTATCTATTTATTTATTTGTGTGTGCTCCCAACACATTATGCATTATCTAGTTACTACATTTTTTACTTTATTTTGGGGGTTATTTTGAGTTTAACCTCCCTGGCGGTATGATTCTTTCCGATTTTAGGTGCTGAAAGCGGTACCATTATTTTGCATGTAATTCTTAAGAATGAGCAGCCCAAACCAACTATTTACATATGATTTTTTTTTTTTTACTGTGTGTTCTTCTTTATAATATCTCGGGTATGATAAAGTTTGAAACACAAAATCATAAATTATAATATAATAAATAACTATAAATAAGTTAAAGTATATATATATATATATATATATATATATATACATATATATATATAAACGTGTGTGTGTGTGTATATATATATATACGTATATACATACATAAAAAGTACAGTAAAACTGCAGGAAAGGGCACTGGGGGGCAAACTAATGTGAATTTATTTTATTTTGAATTGTATCAGTGTGTTTGGTGTGTTTTGCTTTTGAATTTGCCACCGGTTCCACCCCCCTGCGAACGTCACGTCGCAGGAGACGGAAGCCGGGGCACACAGAGCATCGGGAGGAAGATCCGCCACCGCACACCGCCGGGATACATCACTGGATCCCGGTGACAAGGTGAGTAACCCCTCTACCAGGATCCAGCAATCTTCCGAGCAGTACCCCGAGTGTGGCTCGGGGTTACCATTTTTGGCACTGAAATTTAACCCCGAGCCACACTCGGGAATACCGCTAGGAAGCTTAACCCTGCACTCACTGCTATTGTGTTTAAGCACTCTTATTTTGTCCATCTTTAGCAAGCGTTCTGTTGCAAGAAAAGGTGCATGTCACTTTTCTCCCATTTTCTGTTTACTATTTGGACTTAGCAGGTGGGGCCACAGCAGCTGCTCACATTTACATAAATTATTTATAGAATCATATTTTAATATTATAAAATCACTTTTTTTACACACTACAAATTTTACATCTCTGGTAGCATTTAATACCTAATATATTTATTTGTCTCTAGGCTCGGCTGATTATCTATCCTTTTCACATTCAATTTTAACACTTGCCTCCCCACTGGACAGGGCACTGCAGCGAGGAAAGTCCTTTTCCACACAGACAGAGGATCTCCCATTTGGGGTCACTTCCACTCTAATGTACGCAGTAACATAGTCAGTCTTTTCCATTACTTTACAAGCAACAGTCTTACCCATCAATGTAAAATGCCATTTTCATTTGAGTTTGTTGACTTACTTCTGCTGCAGTTTTACTGACCAACTCTCCCTGGTGGCCATGGAATAAAACTACAGAAGTTCCCTCTGACTGTTTAGCACCCCCTGCAGGCACAACAGGAATTTCCTCTCTGTCGCCAGGGATGACTTCAAACATTTTTAAAGAGGAATCTGGGCTTGCAGACAACAAGTTTTGCACAGCAACATTAGCTTCAGTGGTATTCCAGAATGTAGAACAAGAAATATTGCCGTGCCCCAGTTGACCACATTCCACGCATGGTACTTGGTGACTTTCTCTTATTGCTAAGGGAGATGGCACTCTCCCAACATGCAAAAACTCACTGGCATCTCTATGG
This sequence comes from Pelophylax lessonae, assembly GCF_965119305.1. Lineage (NCBI taxonomy): Eukaryota > Metazoa > Chordata > Amphibia > Anura > Ranidae > Pelophylax > Pelophylax lessonae. The sequence goes on along the minus strand of NC_138768.1, from coordinate 801,918,077 downwards.
GAATGGTGGGCCACCTCTCCCTCTATAGCTCCAGTTGGCACATGTTCTCTCATTGCTATGGGAAACGGCACTCTCCCAGCTGCACTTGACTGGCTTTCCCAAACATGTAGACTTCTCTCTCCATGAAGCAGTGTTGCAATGTCTTTGTCTTGTGGTCCACAGACCTGACATCACAGGCATTGCTATGGGCAACTGCACTCCTCTCAAACTTCTGGTAAGCCTGTTGCTCACACCTGGCACTCAGAACAGGCTTCCCAAACACAGATGCAGACCTTTGCTTTGCTACGTAACCTTGCACTGGAGTCGGAGACAAATGGCACTTGGAGACAGCATGCCCCCACTCCCTTCAACGCAAACAGTGCTCTTCCCTCCGTGTCTTGTACAGGCTTTCCACACTGCATCCTCTTGCAAGCTTATGGCTGGTGACCTTGCACCAGCATTGCTAGGGGCAACAGCAGCCATATCCTGCCTTGGCAAACTCTGTGCAGGCATGTATGGGGCTCTTCCTGGTGGTAACAACCCCTTCAGCCACAGAGCTCAGTCTCTCAGCTCAACCATCTTTGCTTCTTTTTTTAATTTTGACTGCCCCATCTTCACAGTAAAGCCCCGTACACACGTGCAGATTGTCGGCCGAAAAGGTTTGGCCGACGACCGATCGGCCGATTTTCGGCTTGTTAGGATGATGCTTCCGACAGCCGACAGCGCACTTTCGGCCGAACAGAATCTGTCGTGCAAGCATTAAAATTTTTGTATGCCGACACCAGAACGGCCGATTGTTCGCCAGTCAGTACAGAATTCGGCCGACAGACAGCAGATTTGCAAGACTGGGCATGCTCAGAAAAGAAAAAACACAGGGAAAGTTAACCATCACATGACATCACTTCTGCAGTCAGCGAACAAAATTTGTGTGCAGTCTTTTGCACTTTTCAGCGGACACGACAGCCCGGGGACAAAAGACGGCCGATCGTTCGGCCGACAATCTGCACGTGTGTACGGGGCTTTACTCCACAACACTTTTCCATAGTTCAGCAACAAAATGGAGCACTGTCTCTTTAAGGCTAGTCTCTTTCATCTTGCAGGTTCTCCTCAAGTCTCATGCATTAAACACAGTTCATATAACAGACAAACTTACTTTATTGTAGGGATCTCCAGTTCCGCCGCTGCATCCCCCACCATATGTGAGAACTAGCATCAAAGGTAGAGCATTTACGGACACTGCCACTCACTTGTCTTCTTTTTAAGGGCGTTTCCTTGCCCGTTTTTATTAAAAGAAGTTTTAGAAAAACACAAACATAGGTTTCCCTTGCAGGAGTTTTCAGCATTTCTTCTCCTTTTACATAACCAACATTCAGCCCTCCTGGCTGGTACTTGCCGCTCTGGCCTTACACTCCAGGCCCTTATCTGTCTCCTACAGACTGTTCACCGACCAACTTGGTGCACACAGCTAGCAGCCTCTTGCTGCACTGACTCCCATGTGGAGCCCACCTGACTCCTGAGCCAGACGTCCTGTCTGCCGGGGTGGAGCCTAGAACCGTGGTCAGGTCACTACTAAAAGCCCAGCACACACCTGACCAATTATTATGCTGGCTGTTCTGAATACCTGGACCCAGGATTGGAGATTTTATCCATCCCCGAATCACTTAGAAATCTCCAGGCTCCAGGTTCCAAACTGGGGAAACTGAAAACCAAGTTTCCTCTTCATGTCACAAGCTCACTGGGGCTCCTCAACCCATATGGTTGAGAACTCTGGGTTACTCTTTCTAGACCCAGGTAGGGCAACGCTCTGCCACAGCATAAATACAGAAAAGAAAAAGAAAAAAAACACAAATTCTACTGCTTAGCTGATATAAAAAAAAAAAAAAAAACCTTAAATGTTCTGAACAAGTAAATAGATATTGACAAAACTCAGAAATAATATAACCCTAACCCATAAAACCAGTTAATAGTTCACAATGTCCTTGAAATTACACTATGAACACCCACCAATAGGGAAAGTATTTAAACACTTCACTAGCACTAAGCACAGAGTGACCTCCCTTGCTAAACTATTGTGTTTTGACCGGGGACAGCCCCCCACAAGAACACACTGGCTGATCGATGTGCTAATCTGACCCTTTGAAAGAAGTTGGCTGAACACCTGGATCCTGTCGAACCGGCAGCCGTACACACGGGCCGAATGTCTGCCAGTTTCTATTGAAACGGCCGATGCCGCCCGATATTCGGCCTGTGTGTACGGCCCTTTAGTCTTTCAATTTATCTATTTAAGGTGTCCACTGTTGTTGGGACTGACTATCAAGGAAAACCCATAATTTTGAGTTGTCACCAAAATAAGAATAGAGGAGAAATCTATCTTCTCCATAGTAGTTTTATAAAAAATTGGTAGTGGATTAATTTGGCTTTCACTGCTCACAGACAAATCTCCAGCACCTTGGGATCTTGCAGCTTGAACTGAGTTTATTTTTCTCCATAACCACCAGTAATGAAGAGTAAAACTGAAGGCATTCAATTCACCAAGGCTCTAGGGATTTGGCTGTGAGCAGTGAACACCAAAGGAATTTACAATTGACTTTTAGGTCAACTGCTGTGATTACAGATTAGCATGCATTAGAACTGTTCCTTAGTATAATTGTTTTTATTTTGGTAGTTTTAACCAACTGAGCTCTGGAAGATTTTACCCCCTTCATAACCAGGCCATTTTTTGCTATTCAGCACTGTGCTCCTTTAAATGGCAATTGCAATGTCATATTACGCTGTACGCAAATTAAATTTATATCCTTTGTTTCAACACAAATAAAGGTTTCTTTTGGCGGTATTTGATCACCACTTTTTTTTTATTTTTTGCTACATACATGAAAAAGACCGAAGACTTTGAACAAATAAAAATATTTTCTACTTCTGTTATAAAGCATACCCAGTAAAATCAAATTTCTTCTGAAAATTTAGGCCAAAATGTATTTTGCTGCATGACTTTGGGGAAAGAAAAATCCAATAATTGGATATTAATTTGTTTGTGTTATATGTTATATACAGTATATTTGAAAAAAAATGATATACCGATGGCTTATCTCATTTCTTGAGGCCCAGGACAGTACAAATTCCCCCCAAATTGCCCCATTTTGGAAAGCAGACAGTCTGAGCCATTTAGTAAGAGGCATAGTGAGTTTTTTGAAATTGCAGTTTTTTGGTATCAATTTTTAAAGAAATTAAATCATTTTTCTTTCACATTTTTTTTTACATACTGTCACCAGTGCAGTATAGCATCATCATATGACTGGTGTGGTGGTGATCAGGCACACTGACTTTTGCCAGTATGTTAAAAAAGAAAATTAATCATTTTTTATTCAAGTTTTTAATCATTTTTAACATTTTCTTTCTTTTCTTTTTTTTTTTCCATTTTTTAAAAAATGTTTTACTTTTTTTCATACTCTTACCAAAGTAACACTGTACTACTCTGGGGGAGGAGGGAGGGGGATTTCTTTTTCTTTTTTTTTTACACTTTTTTCACTTTGATTGCTGTTACAATAAAGATCATTGTAACAGCAATGTTTTCAGCTGTCATGAATGGGCTACATTCATGACAACTGTGATTACAAGCGAGCTGCGATTGGCTACAGGTAATCACTTGGTACAGGGTGCTGTCATTGGCCCAGCTATCAAGTAATAGTCGTTGGCCAATCACACCATCATTCTGCAAGAAACACAGCTGTTAAAAATAAAATTAATTCATAACAGCTTTGCTGACATTGTGATCATGTGATCACATAGCAATCACATGATCCTTTGGCCACCGAAGGGATCAGGATCCACATTCCAGTTTATACAGTGGTGGCAGAAGCAGTATGTTGCATGCTACTAGCCCAAAACAGGCTGGATGATGTACATGTACGTCATTTAGCCTGCCTGTGTCGGCCACCCACAGTAAATGTATTGTGGGTGGTTGGCAAGTGGGTAATACACTAAATAGGAGAGTGTTACATGTATTATTTACCACAGTAGATGATACACTAATATTATACATTGTAACAGTACCAGGACTGTTATAATAAATGGGCAGAAAGAGTGGCAAGAAAAGAGAAGGATTTGGTTGGCTGTACATCTAAAATGTCAGCTTTAGCATAAATTATCAATAAAATACATCTCCACAACATGACATGGATAACAGTATCCACACCTAAGGCGTTTTGTGTTAAATCAGCGGTTAATCATAGCTAACAAACATGTATTCCACACAGGTTTTTATATACATATATGTAGCACCCTCCTAGGTAGGTGCTATAGAGTGAGTATAGTTTTGGCTCTGTCTGCCTATCAGAGGAGCAGCAGGCAAATTCTATATTGCTTTCTGCTTAACAGAGAGCAGGATCTGTGAGTTAGGTCTGCACATGGTGCTCAGTGTGTGTGATTCAAGGGTCTGGGGAGTGTTACGCGCTGGTCCATTGGGGAGGACAGTGGATGAAACCTGACCAATGGGTACACAGGCTTTGATACAGCTTCAGTGATTGGCACAGACTAGTGGTCTCAGTGCATTCTGGGGTGTGGTATAAAAGTCAGGAGCTTGTGTTCTGCGGGGTCTTTGGCTGGGGAGCAGAGTCCCGGAGGGAGGGTGACATCTGTCTCCTCCTCTGCATTGGTGGCACGTGGTCACAGGCAGTCGGCCTGGGGACAAGTAGGAAAGGAGCTGATACCAGAACAGCTGACAGGAAGGGGTTGAGACCCTGGAGACCCTTGAAAAACAGTATCGTGAGTAAAGGGGATCTTGTCTAAGGGTCTGACCTGAGAGGGGGCCACCCAGGTGTAGGATAGTCAGAGGACGGGTGTCAGTCTTTGGAGTGAAAGGGGATACTAGGCGGGTATCCTGAAGATAGTCTTCCTTACAAGTGATCTTACAGAAACTTAATCCTGATTCATCTAGTGGCAAGGTGGATCTGCAGCCTGGCTGCATCTTCAACAGGAGTCCTAACCCATTGTGAATAGATCAATTTGGAGTATCCCACTCTTCCTTTCTCCCATCCCTAAATTAAATAAAAAAAAACACAAAACAACTACAACCCCTAGACTGTTTATTGACTGAGACAAGGAGTAAAGAGTTAAATGTGCAAGCTGCAGTTGCTAACAGTAACCCAGAGGGATCCCAAGGTGAATAATCCAGTAGTCCTCAAGGGGGCAGTGCTACATATACAAAGCAATTCAACTATCCTGAGTGAAGTAATTAGTACTTTTGTTTTCCACTAAATTAAATCAAATCAAAAGAAATTGAAATAAACAACTTTAAAAGTATGGACAGGAAGATTATTTGCCCTGATTCCATAAGAAAAGTACACCCTCTTACAAATAGATGTTATAAAAAAGCCAATATCTCAGCCCACGGGAGACCTAGAAATACAAATGACAACTTATTTTTAGAATCAGTGGGGGATATTTACTAAAATTGGAGCAATCACAATACTTGTGCCAGTACCCGGAAGTGATGTCATGACATCACTTCCGGGTTTTTGCATGGAGACCCGACCAGAGCCGAATGGGACATTAGACCTGGGCGAGCCACGGAAGGCGGTGGGAGGGGGGGGGCGTCCACTCCTTGTAATGACAGCTGAGCGGCTTCTCAGCCGCATCGGTTGTCATTACAAGACAGCCGAGCGTCGACTATGGATGCTGGTACCGGGGTGATGCCTCTAGCGGCAGGCAACACTCTGGTACATGCACTTTCCAAAATATCATCAACATCGGTAACCTGTGGAGCCGATTCTGATATATTGGGGAAAGTGCAAATCGGCCCTCGATATATCGGTGTTGCCGATAATCGGTCGATCCCTATTATAAATATCTTTTTTCCCTTTTTTAACTGATCACATTCCCTCTGTTTTCAGCTGCATAAAAGAGTTGGGAGGAGGATAAGTAGCAGGATACTGAGCTTCCCAGTGAATGGCTGTGCAGCAGAGGCATGTCAGGACAAGTCTGATCAGTAGAGGAGAGCAGCCTGAGTTCCCAGCACAGCTAGAGAACTGTACATGTTGTGTTCTCCTGCTTAGTGTGGTCAGTTTTTAATAGGAAAACAAGGGGACTGGCAGGAACACAATGGATTTCATGAAAAGGAAGAAATACAAAGAGAACAGGAGACTTTCTCATACAAGTACAGGGTACAGCAGACACATATTAGGAATATGAAGTGTTGGGGTAACAAACGCTTTAAGCTTTGACAATAAAACCTGGAAGCTGATTGGTTTCTATGCACAGCTGCACCAAATTTTGCACTCTCAAATTTTAGTAAGTCCACCTCCCCAAAGTCCCCTCCTTTATTTCAGTAATTCCAATATAACATAACTGAAGGCACACAATCTGTACAGTCAAAACACATTTAAATTAAATAAATGAATATGAATTAATAAATTAATTAACTACCTGTCAACTTCTAATTCTGTTCAGCCACTCTTATGAATCAGGAGCTTCTTCTAGTTAAAAAGTTGGGGATCTTACTTTTCTATATGCTTTTAGGCAACACAGCTTCTAAACCAGTGTTCCCCAGCAGAGGCCTAACTGCAATAGAAGGGGCCCTAAAGCAAAATCTTGTTTGTACCCCCTCAGCAAACCCGACAATGGTTGGGACACTAAAAATAGCGTGATACAAAGCGCAATCACCAATGCAAAGAATTGTTTTCAATAACACTTCATCCAAAATGATACTAGTGCCTAATAACTAAGGCTAAAAATTGCCACTAACACTCTACAAGTGTTTCCATTAATCCACCACGTATGCCATTCAATATAAATTGAGTGTAGTGCAGTTATGTAATTATTACATAATTATAAACATTATAATTATATACTACATAATTATACATAAATATTAAGAAAAAAAAAAAACCAGGACAAAAAAGAAAAATGTGTCTTTAAAAGTCATTCAAATATCTCCCAATCAAAAACAGTCTCATCAGAATCCACACCACTTGTCATAAACAAGTTACAGTACATATGTCTTCTCAGATGTGTCCTGTGATCCATCACCTCAAGGTCAAATGTCCACTCACCTTCAGAGTCAGACCCCACTACAGAGTCTCATTCCCCTCTACTAAACTCCTCCTGTAAGCGATTCAGCAACACTCCTCCTGGTTCCAGTTAAGGGTGCTCTCTTTGTTCCCCTCTACTTGATCCTCAGTCGTTAGCACATGGCAGAAGATATAAAAGGGAGAATCATAGTGCTCCCTATTTTTAAAATATGTTTATTCACAATAAACCAGGGATTAAAAACATTTACAAACTAATATATCAAAACAAGCAATAAATACCCCCATACACGTTACGCCCTCCAATTGGGCTTCTTCAATACGTCCAGCCAAAACAATTTTTTATTTTGATGGAGGGGTGAAGGATTAGAAGGTCTGGATTTCTGTTTATTTATGCATTTATTTTTTATTTGACTTGCTTGTGTTTGGGTATTTTTTACAATGGGAATTTTCACTTAGCTTATACTCATAGCAGATCAATCGCCCTGTGAAAAAAGGGAAAGTTCCCTCTTTGGCAACATTTTGGCAACATCTAAATTGGCAAAATTGTTCTGATATAAAATTTGTTTAAATCACTCATCTCTGGCCTACCAATTATATGTAGCTATATCGACAAGCTGAAAAATCTTTGTTTGCAATAAAAAGTGTTTCCAACTGAAACACTCATTCTTACCCACCAAAGTAGCTCTAAATGGTTTAGTCCTGGTTCATCTGTTGTATTGGGCTATTGTATCATAAGTATTACATGATTGTTTAAGGGACTATGAAATGGAAACTTTCCATGTTTGGCTGCAGGGTACCTTTCAGATACCTGTAGGTTGTTTTATAACAATAGCAAATCAATATGATTAAACTTCTACAGCTTCCTTAAACTAGAACTAAGATTAGTATGAGTCAAGGAGGGTTATAACTCCTGTCAGTTTACTTTTTGCCATATATATCCCATTGGGGAAATTTCCCTTCACTGCCCATAGCCAAAACAGGAAGTGAGAAGAAATCCCTCCAAACTGAGGGAATACCTGATTGTCACTAAGGTCACAAGAACTAGTGTCCTCTCAGGAAGCTTTCCCTTCTATTTCTGTCCTTGTGAAAACCCAAAAATTGGGATTTTATTTCACTTTCACTTTTTGTGAAAACAGAAAAAGGGACAAATAGAGAGATTACATGAGGCACAGGAAGCAATAAAAACCTGACAGGTGTTCTAATCTCTCTGCAATCTTTAACTTTAATCCTTTTGAACCCAGAGACAGCTAAAGTCTAGATGTCCTGGCAAAATTGTCAGTATGCTTCAGTTTACTGTAGGACTAATTTGTCTACCAAAATATTTTTTACATTTTTAAAGTATATATGAGGTTGTTATTAATTTTAATAAATTCTTTACTTATGTTTTATAATATAGGCTGACAAAGGTAGAAAAAATGTAAAACTTTTTTAATATACCAATAATTTATAGATTTTTAACATTTTTAATTGCTAATTTATTATTTTTATACTGTAAATGTATGTTACAATTACAGTATTAAGCAAAGGCATCTTGGCATATTTAAGCTACAGAAGCATCTAGATCCAAAATAAAAAAAAAGGTTTTGCCTTTGATTATACTTTACATTTTATACTTTTTCATTTGCGCTTAAATTACATTTTCTTCCTATGACCCTATCCATTTTTGTATTTTTGATACATTGCATCTGTTGAGACATTTTCAATAAAAGAAAAAAACTGAATCTAATAAAAAAAAACCTCTATTTAATATAAAATTAGCCTTCGCCTTTAAGCCTAATGCTTTTTGTCAGTGTTTTATTTTTTCTTACTTTATCACAGCACTGTTGGCAAATCTCTTAATTGTCGATGACCATAAACAGACCTTGGAGACCTCAGTATTATCAGAACAGTCTTAGATTGTTTTAATGTTGAAATTTAATTGTAGTCAATTCCCTTGCCCTCTGCTTAAGAAAAGTGCCAATTTGGCACATAAAATGACACATATGGATTGCTAAGCTTGCAAAATGACTACTGTGAAGGGGCTTTTTCCAGATGTCATATATTCACTAAAATAGGTCATTGTGTTCACTGCAACTGTTTTCTCTGTCAATAGCTCTGAAATAAGGTCCAAAAAGATCATTCTAACTTTTGTTTTCATATAGAAACATAAAACAGTGGTGACACAAAAACCAAGTGGTGAATGTTTTTTCTTTTTTTTTCTTTTTTTTTCAATCTCTTCATCTGAATATAGATCTATGTTTGTCCCAAACATGTTTAAATTGACATACTGTTGACTGACTTACTACTTCTGCTGGAAGTCTATTTCAAGTGTCATCTACCTTTTGAGTAAAATAATACTTTATCTTCTTCCCGTCCGAGCTATAGCCGAAAGACGGCTACAGCGTGGACCTTAATTGCTGGGAGGGTGTCTTTGTACATCCTTCTGTGCATGAGCTGCCTGCACGCTCTATGCGGAGCGCACGCGGCTCGCTTTGTGATCAGCGAGTCCATGAGACTCGGCTGATCACAGATCGGAGTAAGGGGCCGATCCTGGCCTCTTACCACATGATCAGCTGTCAGCCAATGACAGCTGATCATGTGATGTAAACAGCAACTTTCGATCAGCTGTTTTTTTTCTCCTCACGCTGTCAGTATGAAGAGAAAAAAATGCTGATGCTGTCAGAAGGACATCGGTCCCGAAGAGGAGAGGAGCATCTGTGCCCACCAGTGCCACCTACCAGTGCCCACCAGTGCCACCTATCAGTGCAAATCAGTGCCCCATCATGAGTGCTGCCCATAAGTGTCACCTGCCAGTGCCTATCATTGCCCATTAGTGCCCCCCTTCAGTGGCACCTATCAGTGCCCATCAGTACCACCTATTAGTGGCAACAGTGCCCATGAGTGCCGCCTATTATTGCCCTTCAGTGCCACCTACCAGTGCCCTTCAGTGCTGCCTTTTAATGCCACCCATCAGTGCCCATCGGTGCCACCCATCAGTGCCCACCAGTGCCGCCTTATCAGTGCTGCCTTATCAGTGCCACCTTATCATTGCCCATCAGTGCCGCCTTATCAGTGTCCATCAGTGTCGCCTATCAGTGCAGCCTATCAGTGCCCAACAGTGCAGCCTATCAGTGCCTATCAGGGCCTATCAGTTCCGCCTCATGAGCGCACATCAATGAAGGAGAAAAATTAGCTGTTTGCAAAATTTTATAACAAACTATAAAAACTTAAAATGCATGCAGTATGTTAAAGTGCTTAAGATTGTGCAATATACTCAAAAGATTATGCAACAAAGTGTAAAGGAATCACTCATAAAGTGCACTAATTGATAAATGTCCATATAAAGTGCATCAACAGTTAATAAATATTTGTTCACATCCAAAGGTGCAAAACTTGGCAAAAAAAGTGCTTTAAAGGTGCTTGTGCTTCCTCCACCACATAAGGATGGCCTCTCACCTCAAGGTTAGACCTGTGTTTCACCACAAGGTCTCATTAGCTGTTCCCCTGAGGGAATAATATGAGCCACCCCATCGTATCTGGAATCCTTCCTTTGAGCCACTTAGAATACCGGGCTAATTTCCACTCATATGGCTACCACCACTTTCATATGTGCTTAAAAAAATAGGGCAATATCTAGTGCTCTCTGCATAAAACCGATTATTACAAATAAACCCAGTAAATACCACCAAAAAAAAATCTCTATTTGTGGGAAAAAAAGGACATCAATTTTTTTTTTTTGGTACAGTGTCACACGACTGCGCAATTGTCTGAAAAGTGACGCAGTGCCGAATCTAAAAAAAATGGCCTGGTCAATAAGGGGGCAAATCCTTCTGGACCAGAACTGGTTAAAGGTGTATTTGCTCAAGACTATACATTAGAGAAAAGCTCTTGATTCAGACCAAGGTTTGCTTGTTTTCCACGTTTTGTTATGTAACAGCCTTAGTCCAAAATGGATTACATAGATTATTTTCCTCAAAATTATACAAACAATACCCCATAATGACAACATTAAAAAGTTTGTTTGAAATCTTTGCAAATGTATTAAATATAGAAAAATGAAAAAATCACATATACGTAAGTATTCACAGCCTTTGCTCAATACTTTGTTAAAGCACCTTTGGCACCAATTACAGCCTAAAGTATTTTTGATTATGATGTTACTCCAAAGACATGCTGGTAGGTTAATTGGATCCTGTATAAAAAAATTGGCCCTACTATGTATGTATGTGAAGTAGGGACCTTAGATTGTAAGCTCCTTGAGGGCAGGGACTGATGTGAATGTACAATGTATATGTAAAGCACTGCGTAAATTGACAGCGCTATATAAGTACCTGAAATAAATAAATAAATAAATTAATAAATGATGTTAACCACTTAAGCCCCGGAGGATTTGGCTGCTAAAGGACCAGGGGTTTTTTTGCGATTTTTTACTGCGTGACTTTAACGGACAATTGCGCGGTCGTGCGACGCTGTACCTAAACGAATTTGACGTCCTTTTTTTCCCACAAACAGAGCTTTCTTTTGGTGGTATTTGATCACCTGTGCGATTTTTTGATCACGCGCTATAAACAAAAAAAGAGCGTAAATTTTGCAAAAATAACAATATTTTTCACATTTTTTTATATGAAATTCCCCAAAAAAAAAAGTAAAAATCAAAATTTTTTAACATTTTTCGGCCAATTTGTTTTATGCTACCTATGTTTGGTAAAAAAAATCGCAAAAAGCGTATTTTGATTGGTTTGCGCAAAAGTTATCGCGTTTACTAACAAAGAGAAAGATTTTTGTCATTTTTGGTGTTTTTTTTTTAACGCGTAATGGCGGCGATCTGCGATTTTTTTTTCGGTACTGCGACATTGCGGCGGACAGATCGGACCCTTGACTGACATTTTTGACACTTTTGGGGTTACCAGTGACATTACTGCAGTAATCAGTGCTATACATATGCACTGTTACTGCAAAAATGACACTGGCAGGGAAGGGGTTAACTTTATTGGGAAGGGAGGGGTTAAGTGTGTCCTAGGGGCGTGCTTTCTACTGTGTAGGGACATTGCTATTGGTGTAAAAGCAAAGATCAACCGTTCTACATAGTAGAACGGTCAGATCTTTACTTTTACACAGGGAGAACTGACAGGCAGCTTGTTTACACAAGCTGCTCTGTCTTTCTCCCTTCACAGGAGCGATCGTAGTGTGGCCGGCGGACATCGAGTCCGCCGGTCACACGCACTGACTTGCCTGTGAACGAGCCGCGGCGGGCGCGCGCCTCGGCGGGCGCGCGCCCGCTCGCTATAGGCTCGCAAGTCAGTGACAGGCGAGTGACGTACCGATACGTCACTCTGCCTGGCCGGGGCTGACCGCCGCAGTATATAGTCGTGCGGCGGTCGGCAACCGGTTAAAAGCCTGGAACACCTATTTTTGGGCAGTTTCCCCCATTCTTCTTTGCAGGCTCTCTCAAACTCCATCAGGTTGGATGGGGAGTGTCAGTGCACAGCCACTTTCAGATTTCTCTAGAGATGTTCAATCGGATTCAAGTCTGGGCTCTGGCTGGGCCACTCAAGGACAATCATGGAGTTGTCCCATAGCCATTCCTTTGTTATCTTGGCTGTGTGCTTAGGGTTTTTGTCCTGTTAAAAGATGAACCTTCATCCCAGTCTGAGGCCCAGAGCGCTCTGGAGCAGGTTTTCATCAAGGATGTCTCTGTACATTGCTGCATTCATCTTTCCCTCGATCCTGACTAGTCTCCCAATTTCTGCCACTAAAACACATCCCCACAGCATGATGCTGCCACCACCATGCTTCACTGTAGGGATGGTATTGGCCAGGTGATAAGTGGTGCTTAGTTTCCTCCAGACATGATGCTTGACATTCAAGCCAAAGAGTTCAATCTTTGTTTCATCAGACTAGGGAATTTTGTTTCTCATGGTCAGAGTCTTTCAGGTGACTTTTGGAAAACTCCAGGTGGCCTGTCATGTGTCTTTTACTGGAGATTAGCTTCTGTCTGGCAACCCTACCATACAGGCCTGATTGGTGGAGTGCTGCAGAGATGGTTGTTCTTCTGGAAGGTTCTCCTCTCTCCGCAGAGAACACTGGAGCTCTATCAGAGTAACCATCGTGTTCTTGGTCACTTCCCCGACTAAGGCCCTTCTCCCCTGATTGCTCAGTTTTGCCTGGTGGCCCTCTCTAGGAAGTGTCCTGGTGGCTCCAAACTTCTTTTATTTAAAGATGATGGAGGCCACTGTGCTAATTGGGACCTTCAATACCACAGACATTTTTTCTGTAACCTTCCCCAGATCTGTGCCTTGATACAATCCTGTCTCAGAGGTCTACAGGCAATTCCTTGGATGTCATGGCTTGATTTGTGCTCTGACATGCACTGTTAACTGTGGGACCTTATACAGACAGGAGTGTGCCTTTCCAAATCATGTTCAATCAGTTGAATTTACTACATATGGACTCCAGTCAGGTTGTAGAAACATCTCAAAGATGATCAGTGGAAACAGGATGCACCTGAGCTAAATTTTGAGTGTCATGGCTTAAGGCTGTCAATACTTATGTACATGTGATTTTTCATTTTTTATTTTTAATAAATTTGCAAAGATTTCAAACAAGCTTCTTTCATGTTGTCATTATGGGGTATTGTTTGTAGAAATTTAGGGAAAATAATTAATTTAATCCATTCTGGAATAAGGCATGCAAATACATACAAAAAAAAAAAAGGTCTGGAAAAAGTAGATGCTCAAACAGGAGTATCGTGTGCAAGAGGCCTAATGGAGCCCCAGATGGCAGTAAAGACCCACAAGGAGTTATATCTGTATCCAAAGCACACAAAAAAGTTTGGGCTGTATGTATACTTAAAGTGCTGATAAAAAAAAAATCAATTACAGGATAAGCTTCCCAGAGCATCTGTCAGAGTAGATGAAGCCTAGTTTTTGGCTGGACTTGTAATTTAAAATATATATACTTTACTATTCCACCACTGCAAAGGAATCAATGGGAAAGCTAGATTTTAAGAAATTAATGTAAAAATATAAAACATTTGCAAAAGTTGAAGACATTTTGGGCAACTGCTGAAATGATTAAAATATCCCCTTCATATTACATCTGACAACATGTGTTTATTACATATAAGCTGAAAGTATACATTTTATAAAGCAAGCACATCAGCGAAGTCTGTGGAACAGTCTGTATTATTTGTGTATGGCAGATTATACAACCTATAGTTAAAAACATATTTGAAATTACATCTAAATGAATGTACAGAGCATTTTGAAAAAACAACAGGCTGACTAAAGCCCGTCAGTCCTCAGCTATCATTTTTCTTGTGAGTAAATTATATAAGAATGATGCTCATTATAGGTATAGCTGAACCACATAAGAGTATTGCTTTGTGTCGACATTATTGAAGAGGACAACAGGAAATGAAGAGGGGATTAACAGGTAAAAACAGGAAAAGATTATCCTTGCTGAACACTCTCAGCCTGGGGCTAGGGAAACGAAAGGCAGATGTGATAAGAGGCTTCTCTGTCCTAGAGGAGCTTTCTTTACTAGAGAGCACAGACGTATGTAATGTGGCAGAGACCCAATCCAAGCTCTACAATAATGGACAGCACACATTTGTTGCCCAAGTAACCCCAGTAGGTTTAAATAGGTTTACTAACAGTCAGATGTCATACGTTAGATATGCTTGGTATTTTGTACTATAGTCATAAAACAAATGCATACTAACAAAATTTGGCTGTTCTATGAACAGGACTCGTGGAAAAGAGAAGGGCCAACATGGCAGGAATGCTACATCAGAAGTAAAGTTAGCTATTAACAAGTGTCAGATTTTAAAGCCTAAAGCCTCGTACACACGCACAGATTGTTGGCAGACCGATCGGCCGTCTTTTGTCCAGTGTTGTTTGTTGGTTGAAATGTGCTCTAGACTTGCACTGGACTTTTGTTGGCCAACAAAAACCAACTTCAGAAGTGATTTCATGTTCTGGTTGACTTTCCGTGTGTTTTTTCTTCTCTGAGCATGCCCAGTCTTGCTCATCTAATTTTTGTCTGCCGAAATCTGTATTGACTGTGGAACAATCGGCCGTTCTGTTGTTGGCCAACAAAAATTTTATAGCATGCACACCAAATTTTTTTCGGCCGAAAAGTCGCAGTTGGTTGTCGGAAGCATCATACCAACAAGCCTACAATCGGCCGATCGGACGTTGGCCGACAATTTACAGCCAACAATCTGTGCGTGTGTACGGGGCTTTACTGAACATTTTTTTAATTTTGGATAGAGGTTTTCTCAAAGAAAGTGCTGTGCCTAGCCCAAAACATGTTAGAATAGAAATGTTTTTTTCTGGCTATTTTGGTAAGAGAGAACTATTTTGCATCTTGGTGTGCGGTGTTCTTATCGCTGGTGCATTTGGTTGCTTTGGTGGAGACCAGACAAGTCAGGACCTGGAATATGATTTTTGAGTGTGGAGTCGGATCTCGCCTGGAGGAGCATGAGAAATATTTGATACTTTTACATGGACTTTCAGCTTAGCCATAAAATATAACTTGTTGTGTGCCATGTAAATATATAAGAAGAATGTGACAATCATGAATATAAATGCATAAACATACAATAAAATTATTGCAGTTACAGATGAACTGTGGTTTGAGTGTCCATTACTTCATCATTCTAGTGTGGCAGAAGTGTCATCATAAAGAGAAGGAGAGCTGGGTCAGACCACCTATCTTCTCTGAAAGCTGTAACC
This sequence comes from Pelophylax lessonae, assembly GCF_965119305.1. NCBI lineage: Eukaryota > Metazoa > Chordata > Amphibia > Anura > Ranidae > Pelophylax > Pelophylax lessonae. The sequence goes on along the minus strand of NC_138768.1, from coordinate 801,902,356 downwards.
TCCTAAGAGTCTGTTTATTGCTAACACTGCTGGTGCAAGAGTAGGGTCATCTAACCATCCACATCAATTTTTTGTCAGCTCCTCTACACCAGTGCTGTGCTATTTTTTTTTTTGGCCAAACATAGGTTTCTGAGCATCGCTATTTCAAGGTCAGGGTCATTGCTTGGAACTTTTATAATGTCCAAGAGACCCATATTTGGCTGAGGAGAACAATGTGGGTAAAATGCTCCACTGCTCCAGAAAATACATCTTGCCAATTTAGGGCATTTCCAAAAATGTGAATAAGATCCCTTGTCTTGAGCATAATGGGAGTCTCAGAGAAAGGCAGAACATTCTGGGGAGTATCTTATATACTCTATACAGGATAAATAGCCATGTAAGCTGCAGGGAGAGAGGTATTGGCATTTGAGGCACTCTAGCACCATAAGCCATGAGTCCATTAAAATATTCAAATAAAGTGCTGGACAGAAAGTGCTTGATGTGCTCCACACAGTGAGAAAAGTGATCCAAACGGCCCCTTTTGGGGATTCACTCACCAAAAGGGGCCGTTTGGAGCACTTTTATCACTGCGTGGAGCACATCAAGCACTTTCTGTCCAGCACTTTTTTTGAATATTTTAATGGACTCATAATTTTGGACTGCATCTTATTTTGCACTAATTCACTTTAGCACCAAAGCATTTTGATTATTGCACTTTCATATATATCTTTTATACATATTAATTTTTACTGCCATACTTTTATCACCAAGTGCACTTTATATTGTTCATTATTGAAGGATTGTATTTACTAATTTTTCACTTTCCTGTTAGCGCTGTTTTATAACATTTTATTCTATCTTGGTTTTTTACCTAAGTGGGCAGCAGCTTCAGGTAGCACTATTTTATAATATAATTTCTAGCGCGGGTTTTAAGTTTACGTTTACACAAGATACTGTATAGTGTAGTTGAGAAAGATTGATAATGCCAGTCTTTCTATAAGTCTGATCTTTCAAGTTCACTCAGCTTAGTAACATATCTATTTTTTCCACAGAGCAGTTTACTCATTGAAACCTTCTTATTTATGAATTGATTTCATTTTGGTTTTATGGTGTAATAAAAGGATGGAGTAATGTACATATTTTGAGAAGCACTGGTTTCCAAAGTATAATGTATAAAAGCTGGGGTAGCCATATGATTTTAATAAGGTTTGCTATAGTCAAGGGGAGTTAGGACCAAAGGTAGGACCAGCTTTTAGATTTTTCTTTAAAACTACCAAGCAAGCAAAGTAAATTAAAACTTAACATAGTGCTGCTGAGATTATCACACGCAAGAAGTGGAAGGAGCCTACAATCTTAATTTGCCAAGACAAATCAGGGATCGGGTGGGGAAGTGGGTCAAGTGGCAGTAATGTGGATTTGCCAAAATTTATTGCAAGACCCTGAGAATTAACCAAAATTTTGTACATTAGACATTCAATTTTCCAGTGGGACAGTAATGTTTCCTAGGAATAAAAAGCATATAGAACTATTTTATTCTCCCTAGCATGTCTAATGAATCCATTGGTATAAGGGTTTTGCCTGACTGCTGATGTAAAGGGTTCAATAGCTAGTGCAATTAGTAGCAGGGAGAGAAGACAACCTTGACTAGTATCTCTTGCCAGCAGGAAAGGTGACAAAAGGAAATTGTTAATAAGTATTCTGGCTGTTGGGGAGGAGTATATAAGTTGTATCCATCTGATACATTTTGTCCCTTTTTGCATTGTGTGCATTACCTCCCACATACAGTCCCATTCAATGATGTTGATATCACTCCATTGCCCATGCTTAGTTGAATTGTATATTAAGAAAAACTAAATTTGTTGCAGTAGACCTTTGAGGGAAAAACCCAGACTGGTCACCGATTACCAGCTTAGATGTAACTTTGGATAGAAGAAAAGCTAATAATTTAGCCTGAATTTTAATATCAGTTGTAGAAACATATTAGGCTGGTAAGATTCTGGTTTTGAAAGGTCCTTGTCAGACTTTGGAATAATTGGAACAATGTCTTCATACATGGAAAGAAAGGGTGCCTGAAGTGTACAGTATCTCACAAAAGTGAGTACACCCCTCACATTTTTGTAAATATTTTATTATATCTTTTCATGTGACAACACTGAAGAAATGACACTTTGCTACAATTTAAAGTGGTGAGTGTACAGCTTGTAGAACCGTGTAAATGTGCTGTCCCCTCAAAATAACTCAACACACAGCCATTAATGTCTAAATTGCTGGCAAAAAAGGTGAGTACACCCCTGAAAATGTCCAAAATGGGCCAAAGTGTTAATGTTTTGTGTGGCCACCATTATTTTCCAGCACTGCCTTAACTCTCTTGAGCATGGAGTTCACCAGAGCTTCACAGGTTGCCTCTGGAGTTCCCTTCCACTCCTCAATGAGGACATCATGGAGCTGGTGGATGTTAGAGACCTTTGCGCTTCTCCACCTTCCGTTTTAAGGATGCCCCACAGATGCTCATAAGGATTTGGGTCTGGATACATGCTTGGCCAGTCCATCACCTTTACCCTCAGCTTCTTTAACAAGGCAGTGGTCATCTTGGAGGTGTGTTTGGGGTTGTTATCATGTTGGAATACTACCCTGTGGCCCAGTCTCCAAAGGAAGGGGATCATGCTCTGCTTCAGTATGTCACAATACATGTTGGCATTCATGGTTTCCTCAATTAACTGTATCTCTCTAGTGCCGGCAGCACTCATGCAGCCCCAGACCATGGCACTCCCACCACAATGCTTGACAGTAGAGAAGACACACTTGTCTTTGTACTCCTCACCTGGTTGCCGCCACACACACTTGATATCATCTGAACCAAATAAGTTTATCTTGGTCTCATCAGACCACAAGACATGGTTCCAGTAATCCATGTCCTTAGTCTGCTTGTCCTCAGCAAACTGCTTGCGGGCTTTCTTGTGCATCGTCTTTGTAAGAGGCTTCCTTCTGGGATGACAGCCATGCAGACCAATTTGATGCAGTGTGTGGCGTATGGTCTGAGCACTGACAGGCTGACCCCCCAACCCTTCAACCTCTGCAGCAATGCTGGCAGCACTCATACATCTTTCTCCCAAAGACAGCCTCTGGATTTGATGCTGAGCACGTGCACTCAACTTCTTTGTATGGTCTTAGCCACCATGCTGCAGCTCAGTTTCAGAGTCTTGGCAATCTTCTTATAGCCTAGGCCATCTTTATGTACAGCAAAAATTCTTTTTTTCAGATCCTCATGGAGTTCTTTGCCATGAGGTGCCATGTTGAACTTCCAGTAAACAGTATGAGAGAGTGAGAGCGATAACACCAAATTTAACACACCTGCTCCCCATACACACCTGATACCTTGTAACACTAATGAGTCACATGACACCGGGGAGGGAAAATGGTTAATTTGGCCCAATTTGGACATTGTTACATAGGGGTGTACTTACTTTTGTTGCCTGGGGTTTAGGCAATAATGGCTGTATGTTGAGTTATTTTGAGGGGACAGCAAATTTACACTGTTATATAAGCTGTATACTCTCTACTTTACATTGTAGCAAAGTGTAATTTCTTCAGTGTTGTCACATGAAAAGATATACCGTATATACTCGAGTATAAGTCGACCCGAATATAAGCCGAGACCCCTAATTTTACCACAAAAAAGTGGGAAAACTTATTGACTCGAGTATAAGCCTAGGGTGGGAAATGCAGCAGCTACTGGACCCAACTGGACCACCACGAGACACAAAACAGGGGCTGCGGGCATGGTACAGGAGATGGCACAGGTCATAGTATAGGCATTGCACAGGTCATGGTAAGGGCATGGCACAGGTCAGGGCACAGGTGATGGTACAGGCATGGCACAGGTAATGGTATAGGCATGGCACAGGTCATGGTACAGGCATGGCGCAGGTCATGGTACAGGCATGGCGCAGGTCATGGTACAGGAGATGGTATAGGCATGGCACAGGTGATGGTATAGGCATAGCACAGGTGATGGTATAGGCATGGCACAGTAAGTACAGGCATGGCACAGTATGTACAGGCATTGCACAGTATGTACAGGCATGGCACAGTAGGTATAGGCATGGCACAGTAAGTACAGGCATGGCACAGTATGTACAGGCATGGCACAGGAGATGCACATGCTGAAAAACTCGGCTTATACTCGAGTATATACGGTAATAAAATATTTACAAAAATATGAGGGGAGTACTCACTTTTGTGAGATACTGTATGCTTCCTTCTGTGCTTACAGTAGGCGTAGTAGCAGCTATGAAGAATATTTTTTTGTAAACTTCTGCGGGAACCCCATCTAAACCCAGCAAAGGTAGGAAGTTAAGGGATCAGAGTTTGGATGGTCTCTGTCTTCCAGTGTCAATTTAGGGAGTGTAAGAAAAAAAGAGTGTATTTCTGTAACAGTGTTGTGGGCTTTAGAAGCATAACAATTTTGATAAAAGGAAAGAAATTATGCCAGAATATCCCCGGTAAAGGATATTGTAGTCATATCTGCAGTGTTTAAATGTTCTATAAAATTGGAAGCATTCTATGAAGTCAGGGCCGGTGCAAGGATTTTTGACACCCTAGGCGAAATCTGATTTTGCCGCCTCCTAGCCCCCCCCCCCCACCCGACTCTGCCCCTGACGTCACCCCCTTTTCCCTGCCCATGTATACGGTGTAGGTGGCAGGGGTCATGAGTGTGTAATACACAGAATGTAGGGGAGTGCAGGGTTGCAGGGTGCGCTACATAAAGAGTGCAGGGTTGCAGGGTGCACTACGAACTGCATGCAGGGTTGAGGGATGCACTATGTACTGCATACATGGTTGCAGGGTGCTCTTCGTACTGATTGCAGGGTTGCGGGGTGCGCTTTTTAGATAGTGCAGGATTGTGGGGTGCGCTAGGTACTGAGTGCAGGGTTGAGGGGTGTGCTATGTACTGCGTGCAGGGTTAAGGGGTGTACACTAGGTACTGAGGAGGGGGGGAGGAGAGGGGGATGGGAGTAGAAGGAGAAAGGGGGTGGAGAGGAGGGTGTGTATGGAGAGGAAAGGGGGGGGGGAGGAGAGGGGGTGGAGGTGTATGGAGAGGAAGGAGGGGAGGAGAGGAAGGAGAGGAGGGGGTGTATGGAAAGGAAGGGGGGAGGAGAGGAGGGGTGGATGGATAGGAAGGGGGGAGGAGAGGGGGGAGAGAAGAAGTGGAGAGGAGGGGGTGTGTGGAGAGGAAGGAGTGAGGAGAGGAGGGGAGGAAAGGAGGGAAGGAGGGGGGTGGACGGAGAGGAGGGGGGGAGAAGGAGAGGACGAGGGGTGGAGAGGAAGAGGAGGAGGAGAGGGGGCTGGATGGAGAGGGGGAGGGAGAGAAGAGGTGGACAGAAGGAGAGGAGGGGAGGGGGGTGGAGAGGAGGGGATGCATGAAGAGGAAGGGGGGAGGAGAGGGGGTGGATGGAGAGGGGAGGGGAGAAGGGGGGAGAGAAGAGGTAGAGAGAAGGAGAGGAGGGGGGTATATGAAGAGGAGGGGGGAGGAGAGGGGGGTAGATGGAGAGGAGGGGTGGATGTAAAGGAGGGGGGAGGAGAGGAGGGGTAGGTGGAAAGGAGGGGGGGGGAGGGGGGGTGGAGAGAAGGGGGTGGATGGAGAGGGGGGTGGATGGAGAGGAGAGGAGGTGGATGGAGAGGAGGGGGGAGGAGGAGGAGGGGAGTGGATGGAGAGGTGGGGGGAGAGGGGGGTGGATGGAGAGGAGGGGGGTGGATGGAGAGGAGTGGGGAGGAGAGGGGGGGATGGAGAGGAGAGGGGGAGGATGGAGAGGAGAGGGGAGGGAGGAGAAGGGGGGTGGATGGAGAGGAGGGGGGGAGAGGGGGTGGATGGACAGAAGGGGGGAGGAGGGGTGGATGGAAAGGAGGGGGGAGGAGAGGAGGGGGTGGGTGGAAAGGAGGGGGTGGATGGAGAGGAGGGGGTGGATGGAGAGGAGAGGAGGAGGGGGTGGATGGAGAGGAGGGGGGGAGAGGGGGGAGGATTGAGAGGAGGTGGGTGAGAGAGACCCCTGCACTGTCTGCAGCCCCTGTCTTTGGGAAGGTGTATGTGACACAGGCAGTACAGTACCTTCCATACCAGCAGTGGGAAGGTCCCATTCTCGTAGCTGGGTGAGGACAGGTCGTGGATCTGCTTCTTCCAGGGGATCCATTTGCAGGCAGATGCAGCTGTCCCTGGCTGCCTGCACTTCCCGCCCATCCTCGTTCTTCGGCCCCCAGCAGCCTGTTCATCGGTCCTGGAAGGTCCCGCCCTCGCTGCTCTTCCTCCCCGCCGCCGCTGCCTCCTGGAGTCGGTGCTGTCCAGGGCAGCATCCAATTGGTCAGTCTGCCCTGAATGCTTGTTCAGGGCAGCATCCGATTGGTCAGCCTGCCCTGGGCTGGACCACAGAGTGCCAGTGGGGGGAGGCAGAGTCATCAGCGCTGACAGGGAGCTGCAGGGAGAAGTGTACAGCCAGCGTGTCCCCGTCAGGAAATTAGATGGAGCCAAGTGATGGAACAGCTGGGCGGTTGGGAGCTATGCCCGCAGCCCTCACCCCCATAACGCCACTGAGCGCCCCCAACTGAAGTGCGCTCTAGGCCGGCGCCTACCTTGCCTATAGGTAGCGCCGGCCCTGTATGAAGTGACCAGTACAGCCAACAGCCATTTTATGCTTCTTTCAGATTTTTATTTCTATCAGTGATCCCATTGAAGAAATTATCCTTCAATTCCCCATTCATGGCTCAGGGGCTAAGTAATAATGGGGACCTGGAAGGTTAGTATCGTCAGGAACTGAAACTGAAATTGGGCCTTGGTTGTTGGTGGTGCCTGAACACCGCAACCCCTCACAGTTACTCTTGATGGGCGCAGGAACGGGTCCTGCTGCTAAAAATTCCATACAAATTTGAAATCACATGTACTTGTCATACAGGTGCAGAAAAATTGGGCCTTGGTTGTTGGTGGGGCCTGAACACCGCAACCCCCGGCAGTTATTCTTGCTGGGTGCAGGAAGGGGCCCTGCTGGTAAAAATTCCATACAAATTTGAAATTACTTCTCAGCCTTTTGGAGGCTGATCAAGTGTAGTATCTGTTCTTATCAATGATCTAGTGGAGGGCGCTGTGCTGTCATTTGACCTGGCCAAGGTTGGGTGGTGGCTATGTAAACCTGCTGGAGTGATGGGGACCGGGAAGGTTAGTATCAGCAGGAACTGAACCTGAAATTGGGCCTTTGGTGTTGGTGGTGCCTGAACACCGTAACCCCTCACAGTTACTCTAGCTGGGCACAGGGACAGCCCTGCCATTAAAAATTAGATACAAAATTGAAATCGCATGAACTTGTCATATAGGTGCAGAAAAATTGAGCCTTGGTTGTTGTTGGTGCCTGAACACTGCAACCCCTCGCAGTTATTCTTGCTGGGCGCAGGAACGGGACCTGCTGGTAAGAATTCCATACAAATTTGAAATTGCATGTACTTTTCATAGAGGTGCAGAAAAATTGTTCCTTAGTTGTTGGTGGTGCCTGAACACCATAACCCCTCACAGTTACTCTTGCTGGGTGCAGGAACGGGCCCTGCTGGTAAAAATTCCATACAAATTTGAAAACGCATGTACTTGTTATACAGGTGCAGAAAAATTGGGCCTTTGGTGTTGGTGGTGCCTGAACACCGTAACCCCTCACAGTTACTCTTGCTGGGCACAGGGACAGGGACTGCTGTTAGAATTACATACGAAATTTAAATTGTATGCACCTCTCATACAAGTGCAGAAAAATTAGGCCTTGCGTGTTGATGGTGACCTAAGCCAAAAACATTGTTGGAAGCTAGCAGAATTACCAGATGAAAATAGAAAGCCCAATTTTTCTGCACCTGTATGACAAGTACATGCAATTTGAAATTTTGTATGTATATTTGTATATGACATTTTTTGCTTTAGAAATTTCAGTATTGCTGCAGCAGGCTACAAACATCGTACAGATGTGCTACTTTACAGGCACATTAAGGGGACCCCCCAGGCACGATATTTAAAGGAATTTTTCATTTTTATTGTTTCACTTTTAGCATCAATAAAATCAGTAAATCACTGCTCCTTTAAAAACAATAGTTTTTTAAAAAAATGTTTGCATTGCAACATGTTCACCAGGTCAGTACCCGGACCCCCATACACATTAGTTGGGCAATAACTTGCATTTAAGCCTTTAAAATGAGGACTTTTGATTTTTGACGTTCGAGTCTCATAGACTTCAATGGGGTTCATTTGTTCGAACAAACTTTTCCCCTGTTCGCAGTGTTCTGGTGCGAACCGAACCGGGGGGTGTTCGGCTCATCACTAAGTGTGTGTAACATTATCTGTAAATGGGGTAGAGTCTGTTGGGTCATGTGATTCTCTCCCCCATTCTCAGACTGTATTACATGCAATGTAATCAATGAAATAACTTTTTGCAATGGAGGAGGAGGGGAAGTCCCTGTCAGGGTCTTGTTCTCTGCAGTTTAACAGAAGACTTGGAACTATTAGAAATTCAGCATCAGGAAGTGTGTCACAAGAGATTTCTATATTATCTTGTTCCCTGCACAGCATGTAACATACTTTAATTTCATTGAAATATTCCTATATGTTGTTTCTAATCAGTTATAAGCCCTATGAGCAAATACATTAAAGAAATCGCTTTTAAAATTATTTTTTTAAGTGGTTCTAAAGCCTTAAGGTTTTCTTACCTTAATGCATTCTATGCTTTTCTATGCCTTAAGGTAAAAATCCTTTTGTGCTGCAGGATCCCCCCAGCTTCCCCCTTTTTCTTACCTGAGCCCAATCTAATCCAGCGATGTGCACGAGAGCAGCGACTCTCGCTGCTGTCTCCCTCCTCACTGGGCAGATTGTTAGCAGTGGAAGCAATTGGCTCCCGCTGCTGTCAATCAAATGCTGTGATGAGGGAGTGGGGGCTGGGGTGGGGTTGCCTGCCCAATAGACCGACAATTTTGAAAAAAAAAAAAAAAACATTTTTTTTTACTTTCTGCTATAAAACACATCCAAAAAAAAAAATAAGAAGTCAAATTTCTTTATCAGTTAAGGCCAATTTTTATTCTGCTACAAATTTTTGGGAAAAAAAATCCCAAAAAGTGTATATTGATTGGTTTGTGCAAAAGTTATCACATTTACAAACTATGGGATAGATTTATGGACTTTTTATTTGTTTTTTGTTTTTATTAGTAATCAGCAGTTTTTAGAGCCCATTCACACTAGCGCGACCTCTAAGTCGCCTCATAAAGGGGCGACTTCTAGCGCGACTTCGGCGCGACTTTAGAGCGACTTCAGCGCGACTTGTGAATTTTTTTACGCCACTTGTATGATAGACAACTTTGAACGACTTTGTATTTGGCCAATCAGAATATGAAAAAAGTGTCCCTGTGAAGTTTCATCTCTGTAGCATGTCCAGAACCAGAAAAAAAAAAACATTTTTCTTATAATTTTTATTAGAACACGAATACGGCTTCTCTGCACCCGGCGGTTTTTCTTGCAGGCATTTATCGGACATTTTTGGAGGCAGGCATGACTTTTTTTGGATTTAGTGTCTGGGGTCTAAAAAGTGTACCTGTGAAGTTTCAGCTCTGTAGCATGTCCAGAACCCACACAAGTGCGGGATTTCTTCAGGTTGCTAGGGATAACTCTCCAAAACCTATTGGTGGGTAAAAATGTAAATGTATTTTATTGGGATTTAATTTCTTTCTTTTTTTAAATTTATTTATTTATTTTTTTAATACGTTTTTGGGATTTTGGTAATAGACCAACACAAAGTGGCACATAATTGTGAACTGGAAGGAAAATGATACACTGGTTTCAAAAGATTTTATAAATACATTTCTGAAAAGAGTGGCATGCATTTCTTTTCTGCCCCCTTTACTCTGATATCCATAAATAATATCTAGTGGAACCAATTACCTTCAGAAGTCACTTAATTAGTAAATAGAGTCCACCTGTGTGTAATTTATTCTCAGTATACATACAGCTGTTCTGTGAAGCCATCAGAGGTTTGTTAGAGAACCTTAGTGAACAAACAGCATCATGAATGCCAAGTAACACACCAGACAGGTCAGGGATAACGTTGTGGAGAAGTATAAAGCAGGGTTAGGTTGTAAAAACTATCCCAAGCTTTGAACATCTCACAGAGCACTGTCATCCAAAATTGGAAAGAATATGGCACAACTGCAAACCTACCAAGACATGGCTGTCCACCTAAACTGACAGGCCGGGCAAGAAGAACATTAATCAGAGAAGCAGCCAAGAGGCCCATGGTAACTCTGGAGGAGCGGCAGAGATCCACAGCCCAGGTGGGAGAATCTGTCCACAGGACAACTATTAGTCAAGCACTCCACAAATCTGGCCTTTATGAGAGAGTGGCAAGAAGAAAATAATTGTTGAAAGAGAGCCATAGGAAGTCCTGTTTAAAGATTGTAAGAAGTCATGTTGGGGACACAGCAAACATGTGGAAGAAGGTGCTCTGGTCAGATAAGACTAAAATTTAACTTTTTGGCCTAAAAGCAAAACGCTATGTGTGGCAGAAAACTAACACTGCACATCACCCTGAACACACCCATCTCCACCTTGAAATGTAGTGGTGGCAGCATCAGGTTGTGGTTGCATCAGGTTGCTTTACTTCAGCAGGGACAGGGAAGCTGGTCAGAGTTCATGGGAATATGGATGGAGCCAAATACAGGGAAATCTTAGAAGAAAACCTGTTAGAGTCTGCAAATGACTTGAGACTTGGGTGGAGGTTCTGCCTCCAGCAGGACAACAACCCTAAACATACAGCCAGAGCTACAATGGAATGGTTTAGATCAAAGCATATTCATGTGTTAGAATGGCCCAGTCAAAGTTCAGACCTAAGAACAATTGAGAATTTGTGGCAAGACTTGAAAATTGCTGTTCACAGGACGCTCTCCATCCAATCTGACAGAGCTTGAGCTATTTTGCAAAGAAGAATGGGCAAAAATGTCACTCTCTAGATGTGCAAAACTGGTAGAGACATCCCCAAAAAGAATGCAGCTGTAATTGTAGCAAAAGATGGTTCTAAAAAGTATTGACTGAGGGGGGCTGAATACAAATGCATGCCACACTTTTCAAATATTTATTTGTAAAAAATGTTGAAAACCATGTATAATTTTCCTTCCACTTCACAATTATGAGCCACTTTGTGTTGGTCTATCACAATAAAATCCCAATAAAATACATTTACATTTTTGGTTGTAACATGACAAAATGTGGAAAATTTCAAGGGGTGTGAATACTTTTTCCAGGAACAGTAAATGGTCTCTAGCCTAAATTGTGGTGATATACTGTAGCTACAATATGTATAGAGGGTTCCAGATGCAAACACTGAATCGAACCCTTTTCTTGCTGGATTCCTGCCACTTGTCTTTCCCAACCCAACTAAAGAAAATGTACTTTTTCTAAAGAAAATTAAGACTCTGTAGGTGGTCAGCATTTGAAATCAAGCAGAATGTGCCAAGGCACAGCACACCAGTACATTCTGCCTGTACTGCAGCAGAGGCACCTGTCTTCGTGTGACAATGCTGTACCTTCAAAGATTAAAAAACACTTGCTTACCCAGGCCAATCCAGACACTACTCTCCTACATGTAAAAATCTGTGTTTTTTTTGTTTTTTTTTGCTAGAAAATTACTTAGAACCCCTAAACAATATATATATATATATATATATATATGTATATATATATATATATATATATATATATATATATATATATGTATATATATATATATATATATATATATATATATATATATATTTTTTTTATATATATATATATATTTTTTTAGCAGAGAACTTAGGTGATCGATGCAATTTTTTATGCCACGTTGTATTTGCGCAGCAATTTTTCAAACGCATTTTAAAAAACAAAAAAAAAACACTTTAATGAAATAAAAAACAAAACATAATATTTACCCTAATTTTAAATAGTAAATGGATGCCTAACATGTCATGCTTTAAAATTGTGCCCACTTGTAAAATGGTGACAAACTATGATACTTAAAAATCTTCGTAGGCAACGCTATCAACAGGAGTGTGAGTGGGCACTATGCTGGTCTCCATTTACCCTTCACAGCTTAAGCCTTCAGTCATTATTAAAACCAGTAATAATTGAATACAGAGGCAATTATTTAATATGATATAGAGTAAATCCATTTATATAGTCCTACAGATACAAATGGGCCTTTAAAGGTAACCATAATGCTGATGCGGCCCGTGATTAAACTGAGTTTGACACCCCTGGTCTAGATCATATTATATGAAAAAGTGCAGGGGATAATGGAGTAGCACATTTACTCTCTGAGCTACTCATCAGTGTCTATCCAGTGTATGACCTTATTGTTACCGAACCCCTCCGGCCTTGAATATTCTGAGTGTTACTAAGGGGCACAAATACATTTTTCCCAGCACACTTATCAACTTGCCTGCAAAAAAAAATGTCACTTTCTAATAATTTGCTTTAAAAATAAAGGTTTCAGTTGCATTAATTTGCAAATATACGTGAAAGCTGCACTGCCTCATCAAGCCCCCCCCTGTAAGGTGCAGTCTTAACTCTTATATTTGAGAGTCTCCAATTTGGAGCATACTGTATATAGCAATGGATAAATTAAAGGCTTAGTAAGGAGAAATTAAGGGCAACTGCGGGTGTTATCCCCCTGTTCCTATGTCCCTATGTCTGTAATATCTGTTTACATGACTGTGGTGGGAAAATTGCCTGTAAGTTACTCTGCGGTGGGGACTGATATGAATAGATCCCTTTACTGTACAAAATGCTGCACAATACATTGACACTATATTACCAAAGATTACACGAACTTAAGACAATCAGGAAATACAATGTTAGAACTACAATAATGAACAATTATCTGTGATGACTTGCACGTAATTAATAGTCTCCAACTAAAGTCTTCCAAGCAAGGCATTTTGCAAATGTTAAACTGTACACCGCCATCAAGGAAAACAAGACAGAGACTACTAGGTGAATTGGGACTCCTGCTGAATATCAACTGCAACCTTGATTTCCAGGATTCAGTCTGCTTGCATTTTGACAGTTTAATCAACGTAATGAACAGAGAAGTGACAGATGCACCAGTTCACCAATATTAGGTTACCAGTCTTTTCCTTAAACCCCATTAACGCTTCCTCCTCGGCCTGCTAATGCTTGGATCATAGATAGCAGCCAGACTTTCTGACTCTATCCAAGTATAAAACTTCAGAACATCGGACCCTGCACTGTCTCCCACTGCACTCTGCTGTGAAACCACAAGGTTAACTTGACCTTCTGGCCTAGGGCACTTTTCTCTTGTCTTGTTTTGCGTCAAGCCCTGTAAGGGACCAAAATGCTTGTAATATTCCATCTGATCAAAGAAGTTCAGATGAAGATGTAGCATCTGTAGTCATTTAGAGATATCTAACACTGAAGAGCATTTTGTCCAGGCTATTGATTGGCTTCATCTGTAGCTATTACAGACACCGGACACTGTTAGTTTTACGTGTCAGATTTCCCATCAGCGGTCTCCAGGCACCTCTTTATTGTGCTTTAAGCTCTTTCGGTTCGGAATAATACAGTTTCAACATTTTCTTAAAACATCTTAATTGAATATATTGCATATTTTCCCATTAATGCTTATTCTGCAATTAGGAGTGTACAGCAGAGAACTGAGTTAAAAGCTCTTCGGTATCTGCGTCCTGTTACATTTTATTCCGAGGAGGCAAGAAATAAAATATGATGTCATTCAAGATAGACATTTTTTTTATTTTATTTTTTTTTTAAACACAACAGTATGAGCGGAAAATTGGAACAATTATAAATAAAAAATATTTCTAGGCAAAACATGGCAGAACATTTGAATAAATCTAACACCCTTAGAATAATAAACTTTCCGTTGCAGGTGTCCACTGCCTTGATTTGACATTACCATGTGCAGAATGTTCCATTCTTAATCTGTGTTTCTGTGTGTGCCATTCCTTGCCAAAGTTAAGAAGATCTAAAGGAGAATGTTCAGTTTCTGTCCTGTGGTATGGGAGACTTCCTATTTATGAACATTGATGAGCTCAGTGATTGGCTAATTAGTTTGTGACCTTTTTGTACTGGATCTTTATGTTCCATCACCATTACTACACAGTGTGCAAGGAGTTTGTGTGATTTCCATTTCTTATTTTTTTTCCTCTTGCAATACAAAATAGGTTAGTTGGATTGTGACTGAACTGGTCCTAAAACTTAGGAAACCCCTGTAGGCAATAAATGATACTTTCATAGTGCAGAGCAACAAATATGCATATAATAAATCCTTATGCAAATTAAGCATATAACATATAACAGTGGCTAAGTACAAAATATCTGCGAAAAAACTTATAAGAGTCCTATAAACTTAAACAATAATGTCCAATTAACCCCTTAAGCCCCGGAAGATTTTACCCCCTTTCTGACCAGGGGGTATTTTGCGATTCGACACTGCATGATTTTAATGGACAATTACGCGGTCGTGCAACGCTGTACCTAAACGAATTTGACGTCCTTTTTTCCCACAAACAGAGCTTTCTTTTGGTGGTATTTGATCACCTGTGCGATTTTTTGATCATGCGCTATAAACAAAAAATTAGCGTAAATTTTTGCAAAAATAACAATATTTTTCACATTTTTTATATGAAATTCCCCCAAAAAAATGTAAAAATCAAAATTTTTTTAACATTTTCGGCCAATTTGTTTTATGCTACATATGTTTGGTAAAAAAAATCGCAAAAAGCGTATTTTGATTGGTTTGTGCAAAAGTTATTGCGTTTACTAACAAAGGGAAAGATTTTTGTCATTTTTGTTGTTTTTTTCTTTTAACACGTAATGGCGGCGATCTGCGATTTTTTTTGCGGTACTGCGACATTGGGGCGGACAGATCGGACCCTTGACTGCCAATTTTGGCACTTTTGGGGTTACCAGTGACATTACTGCAGTAATCAGTGCTATACATATGCACTGTTACTGTAAAAATACACTGGTAGTGAAGGGGTTAACTTTATTTGAGAGGGAGGGGCTGTGTGTGTCCCTAGGGGCATGATTCTAACTGTGATTGGCTGTGGCTTAAAGTGTAGGAACAATGATCAACGGTCCTACATAGTAGAACCGTATGATCACTGTTTCTACACGGGAGAATGACATGCGGCTTGTTTATACTAGCCGCCTGCCTTTCTCCCGCTGTCACGGACGATCGTGAGTGAGTGGCGGACATCGGGTCCGCCGCTCACACGCGTGGGGGGGTCCGTGACTGCGTGGGAACGCGCCTCTGGCGGCACGCGCTCGCTCCCCAGAGCCTCACAGGCTAGTGACGTACCGGTACATCACTTTGCCTGTGAGGGGCTGACCGCCGCAGTATATGTTCTTGCGGCGGTCGACAAGTGGTTAAAAAACGTATTCCACCGACAGTGTTCATCTGTGATTATTCCTTCCTCCTTTACTGCATGTGCTCCTAACAACACTTGAAAAACCTGCTCACCTCAAAAAAGAAACAATCAGGCCCATCAACTAAATTCGCTCAGTTCCTGGGGTAAACTCTTCTCTTTCCTCTTGGATCCAGGAATACTCTCACCCTTGTATTCACATTCACCAAGCGGACCATGTGAAACAAAGAGGCAGATACATAGTGCTTTCCGTTTTACTTTTTTTTAATTAAAACCCCCACTAGAATACACTTACAGGATAAAATTGTTAAAAGCACTTGAAAAGAATTTACATGGCTGGCTCACCACTCTCCTCCCTCCTAGCACCCCCTCATTGGCTTCCTCAGTAGGATTGGGCTTCCTTGCTTTGTGTACTGATCTAAATCATTAAGTGGAAAGGGGCTATGGTGTGGGTTTGCATTTCAGGGGTTCAGCTTGACCCCTTAGTTCCAGTGAAGGGAACTCCAAAGGTGTCAGCATAACAAGAAATTTTGGACAATTTACCAACTCTGTGGGGACAGTTTGGAAATGGCCCTTCCTGTTCCAATGTGACCAATGCACAAGGCAAGGTCCATAAAGACATGGATGAAAAATTTGAGGTGGAGGAACATGACTGGCACAGAGTTCCGACCTCAACCCCATAGAACACCTTTGGGATGAATTAGAGCGGAGACTGCGAGCCAGGCCTTCTCATCCAACACCAGTGCCTGACCTCACAAATGCACTTCTGGGAGAATGCTCATACATTCCCATTGATACACTCCTAAACCTTGTGGACAGCCTTCCCAGGAGAGTTGAAGCTGTTATAGCTGCAAAGGGTGGGCCAACTCAATATTGAACCCTACGGACTAAGACCATTAAAGTTTATGTGCGTGTAAAGACAGGTGTCCCAATACTTTTGACAATATAGTTTATGTATTTTCAGTGCAAGGATCTGCTTGTTTTTTTATTCTGTCGAACTGTGCTTTCACTACCTCTTTTGTGCCTCTTGAATATCAACCCTCCAATTATCAGGTTAGTAATCATCAGTAGGGCAGTTCAAGTATGGTCACTAATCATCAAGGGGGGCAGCTCAAATATGGGGAAGAAAAGCCCTGTGTCTACCAAGATGACCACCTCTACCAAGAGACACTATTCAAAAAGGCATGGTAATCGAGTAATGAGGAAAGAATCAGCTGCATTGAGCCTACAGGCATGAGAATGAGCGGTGGGTCTCAGCCCATTCCCAGCCTCTGGTATTTCAAGTCTCTTTCCCCCTTAGGGTTACAGTGCAGTTCTACTTGAATAAAACAGTCAACAATAGAATAACATGTAGTCTAGTAACACAACTTTCCTAAGGAGTGCAGGGCAGCTCTGCTGTCAGATAAGCACCTGTATGGATCTTATGTTTCAGGTATTGAGCTCACCACTTAGTAATTTTGCTATTGGCAATTTTCACACCTAAATGGGAAGTAAAGTGAGTTTTCAGTGGGCACATATTTTGAGTTATCGTTGTAGGGCTTTCCTTAAAGTAATTTATGCGACCTTCACATTTTTACAAACATTTTCTTCCTCCTGAGAACCCTGGGAACTCACTTAGTTGGCCTGCAAAACAAGGATTAATATTTTTTGTTGCAAAATCAGTGTAGCATCAGTCAGAGGTGTTTGCAGCTAATCATTCAGCTACTCAGGAGCTACGGTGTCAGGTGTTTCTTGCCCATCCTCTGTTTACCATCTTGTAGAATGGCAAAAAATGTAATTAGAAGGATTATTGCTACCAATTTCTTGACATGCCCTCTTTTCTTGCCCATCACATTCACTCACATTTCGCAGGCTGGTGGTTTGGTTTGAGCCTTCCACCACCAGTGCCCATTTTACTTACTATTGAAGCACCACAAAAGACTAGTATAGATTAGGAAAACTGAAAAACCCAGGGGAAGAGCTTTTTTTAGACATAGCGCATAAGTAGTAATCCATGGTGGCCAATCTCGGGTTGTTAGAATCATGAACATGCTGTGACTGCAAAGACAACCAGCTTTTCAATTAACAGCCTTAGGCCTTTCAAATGGTTGGATAAGCCCTCTTACAATATTTTACAATTTTAGGAACAGGAATGTTAAGAAAAACATCCCTTTAATACAATTGGTTAGTATAAGGCTCACTGTAGTAAACCTAAGGACAGTGCAGGAAATAGTGATGGGCCAAACACCCCTCTGTTCGGTTCGCACCAGAACATCTTGAACAGGGAAAAAGTTCTAGCGAACATGCAAACTCTATTAAAAGTCTATGGGACACGAACATAAAAATAAAAGGTCCTCATTTTAAAGGCTCTTATGCAAGTTATTGGCATAAAAAGGGTATGGGGACCCGGGTACTGGCCTGGAGGACATGTATCAATGCAAAAAATATTTTTTAAAATGATTGTTTTTACAGGAGCAGTGATTTTAATGATGCTTAAAGTGAAACAATAAAACCTGAAAACTTCCTTTAAATATGCCTTGGGGTCCCCTTAGTCTGCCTAAAAAGTGGCACATCTGTACAATGTATGGAGCCTGCTGCAGCAATACTGACATTTCTAAAGGAAAAAACGTGATTTTTACTTGCGCATGGCTGTAATGTATTACCGACTCCTGGTAATACAGATAAAAAAAATGGCGTAGAGTCCCCCCCCAAAACCCATTCACCAAAAAAGTGTAACAAAGTAAAAACCATAGAACACAGTTTTTGACAAGTCCCTTATTAAAAAGAAAAAAAATACCTTGATGTAAATCCATCATCAATCATGATGCCCAGTGGCACCACCCTTTGCCTATGAAAGAACTGTCAAAGCTGAGGATCGGGCAGAGGGCGGATAGCCTCTGAAGAGGCAACGATTTTTTGAATTTTTTTCTATTTTTTGGGTCCAACGGGCATCATGATTGGCGATGGATTTACATCGAGGGGCACTATTTTTTTTTCTTTTTAACAAAGGACTTGTCAAAAACTTCTGTGTGTTCTGTGGTTTTTACTTTTTTTTAACACATTTTTGGTGAATGGGTAGGGGTACGATGTACACGATTCCCATTCACATGGGGGTGGGATCTGGGGGCCCCCTTGGTAAAGGGGGCTTCCAGATTCCGATAAGCCCCCCATCCGCAGACCCCGACAACCACAGCCCAGGGTTGTTGGGAAGAGGCCCTTGTCCCCAAAGCACCCCTCCCCATGATGAGGTCAAGCAGCCTGGTATGGTTCAGGAGGGGGTGGGGCCCTCGCTCACCCCCCTTTTTCCTGGTATGCCAGGCTGCATGTTTAGCTAAGGGTCTGGTATGGATTTTGGGGGGATCCCACGCTTTTTTTTTATTTTTTGGCGTGGAGTTCCCCTTAAAATCTATACCAGACCCAAAGGGCCTGGTATGGATTTGGGGGGGGGGGGGCATGCTGCTTTTTTCAAAATTCTGTGATAGGGTTCCCCTTAGCCACTTAAATACAGGACACTTTCACCCCCTTCTGGCGCAGACCAATTTTCAGCTTTCAGTACTCATTGGCATCGATGGGAAATATTGGTCAGCTTGACATGGCACTGCTCCCTGTCTTTATCATTGGCATCTATGGAAAATCTTGGTCAGCTTGGCACAGCACTGCTCCCAAACTATAGGTGACAGTAACACCAAACTTGGGGAGCACTGAGAGGGGACCCAGGACTACAACATATCCATACATTTTAAAAGTGGAGTATGCCTGTACACTACACTGACTGCACTAATCTGACTGAACTCACTATCCACTAACTACCTGCCTAATCTATATTGTCACACACTATACATGACTGCCATGTAAGCAGCAGCCTTATATGGTGTGAGGCGTGACAGGACATTGTGCTGTGATTGGCCAAAGCATAAAGGTCAAGTGCATGCTTTGGCCAATCATCAGCAATCAATGCACTGCAACAGAGCAGTGCATTATGGGGCACTCATCGGCAGGCGAACACACGATAAGCTGATGTTGTTTGACTCGAACACAGAGCCTATCCCTAGCAGGGAATATCTGAAATTTGACCTCAGCCTCTAAGCAAGTTTCTGAGAAGTTATCCAATCACATGCACAGTGGATGAGAATTCAGTAAGCAGCGTACTGTTTTTATTGTTTCCAGGAAATAATAGGAATTTATTGTCAGCTTTAGAACATCCTAACTGGCTGCATGTTGAAAGGTAGTTTTTCAATAACAATAAAGGTATGTAAAGCCAAATAAGATTTTTAGTTTTGGATAGCATAGGAAAAAGTTGTATTCTGATCATCCCAAGATCTTCTGCTCAGCAGCTCCCTCTTCACATCTTCCTATACTTGTCTCCAGGACCTCCACCGAATCTCTTCCATTCTCTGGAACTCCCTACCTTTAGGTGATCCCTTAAAAAACGTAATCAGGAAAGCCTACCCTGCATCCATGTAAAAAATGTACCTTGGCAAACTCTATCCCCTCCTTTTTTAGATTGTAAACTCCATGGGCGTAGGGCCCTCCTTAAACTCCTGTATTGAAATTAATTGTAACTTTACTGCTCCTGTGACAGCTATAACATTGACAATAAAAATAGTACAACTTGAACGCTCCCCAAACCTGTGTCAGTCAGATCAGCATACGGAAAGACTGGTAAAAGACAGACAGGATCAGCTTGTCTGGCCCTAGTAGACTTCAATAAAATGGTAGCCGTCTGCACACAACACTCCCTGTTGCATAAATGAGAATAAGATGGGTGAAAGATGGCTTCAGTTCCTGTTCTCCATTATCAGAAAACTCCTCAAATGTTTTTTTACCCTTTTCAAGACCTAATGGTAAGAGCCTTTACGAATAAACCCCAAAAAGGGTGAAACACGTCCAAGGAGTTCTTTACAGGTGGAGAACAGGAGCTAAAGCCATTTTTTACCCATCTCATTCACATTTATGCAACAAGAAGTCGGCCACCATTTTGTTTAAAGTTACAACATTAATTTCTGTATTATAGATATTGGTCACAAGGATAACTAGAACTAGTAAATTACCCCAGCAGGGTACAGAAAGCGATAAAAAATCTTACAGGGGTTATAACACTAAAGTGGGGTACACGCTATAAGAAAATCGGGCAAACATTCGTCCGATTTTCTTTGTTGTTTCACAGCAAATCGGAACCAATGAACAAAAATTCGTATGAAAATTCTCGTGCAACAAAAGATTTTTTTGTTGTTGTTTTTCGGATCTGAAATTGAGCGAAAACGGTACACATTAAATGAAAATCTTTCATTTTATTTCTGTGCCAGAAAAAATTTTGGAGTTTGTCCCTTCGGGAATTTTTGTACGAAAAGTCGGAATTGGCTTTCGAAAGTTGTATACACATTATACGAAAATCGTGTGAAAGTTCCCCTGAAGAAAATGTTTGCCTGATTTTCTTATAGTGTGTACGAGCCTTTACCCACTCTACCCAAAACTAAAAAAAAAGACCAACTATTGCTTATTTTCATTTTTTTGAAATGCTAATTGCCTGAGTGTCATGTTAATCCCCTTGCTTCAATACTTTGCACCACTGACCTGAGACAAGAATACACAGACTTCTGCCATAGGACTTTCTGTTTGACTCTGAATGGTAGCCCCATGCTATTCTCATGAAATGTTTACATTTTACTAACGTTTTTCAATAGAAAGAGTGAACAATCTCTGCAAAATAACTCTCAATCTGAATGCTACCTATTACTTGGGTAATAAACTCCTACTTATTACCTTTTGTATCACTTGACCCTCCCTCTTAGATTGTAAGCTCTAATGAGCAGGGCCCTCAGATTCCTACTGTATTAAAGTGTATTGTATTTGTACTGTCTACCCTCAAGTTGTAAAGTGCTGCGTAAACTGTCGGCGCTATATAAATCCTATATACCATATTTTCCGGCGTATAACCCTATATAATCCTATATACCGTATTTTCAAGTTAAAACATAGGTTTTGGGCTATACTCGCCATATAAGACTACCAACCTTACGAAGCAAGGCAACACCATTGAAAAACATCAGATTTCTCATAGATCTCCAAGGTACCCCAAGTACTATAATACATGTAATCTCTCATAATATCTCCAAGGTACCCTTAGTATTACCAGTAGATGTAATCTCAAAACGCTGGCTGTGCGGGATTCTATTATTGAATGCAAAGCCTGCTCGGATTGGCAGAGTCAGAGAGGCGGGCTGATGTTACTTCGCCAATCCGAGCAGGCTTTGCATTCAATAATAGAATACATCGCTCTCCCTGATTGGCTCAGCGTGGTACACTGTATGTAGTCAAAGCTACGGTACATACTGTATACCGTTACAGGATTCCCACACAGCCAGCGTCTTGAGAGATTACATCTATCGGTAATACTTATACTTAGGTTACCTTGGAGATATTATACTCAGTGTATAAGACGACCCCCCATTTTTGGGGGATTTTTTTGAGGTTCAAAAGTAGTCTTATACGCCAGAAAATACAGTAATGATAATAATAATAATAATACTTGATAATCATTGGTGCCACACCCAGCTGTGTCACTCCAAAAATCCTATGTGTGGCTGTCTATAGAACTTATAATAAATACGTTAAAAAATAAAAAAATCGAATTTTTCCTGTTTTTCAAGGATATAACAAAACTAAACAAGGAGAATGTTATACTGTAACATATGCTGCATTAATACAGCAGGAAAACAAGGTGCTTCAGGATCAGGTTGGGCTGAACAACAAATAGACATGTGACAGCTATTTCCCTTGAAGCAAAGTGGTTTGCTAAATATTTTTTCTTTTTTTTTTCTACGGAAATTGTATTGTATAGTAAACCGTGTGAAATACAGTCTAGATTTTGTTTCTCAAGAGAATTTATTTTCAAGGTCACTTTCTCAGGACTGGGGCAAAGTCATTCTTGTAAGTGCACCAACTAGAAAAAAAGTTAGCCTGCTGGTTGGCTTTGTTCCTAAGCAGTAGTTTTGGTGAAATTCAATTTCACCATACGAAAAAAATTAACATAATGGTAACTCTCAATTTTGCTTATTGAACTGCTTGGGTAAAATTTTCATGAAAGAGATAAAGAGCCTACTGTTATGGTCGGGGGTGTATACAGAATAATTAATTTTATTCATTTAGTATTCTTTATGTGTTTTTTTTTTTGTTTTTGGTACATTTGATCACAATTTGTTGTGTTCAATTTTATATTTTACTTATATTTACTTTCTGGCTCAAGAAGAGGTCCATCAGGATAGTTAAAAGAAGCTTGTCTAAACCACAGATGTCAATTAAGGCCCACTGCACTCTTATAAAAAAAACTTAATGTCACCTTCCCCGTTTACCCCAGAGCCATTTGTCATTTCCTGATTATTAAAGTGTTAACCCATAACAGTAAAATCAGTCTGTATATGTAGTAAAGCATGCTTGTTATACTCACTGTGGAACCTAAGGGGTTAATCCTCTGCATTGTGTAAAAAGGCTGTTTAACCCAGTATGCACAGATCATCCCCTTCTTGCATTGCCCGCACATGTCCGGATAAGACAGAATTAGTGGAGTCAGGCTGCACATGCTCAGTTTGGGAGAGTGCATGTGATCAGCATAGGGCCAATCAGCACTGTTCAGACAGAGGGTCATGAGTCCTGCATCCTAATAGGACAAAAAAACAACAAGTGGATGGGAATATAAGCGCTCCCCGCAACAAATACAAGTTGGCACAGGAGTCACAGATAAAATATCTCAATAATAAAAAATCTCATTTTTTTGTAATAAAAAAACTTGGCATGAACACTTGTCAAGAAGATATATCCAAATGGTTGGCGGTACCTGTGGTGGGAGTCAGGAAGACAAGGTGGAAACATCTCATTGATCTCACATGGATGTGTGGGAACAGCCCAGGGAGCGACCTCACACAAAGAGAGAAGGGGAGAGAGGATCCGTGGCCTGGTAGTGGTGAGGAAGGCAGCCACCCTGTTGAATTAGCCAGCCGCAGAGCCGCAGCGAACCGGCGTCTCCTCTCCTCGGCGGTCTTGAGCGGCGCCTGCAGATGACGTCATCCACAAGCGGCAATCGGCTCACAGGAATCCACACCAGACGGCCGGAAGAGATGAGAAGGCAGCTCCACACAGCTTCACATGCCACATGCCAGCAGGCATATCCAAGTGTTGAAGGAGATGGCAGAAGGATTAAATGCCACATGGGGGGGAGAATGAGGAGATTACATGTTTCGGGACAAGCCCTTCGTCAGATCTCATTTTGATTTTTGTTTTTATGCTTTTCTCAGCTGGGTCTGAGCATGGGACAGCTGCACCCCTAACATGGACTAGTTGGCATTTTGTCCTACACATGGACGTCCATCCCATTCAGCTTGACATCACAGGTGTTTGGGTTTTCTGACCACTCAGCTCACAGCGCCAGGATTTTTTTGTGTGCATTTTGATCCTGATAGGACAGCCAGTGCAATATGAAAACTCCTCCTACAAGCTTTAACCAGTGCCACTGATAGAAGTCACAAGAAGGCTTTATACTGCTGATGAGAAAAGGTATTTAGCAGTTTATATTTACTAAAATAATAAAATTTCCATGTTCTGTGTACTGTGGAAGGCCACATATAGCGAATGCTATAACACTTTAAATATGAAACATCAGAGAAGTCATAACATGATAAAATATAATATTTATATTTTAAACTTGCTAGTAACACTTTAAATATGAAACATCAGAGAAGTCATAACATGATAAAATATAATATTTATAATATTTATATATTATTTTATGTTTTATATTTTAGCGACTCCCTCATTGCTACATTGATTGTATTATTTTTATGTCAATCTTATGCTGTACCTGCTACATTTGATGCCTGCGGAACTTCCTGACTGCTACATTTTATTATTTGCACACATCTTCGCATATTTGATTGCTTTTGATATGTTTTATGTTTTTTGACATTTTTTTAGACTGTGTTTTTGAGTTATGTTAAATACCTATTGTACCCTATGACAACTTTTTTATCTACAGACACCAGTTTATCATTTTGAACTGAGGAAATTGAAATTTAAAGGCACGAAAGACATTTATTTGGTGAAATAAGTTAATTGTATGTTTTACTAAAGCAGACGACTCGTGTCTATCCTTTGAACAACCACATCGAGCACCTCTGCTAATCAAACTGCCTATGGGCCTTTTTTCCATTTCTACCATTTTCCTGATCTGGCTTTCTAGTTAATTAACCACTTGCCTACAGTGCACTTTCACCCCCTTCCTGCCCAGACTGATTTTCAGCTTTCAGCGCTCTCACACTTTGAATGACAATTACTCAGTCATGCAACACTGTACCCATAAAAAATTTACGTCCTTTTTTTCACACAAATAGAGCTTTCTTTTGATGGTATTTAATCACTACTGGGTTTTTTATTTTTTGTGCTATAAATAAAAAAAAGACTGAAAATATTGTGAAAAAACGCATTTTTCTTTGTTTCTGTCATAAAATTTAGCAAATGAGTAATTTTTCTTCACAAATTTTGGCCAAAATTTATACTGCTACTTATCTTTGGTAAAAATAACCCAAATAAGTGTATATTATTTGGTCTTTGTGAAAGTTATAGAGTCCACAAGTTATGGTGCTATTCATTGAAAATGTATCACACTTGACCACACCTGATGTACTGAAGGCCTCATTTCTTGAGACACTAAAAAGTCAGGAAAGTACAAATACCACCCAAATTACCCCTTTTTGGAAAGTAGACATTCCAAGGTATTTAATAAGGGGCATTGTGAGTTTTTTGAAGTTGTCATTTTTTCCCACAACTCTTTGCAAAATGAAGATTTTTTTTTTTTTTTTTTTTTTACAAATTGACGTATTAACAGGTTATTTCTCTCACACAGCATATGTATACTTGCAACTACACCCCAAAACACATTCTACTACTCCTCCTGAGTATGGCGATACCACATGTGTGAGACTTTTTCACAGCCTGGCCACATACAGAGGCCTAACATCCAAGTAGCACCGTCATGCATTCTAGGAGCACAAATTACACATATAATTTCCTGACAACCTATTGCACTTTTGAAGGCCCTGGAGCACCAGGACAATGGAAACCCCTATAAAATGACCCCATTTTGGAAAGCAAACAGCCCAACGTATAATTTTTGAGGCATAATGAGTCTTTTGAATATGTCATTTTTTTCCACAAGTTTTTGGAAAATGTGGAAAGAAAATGAAAACACATTTTTTTTTACACAAAGCTGTCCATTTATGCAATATTTCTAACACATAGCATGTACATAGCAAAAATTGCACCCCAAAATACATTCTGCTATTCCTCCTGAGTATGGCGATACCACATGTGTAACACTTTTTCACAGCCTGGCCACATACAGACGCCTAACATCCAAGTAGCGCTTTACACAAAGTTGTCCATTTATCCACTTTAAGACTGGGCCTATTTTTGACACTTGGTGTTTACAAGCTAAAATCATTTTTTTTGCTAGAAAACTACTTGGAACCCCCAAACATTATATATTTTTTTTAGCAGAGACCCTAGAGAATAAAATGGAGATCGTTGCAATATTTTTTATCACACCATATTTGCGCAGCAGTCTTCCAAATGCGATTTTTTTGAAAAAAATTCACTTTTTTGAACTAAAAAATAAGAAAACAGTAAATTTAGCCCAATTTTTTTCCATAATGTGAAAGATAATGTTACGCCGAGTAATTAGATACCCAACATGTCATGCTTCAAAATTGCGCATGCTCACAGAATGGCGCCAAACATTGGTACTTAAAAATCCCCATAGGCAACATTTTAAAAATTTCTGCAGGTTACTAGCTTAGAGTTACAGAGGAGGTCTAGGGCTCAAATTATTGCTCTCGCTCTAACGATCGCGGCGATACCTCACATGTATGGTTTGAACACCGTTTACATATGTGGGCGGGACTTGCGTATGCGTTTGCTTCTGCGCGCGAGCTAACGGGGACAGGGCGCTTTAATTTTTTTTTCCTATTTATTTTATTTATTATTTTTTTATTTTTACACAGTTTAAAAAAAAATGTTTTGATCACTTTTAATTCCTATTGCAAGGAATGTAAACATCCCTTGTAATAGAAATAGGCATGACAGGTCCTCTTTATTGTGAGATCTGGGGTCAAAAAGACCTCACACCTCACAACTACACTAAAAAAGAAAAAAAAAAAATTGTTGAAAGAGGAAAAAAAAAGCAAAAAAAAAAAAAGCGGCCCTTTAAACCGGTTGCTAGGCAACGTCTTTTGACGTAGCTCCGGTCCTCCAAGACCATAGAGTCGAGTGAGGGCCATCTGGCCCTCACTCGACTTCCTGTCTCTGAGGATCCGGGAACGGATAGTTTTCCCTGCTGCCGGCGGGTCCGGTAAGCTGGGAAAACGTCTGGGACGCGGCAGGAGGGGGGGGGCACCTCTTCCCCTGCACCGTAAGGGTAATTCCGCGGCGAATCCGCCACTGGGACCACCCTTATCTGAAAGCCGACCGCCCGCCGTTTCAAAAAATACCGGGGTTATGGGGGCTATCTGCTGCCATAACCCCAGTATTTAGCTTTTAATGGCCGACGCATATAGTCGTTAGGCGGTCAGTAAGTGATTGCATGTATATGGCAAACAGGTGACGATGACTGACGGGGTGACAGGTGACGATGACTGATGGGGTGACAGGTGACAATGACTGATGGGGTGACAGGTGACAATGACTGATGGGGTGACAGGTGACGATGACTGATGGGGTGACAGGTGACGATGACTGATGGGGTGACAGGTGACAATGATTGATGAGGTGACAGGTGATTATGATTGATGAGGTGACAGGTGATGATGATTGATGAGGTGACAAGTGACGATGATTGATGGGGTGACAGATGACAATCACTGACGGGGTGACATGTGACGATGATTGATGGGGTGACAAGTGACGATCACTGATGGGGTGACAAGTGACGATGATTGATAGGGTGACAGATGACGATGACTGATGGGGTGACAGGTGACGGTGATTGATGGGGTGACAGGTGATGGGCGATGGTCACTGATGTGTGACAGGTGACGGGCGATGGTGCACGGCGGTACTGATGGCAGTCTCTGGTGACCGGTGAACTTTAGGCTATGTTCACATGTGAGTGTAGCGATCGCGGGCAGAATCACTGCGATTCTGCCCGCGATCCAGAAATCATTGCAAATTGCGGGACGCCTGTGCATTGCCTGTGATTTGCAATAGCACCCCAAATGCTGTGCGATGTTGTTGCGATTTCCGCCTGCCGAATCGAGGTAACATCACGCAAACAACGCATGACGCCCCAAAGAAACTCTTGTACCTTTTCTGGGTGTCATGCGTTGTATGTGCTATGTTACCGCGATTCGGCAGGCGGAAATGGTGGCAACATCGCACAGCGCTTGGGGTGCTATTGCAAAAAACGGGCAACGCACAGGCGTCTCGCAATTTGCAATGATTTCCGGATCGCGGGCAGAATCGCTGTGATTCTGCCCGCGATCGCTGCGCTCACATGTGAACGTTATGGGTGTCAATTTCTGGGCACTGATGAGGTGACTGTTGGGTGACAGGTGACATTGGGGGGGGGGGGGGCTGAGGACTGTGTGGGGACCTTTATTTGTGTGATTTTACTTTTGACATGTGTACAGAGCAGTAACTCACTATTTCTAGCTCTGCTCTCCTCACACTGGAAACTGTATGAGGAGAGAAGAGCTAGTAACAGTGAGTTACTGCTCTTTGTTTACATTTTGTGATCGGCTGTGAATGGATTCACAGCCGATCACATAGTAAACAGTCACTTTCAGTGACTGTTTACTACTGCCGGTGACAGCTGTGTTCCTACGGAACACAGTGCCACCGACATGACCGCGCTGCGCGCTCCCGATCACGCTTGCGCGGTCTTCTGCCGGCATCTACTGTTGTGATCGGCTATGTCATTGCAACATAGCCAATCACGTGGGAAACAGCCATGCCTATTGGCTGTTTCCCCCCTGCCGGTGACTGGCTGTGTCCCGGGGACACGCCCAGGATAATAGCCGCACCGTCCCGCCGTCATATGACGGCGGGCGGGCGGTAAGTGGTTAATTTTGACATATTTCAATTAGATGTATTTTTTATGTAAAAATTGACCTAGCAATTTTTTCATGTTATCTGCATACTTGCTAGGTAATGGGTAAGAGTAACACATTGGTACTTATTACTTCTCACAGAGATCACAAAACTCTCCTTTCCAATGCTCTCATTTGATTTAATCTCCAGAATGATGGCACTGTCTTTGTTTAGGTATCATCCAGGAACAGCATTAAATTGGTTGTAAAGCCATAATACCTTGATCGAGCCACTGCAGCCCTAACCAATCATTAAAGCGTAACTCCACTTTTGTTGAGAAAATGATTCCCACCTTTAGTTATTCTAAATAAATCCCTGGGGGGGTGGTCAGTACACATTATGTAGCCATAGTAGCCATATTGTGTTGCATTTTCAGAAAAATACAGCGGCTGCAGATTGAAAAGGAAAGGTCATTTTGAATAACATTCAATTACAATATGACTTGAATTGTATGCGCTATATTATTTTTGCCAATTTTTTTGCCCCATGAAAGTGGAGTTACCCTTTAACCTTCCAGATGTGCCCCAAAAGCTAAAAAGTGCAGTTTATATACCTTTTTAAAGCAGTGTTGCTTCCATCACGTGACCCCCCACTCCCGAGTCACTTGCAAACACAGAGCAGCTGGTGGATGTGTGCATTATCTTCTAGTCCCATCATTGATGAGAAGGAATATGAGAGGAAGGGGAGATGAGAGGTGGGACTGAGTGGAGTAGAGAAGAGCTGGCACGCCAGGGATAACCAGGACTGACAACGGTACACAGAAGTGTCAGTGCCCTGCACAAATCAAACATTGTCGGTACAAGAGAGGAGGGGTCCTGAATGGCTTGATTAGATAGATGTTTCTAACCAACCATTCAGGAAACTAAAACATGAATAATATAGATGTGGATGTCAGAAAGTATAGAAATCTGTAGGAGATTTTCATTCTTGCCTGCAATTCCACTTTAAAGCTGGCCATACATGGATTGAAGGGACTGACCGAATTTCGATCCATTAAAGGGCATCGATTGGTTTGGTTACAAGCTGCCTGTCAAGTTTTTCTGAATGCAATTACTACCAGAGGATGTAATTTCAATTGTTGATTGTCTCTCCTTATCTGCTTTTTTTTTTTTTTTAAAAAGTCTGTTTAAAGTCTGTTGTTTACAGAGCTCAGTAGCTTACTTGACATTTACAAGTGAATGACTTATCTCAGTCAGGCATCCCTTTCAATCAGACAAAGCCAACTTCAAGGCAGGCAGTTAAGATAGCCATAGATGAGTCATTTATTTCTATTTTGTTCAGCCGGTGGGTTGAACGAAAAAAAAAAAAAAAAAAAACAGACCCAGTTTACTCATTCACACAAGGTGGATGGGGAAATCCATAAATAGAGAAAAATCTGGAAAATAGTTCCTAAAGAAAGTAGGTACTACTTTTGATCCAAACAGTGTGACTACTAAAAAATTCTCTTTTTTACATAGAAATTCATAATTACAGCAATTTCACTTATGGCTAATGCCAATAAGTATACACACAATGAATAAGGAAAAATATCCTCCACCCTTTATCACATAATGAAAGAAATGACAGCATTGTCAGGTAAAAACAGGTTTCAGACAATCCCATCACTTTATATCCTTATACAGTAAATCACTAATAACGCCATTGCTGACATTAAACACAATTCAATGAAGAATAAATGTATCCAGGCTGAGAGCTGCTAGTACTAGCATTAAGTAGACTTTGCTTAAAGCAGGCAGATAGGCAGGTGTTGCTAGACTTTATTATGATGCATTGAATTTCTAAACAGGGCAGACATTTGACTACTTCTTCTATTACCAAGGCCAGGTGCCTTGGTAATAATCTGAGGACCCTGGCTAGTAAAGGCCCCTAAAGGTCTATTTGATCCCTCAAAGCACACAACTTGAAATTCAGGGTTCATAAGGTAGAAGACTTTCTAATAGCAGCCGGAGGGAATCCTCCCCACTGTGTCTTCTGGTATTCTGACAGTGGGGAAGATTTCCTGCCATCACACACAATTCGAGTGGCTAAAATCCAACATTCCAGCAGAAGTCTTCCGGTAGATAGAATTCTGTTCAACACACTTGTATAAAGTACGCGAAACCCATACTTGAGTAAAAGTACAAGTGCTCGATCAAAAAGTGACTTGAGTAGAAGTGGAAGTGCTCAATCAAAAAGTGACTTGAGTAGAAGTACTAAAGTATTCAAAATTTTTTGTACTTAAGTATTGCAAGTAGTTTTTTTTTTTTAATTTTGCTACTCAAATACTGAAAGTAAAAGTACAAGTGCTCGATCAAAAAGTGACTTGAGTAGAAGTGGAAGTGCTCAATCAAAAAGTGACTTGAGTAGAAGTACTAAAGTATTCAAAATTTTTTGTACTTAAGTATTGCAAGTAGTTTTTTTTTTTTAATTTTGCTACTCAAGTACTGAAAGTAAAAGTACAAGTACTGTGTTATGTAGTTATTAAAGAAAGAAGTCAAAAGTTTGAACATCATATTGTTTTTTATTATTTGAAATGATTAACCTAAAGGACAATAACAATTTCTTTGGCTGTAACTTTTTGTAAACAAAAACAGATAAAGTATGTCCCTCCCTTTCCCCTTTAAAGCATCGATCCTTCTCTTCCCTGCATGTTTTTTTTTTCTCCACATCTTATTGGTGCACAAAATCATATATAAACCAATGTGATATACAACAATATATTCCAATAATGAAATAAAGGAAGAGTGTATGAAATCAAAGTCAATAAAAAGTCCATATATATATATATATATATATATATATTACCATATATATGTGACAAAACAAGATGAATATATTTTCAAAGGTGCAGGAATCAAACAGGTGCTATTCCAAATAATAGGTGCAGACTCCCACCACCTTGTGGATTTCCCCCTTACCCGGTGGATGAAGGTAAGTGCAAAATAATATCCAAATAGACTCTTCCAGTGAAACAAAACTGCAAAACCTGTGCTCTCAACTTCCAGTGAAAAAAGCAAAATCAGCCTCTTACCAGAAAAAGGTCTATGTACGCTTGTGACTCTCCTTGGTTGGGGGAGGTTCTCTTTCCCCTTAACAGGAGATATGTAGACCATTTTATTTATACATACAGTAGCATTTATTTTCGTATGCGCTGATTTACCCATGACATTATACACATTTTTTTGAACTTCATGAAACCTGCCATCTACTGTTCTGGCAGTGGTAATTTTTATAATTGTAACGAGTAACTATGCAGCACAAAAAAATATCGAAGTAGAAGTATTGAAATCATCGAAAAAATGTAGTGAAGTAAAAGTGGAAGTAGGAGAAAAAAATTCTACTCCAGGAAAGTACAGATACCGCCTTTCGGTACTTAAGTACAGTAGTGAAGTAGTTCTACTTAGTTACTATACATCTCTGCTGTTCAACCACAGTGGCCATGCATGGATTGAAATTTGGTCGGTCCCTGCTGAACTGGCCAAATTTCAACCCTTGTAGCTTTACTGCTGTGCTGTCTCTTTAGGTAATCTATAGTATTTTGGCAATACTTTGACATGTATTAAATATATATTGGTAAAATAAATATTGTATACATATCTTAAAAAACCTAACTTATAATATCTGTTTTGCCTTTTAAATATGTAAAAAATAAAGTAGACCCTAAACTATTATAGTTTCTCTACCACGGTTATTATTATGATCCTATGAACTTCTACTTTTACCCACCCATGTAAAATGTACAGTAAAACTGCATTCAAAGTCAATTTATTGATTGTGTATGACCTACAAGTATGCACAATGTAAAATATCATGTACCTTGTTGTGTGAGCACATTTTGCCTTGGGTGACAGGTGGATGGATGTAGCTGGTCATTGCTGCTGGATGATAAATATCATGTGAAGGACTGTGGAACAACGTTGATAAACTCTTAAATGCTGGCTAAAGTGGCTCTGCAGCTCTTTTTTTCTGACACCCTGTGTGCATGTGGCCTTAAAAGTATTTTTTATACTGGCTAAGCTAACTTTTGTCTATTTGTAGGGGCTATACTGAACAATTCATGTTTTCTTTTTTTTTTCAATTTTTCTGCCAATGGATATATGCATAATTATCATTGTAGGGAAAAAATTAATTACTTCACCATAGAAGTAAGTTCTGCAGCCGTTTTTATGAAGGGCTTGAATTTTTTTTTTTTCAAATTTACAATCAACATACTGACTGTTAGCATAATTAGCATTTATTTAGTAAATTAACCAAAGTCTCTTCTCCAAATACCAATTCTTAGCATTAAATATATAAAGGTTCTGGCAGGGTGTGTCCATGGCAATAGTGAAAGAGGTTTTAATAATGCTGTATTATGAATATGTAGCATTCTTTTGGGAGGTTATGACAAATGACTCTACCAAACAGGTTTTTTGTTTTAATTCATTCATAGCTGGGCATAGCAAACTGTGTTTACTATGCCTCAGTTTATGAATGAACTGGAAGCTCTGTAGAGATCTATTCTTCTTCATTCTATCTATGCAGCTGAGGCATGATGAATCTGTCCTCAGTACCTTTCTCTGTCTCAAAAGAGAGACATCAGGGGTTTGTTTAGACCATTGATATTTCACCAAAGTCCCCCAACGGGGGTACTAAATATATGTAAAAAAAATGTAAAAAATAAATAAATAAATAAAATGGTAAAAAATATAAAAGTGATAAAACAACAACAATAAAAAACGACTGACACCAGTGGCAGAACTACCAAGGCTGCAAAGGTCGCACTAAGCTCTGGCGTTCCGCCACCATGAGGACACTCAAGATGGCAGAAAGATGACCCACTGTGGGAGCATAAGAAAGAGCCCCATGATGGGAGTAAAGGGCCCCAGGATCAGTGGGAAGGGCCCGGCCAATGGGGCCCTTCATGGTTTCTTGCACCGGGCCCTGAAGGTTCTAGTTATGCCTCTAGTATATAGATGTACATCAGTATACAAATAATACAAGCTTTATATGATAAAAGATTAATAAGAGTACATACACTCACTGGCCACTTTATTAGGTACACCTTGCTAGTACTGGGTTGGACCCCCTTTTGCCTTCAGAACTGCCTTCATTCTTCCTGGCATAGATTCAACAAGGTGTTTGAAACATTTGTCAGAGATTTTGCTCCATAGTCTCATGATAGCATCACGCAGTTGCTGCAGATTTGTTGGCTGCACATCCAGGATATGAATCTCCCTTTCCACAACATCCCAAAGGTGCTCTATTAGACTGAAATCTGGTGAGTGTGGAGGCCATTGGAGTACAGTGACCTCATTGTCATGTTCAAGAAACCAGTGGTGAAATGATCTGAGCTTTGTGACATGGTGCATTATCCTGCTGGAAGGAGCCATCAGAAGATGGGTAAACTGTAGTCATAAAGGGATGGACATGGTCAGCAACAATACTCAGGTAGGCTGTGGTGTTTAAACAATGCTCATTCGGTAATAAGGGGCCCAAAGTATGCCAAGAAAATATCCCCCACACCATTACACCACCACCACCAGCCTGAACCATTAAAACAAGGCTTGATGAATCCATGCTTTAATGTTGTTTACACCAAGTTCTGACCCTTGGGGGGTCCAAAAGAGGGGGTCCAACCCGGTACTAGCAAGGTATATCTAATAAAGTGGCCAGTGAGTGTATGTTCTGACCCTACCATTTGAATGTCACAAGTAGAAGATTTTGAAACCCCAAACAGGGATTGGTTATTGTGGGCTATATGGGGACTTTCTTGGTATCGTACTCATGATATACACCAACACATGATTTTTATAAAAAACTTACACACTTTATTAATGGTTACAGATTAAAACAAGTTCATATACAGACAAAGGAAAAATGAAAAAAAAAAACTATATATATTTGAAAAAAACATTTGGCAATTGACAACGAGTTGACAGATTATAGAACCTCTTAAGTTTATAGCGGATTAGGTGGGGCCACTTGTGCTGCCACCCATATCCTTGCCCACTTTATTGATGAAGGTATGAAATAATACAGCCACTGTACTGTCTTTAATATACAATTATTGTATAACAAGCATTTAGTATTTTTATGCTCATTGAGCAAGCACTTTATATTTATTTGAGGAACCATTCACAGCATACTGCACAAAAACACATATAAACGTTCAAACGTTTTTTACATTATACTCATACCAGCGCCTTTTTTCCCTTTTACCTTTTTATGTTATTTGTATCCTATACAACAAAAGGGGCAGCAGGTACTATATAGGTTGAAAACAAAAACCAGGCGCCTTCATTGTTTAAATAGTATATTAGTTATTAATAAAGATACCTCAAAATTAATGTTGCTGTAAAGTTCAGTTGCAGGGGCCCCTAGAAATGATCACTATGCAGTGTGCGTCTTGATGCCAAAAGCCAAAAGATAAAATGAATGATGAGGAGATCCTTCAGCCATTGTCCAAGCAGCTTGGAATGCAGCTTCTTACCAGTAGAAATGGTAATGTCGCACTGGAACTAAGAGTCAGCCTATCTACTCTGCGTCTTATTCTCAGGTAGCTTTTAATCTGCCATGAAACTAGACCTCAAACTACCTACTGTAAGTGGCCGTAGGATGCCCAACCCTGTCTCTAGCCTATGTTGTTTATTAAGCCCTGAGCTAAAATTAGCTATAGAATCCCAGACCAGAAGGGACACGATTACCTAAAATAACAAGAGCTACATATAAACTCTATTGCAATAAACATGTTCGACCACTGCCATACAGCAAGGTGACCGCTACACACCGTATCAAAGACTTAGCTGGGATATTGCATATACGATAACAGGGGGGCAGATATACTTCTGTCACCAATCTTATATATGCCAGTCTATATATATATATATATATATACTATATAAAAGTATTGGGACCCATGCCTTTTCACATGACTTTTAATAGCATCCCAATCTTAGTCCGTAGGGTTCAATATTTGGTTGACCCACCCTTTGCAGTTATAACAGCTTCAACTCTTCTGGGAAGGCTGTACAGAAGATTTAGGAGTGTGTCTATGGGAATGTTTGACCATTCTTCCAGAAGTGCATTTGTGAGGTCAGGCACTGATGCGGATGGTGAAGGCTCGCAGTCTCCGCTCTAATTTATCTCAAAGGTGTTCTTTGAGGTTGAGGTCAGGACTGTGTGCAGACCAGTCAAGTTCCTCCACCAAAAACTCACTCATCTATGTCTTTATGGACCTTGCTTTGTGCATTTGGTGGAGAGGGGATTATGGTGTATGGGTTTTTTCAGGGGTTGGGCTTGGCCCCTTAGTTCCAGTGAAGGAAACTCTTAAGGCTTCAGCATACCAAGACATTTTGGACAATTTCATGCTCCCATACCGTACACTAGCATTAACAGTTGTAGAGGGTTTTGAATTAACCTTTTGCCAAGCATGTAATTATTATTATTATATAGGATTTATATAGCGCTAACAGTTTACATAGCGCTTTACAACTTGAGGGTAGACAGTACAAATGCAATACACTTTAATACAGTAGGAATCAGAGGGCCCTGTTCGTTAGAGTTTACAATCTAAGAGGGAGGGTCAAGAGATACAAGAGGCAATAACTGTGAGGGATGGGCTGATGGAGAAAATAAAAGTAATTACATAACACACATAATGCATATGTGTAGCTCCAGGATGAGTGTGTTGAGAATGCACTCACTGCACACCCCCAGCATTGTGGCCAAACTGTCACCAACAGCTTCTTGTCTCTTTTATTGATCATGATGGACCCTGCCTGTCATGGAACTAGTCCCAGCATGCCATGCTAGACCCCCAACACACCTTATACACTTTTGGGTTAGCAGGGCACATTGGCACTGACTAGCTTATACAAGCACAGTTTAAAAACACAACACATAGGGAGATACACCGATCCGCCATAACATTATGACTACCCACCTAATATTGAGTATGGCCCCCCTTTTGCTAAAACAGCCCTGACCCATTGAGGCATGGACACCAAAAAAACATCAGCATGAATGGCAGGATGCAAGGTTTCCCAGCAGAACATTGCCCAAAGCATTACACTGCCTCTGCCGACTTGCCTTCTTACACCGCATCCTGGTGCCATCTCTTCCCCAGGCAAATGTTGTACCCGCACCTGGCCATCCACATGATGTAAAAGAAAACATGATTGATCAGACCAGGGCATCTTTTTCCATTGCTCCCTAGTTCAGTTCTGATGTTCATGTGACCATTATAGAAACTTTTGGCTGTGGACATGGGTCACCACATCACAAACTGTGATGCCCATTTATTTCTGCTTTCACTACATCAACTGAATGGACAACATGTTCACTTGCTGCCTAAAATACCCCACCGATTTTCAGAAGCCATTGTAATGAGATATTCTCTTCACCTATCAGTGGTCATAATGTTATGCCTGATCGGTATATAACTAAATTTAGAAATTAGTTTTGCTAAAGCACTGCTTACCATAAACCATTTATTCAAATAAATTACATAAATATGTTTTTAGCAATATTGAAAATGATTTTTTAAATGACATTAACACATTAAAGCTTATATATATCCTTGAACAGAGAAGGTGCTGAAAAGCAATATTAATGTCTCTCTCGCTCTTTCCCCTTCAATACATTTAGTGCCCATGGCCTGAACAGAAAAAATTATTTGAAAAGATCTTTTGAATTACTGAAATGAATAAATGATTTGGATAACTATTCTTCAAATTATTATTATTATTATTAGCTATATTACCTAGAATAGCTTTCCAGATTGCCTGCTCACTTTCAATAGCTGGGACTATGAACCTTCAAGACCTATTTGTCAGAACAGTGAGCCATGGGAACTCTTCTGACATTCTAAATGAATTCACCCAGGAAGTAAGAACATCTGTGAACATTCTAATGATATCATTTACAGTGCACTTTAACACCTGAAGTGCCAGAGGCTGCAGAAATGAACGTTTGAGAAGAAGTTGACTGAACTTCGAGGCAATC
The DNA here is from genome assembly GCF_965119305.1 of Pelophylax lessonae. NCBI lineage: Eukaryota > Metazoa > Chordata > Amphibia > Anura > Ranidae > Pelophylax > Pelophylax lessonae. The sequence goes on along the minus strand of NC_138768.1, from coordinate 801,864,853 downwards.
AGTCTTGAAAATGTTCACATTGTAAGGCACTTTTCTCACAAGCACTCAAATAACACAAAGACAGTAAAATATTTCAGCTGCTTTCTCAGAGAATGACGAGTTTATCGGATCAGTCTCATGAGTTATGTCACCTGTAGACATGGATATTTTGGTGTTTGCTGCCTTCGGTCAGTATACTTAGTATGGTGGGAAAATGATTTAGGTTCAACCTTAAAGGGGTGTTCTACTTTCAGTGAACTTTAGCTTATTGTTATCTGTGTCTAAGTTCCACCAGCAGCGTTGCTTTATCTTGGTAGCCTTCTCCTGTGCTTTTCAGTTACATCTTTGTGTGAACACTGATTCAGCTATCTTGTATGGCTAGTAATATATACAGTGCTAAACTGGGGCAACATCTCAGCTTGTGTTCCTGTGCTTCTTTTCTCTGTTTTTATGAATGGACCCATAAGAAGTACTGTTTTTAATGAAAGAATTGTATGACTGGAGTCCATCATGTTTTTTTCATAAAAAACAGTACTGATACCACATGTGGGCTTCTATTGCTGACTTCAGTTTATGAAAATGCTAGTTACCAGGCTGTCATGCTGAGCCAATGTGTTACACCACTTCCAGGATCCTTTCCAAGACTTCCAGAATCCCTGCAAGTAGCTCCAATGATACTTCCAGAGTCCCTGCCAGTAATTCCAATAGCACTTGCAGAATAACTGCCAGTGTATAGAATGGCACTCTTGGAATTCCTGCCAGTAATTCCAATGGAACTCCAGAGTTCCCTGAAATAATGCTGGACATGTTCTCTGACCAACAGGGAGGCTTCAGCCTTTAAAGTGGTTTGTGCAGTGTCTTCAAACCAGCTGCCCATGAACCTGTTATTTTTATTGTTGATTGTCTAGCTATTCTCTTATTTTCTGTGTTGTCGTTGTCACCCAGGACTGTCTGACTACCCTTTACTTTGCTGCCTGTCAAGACCTGAGGTCTGAACAGGACTACTATATTGTCTCCAGGATAGTTTACTACCTATTACTTGCCCCGACTGTCTGACTTCTCTCTTCTTGCTGCCTGGTAAGACCCATGCTTGAATCCTGCTGTGCTCTGGTCTACTGTCTCCATTCCATAGTCTATCTGTATCTGGGGGGCAATCCTACAGGCTATAACCTGATGACACTACATTGAAGCATTCCAGGGATCATTAGTGTTTTCCAGTGGTGTCGCTATGGGGGTGCCATAGGGGTGACACCAGGGCCTGTACAAGGGCAGGGCTTTGTTGAGGAGGGACACACTACTGGTGCTGCTCCTCATTGACAGGAGTGATCATGGTTTTATTCCTGTCACAAGAAGCAGCTGCCAACACTTTCTGGAGGTAGGATTAGGCGTTCTCCTCCCTCCAGCCTGCAGGGGGCAATAGACAGCTGGCACTTAGATTTAGAACTCATCTCAGTCTCAACATGGCACTTAAGGCAGTTTGTGCTTTCTCTCTCCCCTTTCACATGGCTGGAGAGAGTATGTAGAAGCTGCCTTCATTCCTGAAGATCTGTAAATACAAGGAGGGAGTGACAACTAATGTAAGGGGGACTATAATGGGGCAGCCGATATATGGAGGCACACAGAAAGGGGAACACTGATGTAAAGGAGCACTCTAATTGGGACACCTGATGTAAAGGGGGTACTCCGATTGGGACACCTGATGTAAAGGGGGACTCTGATGGAACACCTGATGTAAAGGGGGACTCTGATTGGGCAACACCTGATGTAAAGAGGGAATCTGGTTGATTGGGACAACTGATGTAAAGGGGGATTCTGATGGGACACCTGATGTAAAGGGGGACTTATATGGACATTTGATGTAGGGAGGGATCATACCTGTGCTAAAATCCCAATGGCTTGTGTGTGTATATAATCTATGAGGTGTTAAGGGGATGTGACCACATGCTAACACTACAAATTCTGGATGAACCCTCTGCACACTGCTATATACCCTTTTCAGAAAACTATGCAATGAAAAACAGGGATTTTTAGTTCACACATATTGCAATACATGTTTAGTATCATAAACTGTCCTACATTGCTCTTCCACTGCAAATTCTATGGTGGACACAATGCCAACATGGGGAATACAGACAAAAGGTGGAGGAGAGCTACTAGGTTCAGGTATGGTCACTGACCTGCCTTGCAACAGAAACAAGACATACCTGCACTCAAATCCCAGACCTGAGCCTAGTAGCTCTCCCCACCTTGTGTCTCTATGCCCTATGTTGGCATTGTGACCACCATAGCATTTGCAGGGTCAGAGCAGTGTAGGACTGGTCGAAAGAGGGATTACTTTGATGCAGTTGGCCAGCTTAAAAATGTATTACAATATGTGTGAACTAAAATGTCCTGTTTTTTCATTGCATAGTTTGCTGGAGAGGGTGTATAGCAGTGTGCAGAGGGTTCATCTAGAATTTGTACACTTAAAACAATAAACTGTTGTCCACTTACAGCTAGAATTTGATTGGCTGCTTTGAATGAGAGAGACAATTACCTCTACTTTTTTATGGTACTTGAGCATCAATATTCTTTCATAGTTCATCCCACGTGTGACAGAGGCCTCTGACATGATGGGAAAATTACTATGGAGAGAATTGTTTGTGAATAAGCTTGACATGATGACTTATAAGATTGTAACACTTGACACTTTGACAGTGAAATGTGTACTAGATAGGATAACTAGATAAATAGCTTATGAATAACCAGTCTTCACATAGTTTTAAAATTCCAACAACTGTGAGAAAAAAAGTACGAAAGTATTGTTTATGATACTTTGCAAGCACAGAAGTAAGCCTTTCCCTGTGCAGCTTCCTATTCAAAAACCTTGGGTCTACTGAATGAATGAGCCATTAACCAATTAGAAAGAAGGGAATGGCTCATAGGAAGTTACTATGATTCCACAGTTCAATACTACTATAAAGATTTCCAATAGAGAAGTATTCAGTTAAGACTTAGCAGCCACAGAGTATACCGTAAAGAGAATAGTAAATGTTTTTTTTTTTTCAAGAAGAAGAGAACCTATTGATGAGAAAAAAAGAAAAAAAAAAAAAACGTGTGACTTTTCTTATTTAATTTAATTAATAAATTGGCCCAAGATAAGTGGGGTGGGGGAGTTTTATTTTTAAATTGGGGCAACCTATGAGGCATACTTGTTTACATGAAATGTAGGTGTTGTTTCACCCAAGTGTTGGAGATGTAATGCTGAGCCTACTACCTTACTACATACAGTATCTCACAAAAGTAAGTACACCCCTCACATTTTTGTAAATATTTTATTATATCTTTTCATGTCACAACACTGAAGAAATTACACTTTGTCTTTGTACTCCTCACCTGTTTGCCGCCACACACGCTTGACACCATCTGAACCAAATAAGTTTATTTTGCCACAGGACATGGTTCCAGTAATCCATGTCCTTAGTCTGCTTGTCTGCAGAAAACTGTTTGCGGGCTTTCTTGTGCATCATCTTTACAAGAGGCTTCCTTCTGGGATGACAGCCATGCAGACTAATTTGATGCAGTGTGCGGCGTATGGTCTGAGCACTGATAAGCTGACCCCCCACCCCTTCAACCTCTGCAGCAATGTTGGCAGCAACTCATACATCTATTTCCCAAAGACAACCTCTGGATATGACGCTGAGCATGTGTACTCAACCTCCTTGGTTGACCATGAACAGGCCTGTTCTGAGTGCATCCTGTCCTGGTAAATCGCTGTATGGTCTTGGCCACCGCGCTGCAGCTCAGTTTCAGGGTATTGGCAATCTTCTTATAACCTAGGCTATCTTTATGTAGAGCAACAATTTTTTTTTTCAGATCCTCAGAGAGTTCTTTGCCATGAGGTGCCATGTTAAACTTCCAGTGACCAGTATGAGAGAGTGAGAGAGATGACACCAAATTTAGCACACCTGCTCCCCATTCACACCTGAGACCTTGTAACACTAACGAGTCACATGACACTAGGGAGGGAAAATAGCGAATTAGGCCCAATTTGGACATTTTCACTTAGGGGTGTACTCATTTTTGTTTCCAGCGGTTTAGACAATTATGGCTGTGTGTTGAGTTATTTTGAGGGGACAGCAAATTTACACTGTTATACAAGCTGTACACTCACTACTTTACATTGTAGCAAAGTATAATTTCTTCAGTGTTGTCACATGAAAAGATATAATAAAATATTTACACAAACCTGAGGGGTGTACTCACTTTTGTGAGATACTGTATATGGTGGACCTGCCCAATCCTTTGGCCCTACTGGGCTGCGGTCCACAACATCATATCCAAAGTTACTACTTATACTTGGACTTTACTTCAGCTCAGTTTCTTCTCCACCACTCATCCCTCCCCAAGAATGTATATATTTTAAATCACTGGCCATGCACCTAGTCAATCTAGCAAGAATATATATCCCAACATGGTGGAGCTCCACTGATCCTCCGAAGCTTGTTGAGTCGTTTAGACTTGTATGAAAGGAGATGGAAGAACTCATTAGCATAGCGCATGATAACCCTTCAAAATTCACGCACACTAGGGCCTGCTGGCTCCATTTTCAAGACTCTGCGGAATATGCCCATTTGATGGAAGGCTCTTCGTGATCACAAATTTCCGGTTTTCCAAAGCATCCTCTTATACATTAGATCTGAGGAAGATGATGGGCTTCCATCCCTGCCTTTCCCAAATTCCCCCTCTCTACATCTCTCCTTCGCCCTTTCCCACTCCCTCCCCTTTTTTTTTTTCGTGATACTTTAATATTGTAGACTTACTGTCATGACTTATTACACTCCGAACACCTTACCAGTTAATATCAGCAGGAGTCCCGTTATGACGCTCTTCATTCTGTTTCAGTTATTGTTATGTTACTATGTTTCCCTGGTTAGCTGCAGGTCAGCTCCTTACTCTGTCTGCCATACACTTCCTTACTGCACTGTTGTTTAATTAATAATCTGTACAGTGCAATTTGTGTTTTTGTTGTAACATTTGTTACTAAGATGCTCTGTGGCCTCATTATAACATATACAATGTGTGTAGGTTTTCCAATGGATGGCTTCAGGCCCATATACATTGTAAAACCTTAACATTTTTGTGACAAAAAAAATGGTGTTCATGAATGATGCCCAAATGGTTTATGGGGAGAGTGGGGGCGTGAGTAGCAATTTTACTTATTCCAGCTGTACATAAGAAAAATAAAAGTTAACTATTTTTTTTTTTTTTTTTAAGTTAGCATCTTAAACGTCCTTATATTTTAGTTAATTTGTAGTCACTCCACCATTTGCACTAATAATGAGGAGGGGATTGAGGATAGGGATATTATGGGGTCTTATTGCTCTTTTACTGTGCTTTCTGATTACTTATTGGCATTATTCATAAATGGCTCCTACATTTATTAGTCTGGGCTTGATATGTGAGCTGCACAATTATCTATACTAGTAAATTAAATACATTTTCTTTGACCCTGAGGATTATCAATTACAAAATTGTATATAACTCTGACTCCAATTTGCTCACTACGTCCTGGAGCTCTGATGGTAAGGAGAAGCAGTGGGGTTTATTAGGACATCCCTTCTGATTCTGAAGGATTGACTGGTATCAGCATGGCAGAGAGAAATCACAGTCTATTTGCAGGGAAGGATTGGACATTTAGATGTTTCATTGTTTGCTTATCTTTAGTGGTAAACACTATATGCTCTCTCCAGTGCCAACAACTGGTTCCTAACACTATAGATATGACTTACTCTCACTAGGCTGTCATGCATATACATCCAGAGACCTGTAGCATACGACCTACAACACAGGTATGTACCACAACTCACACCAGAGGCGTAACTAGAATCTTCAGGGCCCCGATGCAAGAAACCATGAAGGGCCCCCCAGACCCCTGGCCGAGGCCCTTCCCTTCAAGCCCGGGGCTCTTCCCACTGATCCTGGGGCTCTTTACTCTTGTTGCATGGCCCCGCAGCAGGATCCTTTCACAAGTTCTGCAGTGGGCCCCCTTCCTGCAATCTTGGGGCCTCCCCACAGTGGTGCAATGCCAGTGCCCGGTCGCAAGTGTGACCTTTGAGATCCTGGAAGTTCACCCACTGGTTTGCTACCGGGCCCCTTGGAGCATGGGGCCCGGTAGCGATTGCAACCCCTGTAGTTACGCCCCTGGCTCACACTTTGGTTAACAAAAAAATCAACAAATGCAAAAAACCAAAGCAGAACTCCAGAGACAATAGTAAAATCGGGGGCACACACCACATAGATGAACCACATCCTCTGGTAAGCTAACAGTCTTCAGCTACAGTACATCTTGGCCGTACCCTATGACACGATGCATCCTGATTAGGCTTAATCATAGAATACAACTAAGCCTAATCAGGTTGAAATGCATCAGAAACGCATCAGAAGAAGTGTGGCCAAAATGCAGGGACTGTATCTGAAACCTTTCTACTATTGTGATTAATCCAGGGAGTGAGACCTGCCCCTAGAAGGGCTGGCATCAAATGTGGGAGGAAAACTGATGGAAGAACAAACATGAGGCATTTAAGCGGTGCTGTTTTTTTTCTATGGGAACTCCTGAAAGAGCCACTAAACTTCACTAGCTCCCCAAACCTCCCCACCCCCCTGACAGCTATTATTCTCCTCCATTCCCTAAATGTGGTCCTACATTGTACATGATGATACTTGGGAGGGGTAGTCCCATAACCAGCTAAGAACAGCAGCTTTGTGGGAACAGTTGTACAGCTTAATGGAATAAGGTAAGTATTTATCTGCTTTAAGTCTCCCCCAGACTATGCAAGGCCTAACCTTTGCTATCTGAGAATGGGAGGGGGAAGAAACTTGTAAAGTTTCATGGCTGCTGGGAGATCAGCTTTAAGGTGTTTCTTTGGGTTATTAAGGATACTCAATGTATTAAGGTAGAATACAGAATTAGACTCTTTACACCTACTGTGGTGTAAATAGTGGTTCTAAATATGAAGCAGCTTCATGCTGTCCAGTTGTGCATAGGAGAAAGCTGGAAGCAACCAGGGACATGACTAAAGCATAAATTAACTTCCTCTCTGTACATTATAATATTGATCCCTGCTCTGACTCTCCATTTTATGCTCTCCATAGAGATCAATCCTCCCTGCACCTCTGAAAGATATAAATATGAATAATTCAGCGACACAGGACATTTGAATCGATTATATTGCAAATGTTTGTGCTTTATTGTGGTATAGTATATGTGTACATAAGTCTCAGGGGTAGTGCTCAATAGTAGATTTATATGCTTGTATCCTGTTATACTTTCACTGAGCAATTTCTTTGCCACTTATTGTGTATAACCTGTATTACACACACATGTGTCCCGCAATAATAGCATGTCTTTATATAAGGAAATCTAATCCTATGGCACATCTTAATGTGCTGCACACTGCTGGTTTCTTTATATGGGTACTTTGACAAGTCCATTCATTGGGCTTTAAAGGGACTCAGAAATGAAACATTAAATAGTAGATTACCTTAACAAAGGAACTCCAGGTATGGATATTTTTACTTAATAACAATGATCCAGCTTGGAACAATGTAACTATGCATATACTATACCAGTGGGATCCCTCTAGAAGCTGGAAATCACTGAAGTAGACACTGATACTACCAGGATCTCCACTAGCTTAAAAAGCCCTATGCCAACTGGCTACATTGTGACTACAAACGGTCACCCGCTTGTCACTGCTGGCATTTAAAGATCGTTTTGAAATCTCCCAATAAATGCAAAGTGTTCTCTGAATTGGATGAAGTGGAAAGGCGGGGCACTGACATTATGCTATGGTATATGCATAGTTACATTTTTCCAAACTAGTTTACCCGTTTTCATGGGTTCATCACAAAATTAACATCATGGGAGCAAGAGACATCTTTTTGGTATCCAACATTCTAATTTATCTAAGAGATTCAGGCATATAAGAGGTCAGAGAAATGCCCAAAAGTGAAGATGAGGAGTAAAAACATTGCTACTCCAGTTTGTAATCCCTTTCAACAAAACAGTACATACATACATTGAAAGGATTTTAGCTTACCTGTCTGAAGTGAAGTCTGCTTCACAATGTTTCTTCTTAATCCAAGGGAGTGTGATAACCTGCCTGCATTATCACCACCTCGGGAATCTCATCACTTACTGAGCTATCCTGATCATATAGATATAGAAAAGAAAATGATATTCATCTGCATCTCTCAGGAAAAAGATGCAACTCTAACTGAGGTGGGTGCCTCTAACTTAGCTTCCAGCTCTGTGCAGATGTTTGGTATAAGCAGTGGCTTGAGCCATGATTGCAAAATTGTTGCCTGGGTTCTTCAGATTCCTTCCATAACTTACAACCAGTTACAGAATAATTGGCTTCTGATCAAGCCAAGCTTTTGTGTACAGTATGGGCTTATATGAATGTTATAATATGAGTTTTGTCCCTGCGATAAAAAGTGACAGGAATAGTTCCATATAAGTGGGTGCCATTATTACTTTGCTTGCAAGATTTGGTGTAGATACACACTGAAGGTCTTCAACTGCCATTAGTGGAGATCTACAGTCACAGCATACCTTTTCGTTTTAACATCAGCATTGTAATAGTAATACTAATGTTGCATCCTTCATGGTTGGTGCTAGGATTAGGTAAGTTAGTATTAGATCTTGGAGTGATGGTGCAAGAGCACCAGAGAGGTCTGCATGGAAAGAGGCAGGTTCACCGCGGGTGTGTGTGTGTTACAAGTTAAAATGCCTGTGCTCCACTAAAGACTGTTGCCAGTGCATAGGCATGTGTTAATGCCAGTGTGTGTTACTATTTGCATTACAGCACAGACTGATAATATAAGAGCAAGTGTTACAGCATGTACTGATAATACTGGAGTAACTTATGGCGGAAGGAGTTAACATGGGGGGCTTGAGAGCAAGCGCCAGTAAAGCCAGTTGGGAGACCAAGAAAAGTGCCCCTGGTTTGTGTGTTACCGACTACGTTACAGCACAGACTGATAATGCTGGAGTAACTAATGGGGGGGACGAGGTTAATTCAGAGCACAGAAAGAGGCGCGCTGGAAGAGTCTGCCCAACAGGAACAGTGATCGCTTGTGAGTCAGCCTATCTGGAGGAGCGGACAGAGTCACTGTCGAGAGTCGGCCAACCCAGTGGAGAAGAGAGAGCAGCAAGATGGTGGGTGCATGTGTGAGTCTGAGTACCAGATTTGGGGCGTGGGGTGGCAGGTGTCCAGATCATCTAATGGACCTTCAGAACAGAATGCTGACCGATACTGGAGCAATCTGATATGCAAGTTTACATTATGACCATGGATAAAGCATGTCTGGGCTTCTGGTGTGTCCCTGGGCTGCCTCCAATGTATGCCTGTTCTCAAGTTAAATATTGTTATATTTGTCTTTACATGGGGGTTCTGTAAACTGGAGTTAGGGACCACACTTTGCCTTTGCACATCAGGGTGGCATCACATACATTTGAAAAAAATCTCTTTTTTAATGCAAAATGTTAAAACTGTTTGTGTTCCATTGTTCTGTGATCTTCCCTGCCCTTTTGCATCTTAATTTTGCTAGGTATAATTTGATCTGAGTGGGTGTCATTTTTGCTATGGTTCTATGTAATCTGTATGGTGCTGTAGAATGTGTTTCCACTCCGCAAAACATAAATATCAATGAATTATTGAATTTAGCAATGCATGGTCACTTGCACAATTATAGACTGAAGCTCTTTATTTGTCAGGGTTAGTTGTAAGTCCTGGTCACTGCAGAAATGTCTCAATTTTCTGCTATGGCTTCGGAGAGTTGTGATTGTATTTAATGCCTTGTGGCAACAGCAGCAATCTGTACATTTAACTGTCAGTTTAAAAAGGCTAACACCCTTACCCTCTGTCACACGCTGTAATCCTAGAAGTGTCAGGACAAGAATCTAAGGGACAGTGGACAAGTACTGGTTAATTAGTTGCTTGTCAGACTAATGACAAAGGCCCCAAGTCTCCCCACAGGCTTCATTACAGGTTGTCTATTTGTGAAATGAATGCTACCTGGAAATCTGTTATTCGATACCCCCAAAAAGAGACAATCCTCTTTATGCAATAATACATATTTAATCTGTTGACATTTCAAACACACGGGTTGTCATGGTACAGGCTTAAAACATTTCAAAGATTTGTCATTTTATTATAAGGTTGAGAAGTATCAGTAACATTAGTTAAACATTTAGGACTTAAAGTAGGTCTTGTTTTTTGAATATTGCATGTAAGTACTTAAAGTACAAATGTTGGGTAGCAAGTGTTATCTTAAAACAAGTGTTTTTGTATATATTAAAGGATTCTCAGGTCAAGATGTCAATAATTTGATTGACTTCTGTTCAACAAATAAGTTAGAAAATGTTTCCTGAACAGTGGCCTTAGCCAATAGACTGTTGTATTATGTATATAATGTATTAATACAGTGTTTGGCAGGGGGGATTCCTCCATCGTTTTTGTGTGGATGGAGGAATCTGCTTTGCCAGCCTAAGTCACATCCTCCTTCATACAATATGTTTCCTTTAGCTCCTGGCACTAAATGGAGCAGCAGGTGCGTAAAGGAAAATTAGTGCTGGCCTTACACCCATAGAACTTTGTTCAAAAGAAAAAGTATACTAATCACTTGAAAAACCATTTGATTATGCCTTCATGGATTTAACTGATTTTGAAGGACCTTTCATTCACATACCATGTCTCCATTTTTATAGAACAAATGTTCTACTTCTAGATTAACTTTGATAAGTGTATGGGCATAGGACTAGTTACGACTTTTTCTTGGCCGGGAGCAAATTCAATTTTGAACTTGTTATTTCCCATTAGATTCAACAAAACTTTTTCATCCTTGTCCTTCAATTTTGTTTTGTTCTCTCTGTTTAAAACGAATTGCTGAATCATTCCCTTTAACTCTTAGTTAATTAAACAAATGTTCTGAAAATGACAATTTTCTGATAAAGTCCTACAGGTGTAAGGACAGCATTAGAATATACTGTTGGACATGGAGAGTTATATGTGCATTTGGGAGCAAATCTGTGTCCGAAAAAAGGCAAGCGGAGGTCATAGGACTAGTCACCAGTATTGTCTGTGAGCTCCCTGCAGCTGATCTTTTCTACATTACTAACTTACCATGCCTTGTTCCACAGTGTCTCTCTTTGTAGAGGCAGCCATCTTGAAAGAGAAGCAGAGATTTGCTTCTTTTTTCAGAGCTGCCCCACTGATAAATGGTTATCTGTTGGTAGTATTCAAAAGGTAACAGGAGATGTGGGTAAAGCAAAGATCCCTGGAATAAATAATGTAGAAGCAGTTAGATCCTTGCACTGTGGGTCCTTAAATACAGCTTCCACTTCAGCAAGGAGGACCATAAAAACTGTACAGACTTCACCAAGACTGACTTCAAATCTCTTGAGACTTGCAGTGACAAGCACAGAATCTTAACGTTCATACTACAGATACACAGATTTTAGGCTTATAGTTGCCAGATACAAGAGAACCCAACTCAGCCTAGCGTCAAGTTTATTGCTGTGGAAAGGGGAATAAATATAGTAAGCAGCACTGGTGTACTTTTATCACATAGAAAAATAATTACAATTAAAACGGGGACATCTTGTCCTACAAACTTCAGTCCTTGTATCATGCAGTTATTTTAGTGAAAAGTGATGCTGCAATGCAGTCTTCAATCAGAGGGAGCCTGCCTTACTATCATAGCCACCTTTTAACATTACAAACTAACAAATAAAAAAATAGAGATGGCTACATTTTTATTGCTGAAATTAGCCGTAAATGTCCAAAGGAGGCCAGTTAAGGGAAAAACAATAGGAATAACATATTTTGTATAAATTAAAGGTAGGCGCTGCCCCTTTCAACTCTGCTGTCCATATATCCCTATGGTAAATACAGCCCTGTTGTTTAGAAGGCTGTACATCGTTTATTTCTCTAAATGCAAAAGACCTAAATACCACATACAGTACAAGTCCTCAAAGTCCAACAAACCATGTATATTTTATTAGATATCCTGGGGAGGGGAAGTGACCAGTATAAAGAATTACCAAAATGTAATATATATATATAAAAAAAATGGATTTAAACTCTACCTTCCTCCTCTCAATAAATAAAGCTAATGGACTCCAGATGCCCAGGTAGTGCCCGTCATGCATGATCATATCATGTTTGTCACGTATACGTATGTACAGTATATACGTTAACGACTATTTTTGGAGTACATTTTGGAGGGAGGGATGGGCAGGAGGTAGTAGATATTTTTTTTGTTTTTAATGGGAATTTTTATACATTGTGTATATTCAATAAAGTACTTTTTGTGCATTGGTGTAGCTTAGGTTTTTTACCATAGATGCATTGAATTGAAAGATTTAATTTTGGTCAATTTTTCTTCTGTATTTATTTATTGAGAGGAGGAAGGTAGACTCTAAACCAGTTATTTTTTTAATAACATTTTTTTAAAAGACCTAAATAAACATCTATTACAAAAATACAGCTCTGTCATGGAAATAAAACTGCAACAAAAAATGGCCAGATTGGGAGACAGTCACCTAATATTTCACCTTTTTTTAATTTACCATCTTCATCTAGCATAAGCATATTAAAAAACACTATACAGATTAAACAGAACCATTCATGTTACTCCAATCCCTGGAGGAGCTCATACTGCACTCACAACCAGAGCCAGAGCCCAGAGAATCTGGTAACCTAAGCAACACCTAAAAATGGGCCATAGCCCAAGCCATATATGTGATGCTGCCCCTTTCCAAAAGGAAATGGCTTAAAAAGTTTAGTGAAAAATAATGTTTATACAAAAACAAATTACATAAAATACTGACATTGATCTGGCTCTAAACGCTTCTGCCACCAGGCTTTCCAGAGCAGTTGGGTCTCCAAATCCTGCAAAAATGTGCTTAAGCCCATTGCACCTATAACATAAGACATATTTTTCAATTATATATAATATATCATTACTTATTTGTTTTATATCTTTTTATTAGTTTTTACTTTAGAAAAAACAATTACAACACAATACATTCTAACTCACACATACATTTAGATATAGTGTTCCCAGAATTAGGGTTGAGCGGACACCTAGATGTCCGTGTTCGACGGGTTCGGCCGAACTTTAAAAAAAAGTCCGGGTCCGTGTCCCGGACTTTTACCGAACTTTTCCCGGACACCGAACCCCATTGAAGTCAATGGGGACCCGAACTTTAAGGCACTAAAATGGCTCTAAAACACCAAAGGAAAGGGCTAGAGTGCTGCAAATGGCAGCAAAACGTAATTAAGAGCATGGCAAGTGCTCTGCAAACAAATGTGGATAGGGAAATAACTTAAAACAACAAAAAAAAAACAGAAAAATAAAACAATGTTCTTCTTCATCTCTGAAGGACGAGGCCCATATGGAGTAGGAGGGAGGTTGAGGTGGTGGTGGATGTGGCGGTGACATAGGCGTGCGCACAGGGTGTGCTGGGTGTGCCTGGGCACACCCTAATCACCTAGGGCACATAGCATTGCCAGTGAGGAGATGGGAAAGATCTCCCTGGGACCTGCTCTGCTCTATTTCTCCTTGCCTACAGGTACATGGCCCCGATACATTACTCTCCCTGCTGGCAAACACATGCATGTGTATTTCAACTTTGGGGTGCACACCTTAATGCAATAGGCTGCGCACACCTATGGGCGGTGTAGGTGGAAGCGGCGGTGGAGGAGGACCAGGGCCGGATTAACAGCATCATGGGCTTGGTGCTGAGGATTTTGAAGGGCCTTAAGGGCCGTGCCTTGCCATGCACCCAGAGGAGGAAGGGTGCAGCCATGCATGCCTAATTCAACATGGGATGCTGTCTCTGAAGCCCATAAACACATCCATGCATCGCCAACTGTCCCTCCTTGTCCGGCCTTCACGCTGTGTGGGGAGGTTCTGAGGGTGCTGCCTGGGGAAGCGAGCATAGAAGCCAGACTTCTGTGTTTACAAGTGACAGAAGAGCGGTAACAGTGAATATGGCCAACCCGGGGCCTATATAAAAGGTAGGGGCCTGGAGCTGCAGCTCCAATAGACCCTACATTAATCTGGCCCTGAGGAGGAGGACGAGGTAGCCAACACTGCTTCTTTTCACAAATTTTAAATGAGGGTACACCCCAAAAGAGTGAGAAAGAGCAAAAATGGAACAATGGGTGGGTAAGGTCGGTATCCATTGCTATTCTGCATAAGGTACGGAAAAGTCCCGTGGGATCCATGCCTGGTTCATTTTAATGAACGTGAGCTTGTCCACATTGTCTCTGGACAGGCGGCTGCGCTTGTCTGTTATAACGCCCCCAGCCGTGCTAAATACCCGTTCAGATAATACACTGGCTGCAGGGCACGCCAGCACCTCCAAGGCGTAAAGGGCAAGCTCAGGCCATGTGCCCAATTTGGAGACCCAGAAGTTGAAGGGGGCAGACCCGTCATTCACTACATGTAGGCGTGTGCACACATACTGCTCCACCATGTTGGTAAAATGCTGCCTCCTGCTAAGACGTTCCATCTGAGCTGCTGGTGCTGCTGTTTGTTGTGGCGTGCTGACAAAGCTTTTCCACATTTCGGCCATGCTAACCCTGCCTTCTGAGGTGCTGGCGGTGCCCTGGTTGCGTTGGCGACCTCCTCCTCCTCCTCCTCTGCCTTGTGCTTCCACTGTGGCCCCGCTGTCAGATGGGAATGCCAGCAGCATGGCGTCTACCAGCGTGCGCTTGTACTCGCGCATCTTGCGATCGCGCTCCAGTGAGTGAATTAAGGACGGTACGTTGTCCTTGTAACGGGGATCCAGCAGCGTGGCCACCCAGTAATCAGCACAAGTTAGAATGTGGGCAACTCGGCGGTCGTTGTGGAGACACTGCAGCATGTAATCGCTCATGTGTGCCAGGCTGCCCAGAGGCAACGAAAGGCTGTCCTCTGTGGGAGGTGTATGGTCCGTGTCCTCTGTATCCCCCCAGCCACGCACCAGTGATGGCCATGAGCTGGCCTGGGTGCCACCCTGCTGTGAACATGGTTCCATCTCCTCCTCCAGCTCCTCCTCCTCCTCATCCTCCTCATCCTCCAGAACTGTGCCCCTGCTGGACAATTGCGTCCCTGGCGTTTGCGTGTGCAGGAACCCACCCTCGGAGCCCCTTGCGAATGACTGCCCTGAAAGCCTTGGAAATGTTACCTCTTCATCCTCCTCCTCCTCCTCATCCTGTGCCACATCCTCTTCCATCATCGCCCGAATTGTTTTTTCAAGGAGGCATAGAAGTGGGATAGTTAAGCTGAGAACGGCGTCATTGCCACTGGCCATGTTGGTGGAGTACTCAAAACAGCGCAACAAGGCACACAGGTCTCGCATGGAGGCCCAGTTATTGGTGGTGAAGTGGTGCTGTTCCGCAGAGCGACTCACGCGTGCGTGCTGCAGCTGAAACTCCACTATGGCCTGCTGCTGCTCGCACAGTCTTTCCAGCATGTGCAAGGTGGAGTTCCACCTTGTGGGCACGTCACATATGAGGCGGTGAGCGGGAAGGCCGAAGTTACGCTGCAGCGCTGCCAGGCGAGCAGCAGCAGGGTGAGAACGCCGAAAGTGCGCACAAACGGCCCGCACTTTCTGCAGCAGCTCTGACATATCGGGGTAGTTTTTAAGGAACCTCTGCACCACCAAATTCAGCACATGCGCCAGGCAAGGGATGTGCGTCAAACCGGCTAGGCCCAGAGCTGCTATGAGATTTCGCCCGTTATCGCACACCACCAGGCCGGGCTTGAGGCTCGCTGGCAGCAACCACTCATTTGTCTGCTGTTCCATGCTCCTCCACAACTCCTGCGCGGTGTGTGGTTTGTCCCCCAAACAGGCAAGTTGTAAAACTGCCTGCTGTCGTTTACCCCTGGCCGTGCTGAAGTTGGTGGTGAAGGTGTTACGCTGTCCGGATGAGGAGGCGGTAGAGGATGAGGAAGCGGAGTAGGAGGAGTTAGGAACAGGAGGCAAACTGAAGCGCCCTGCAATCCTCGGTGGTGGAAGGACATGCGCCAAATTGCTATCCGCCTCAGGCCCATCCGCCACTGCATTTACCCAGTGTGCCGTTAGGGAGATATAACGCCCCTGACCGTGCTTACTGGTCCACGTATCCGTAGTTAGGTGGACCTTGGCACAGATGGCGTTGCGCAGTGCACACCTGATTTTTTCCCCCACTTGGTTGTGCAGGGAAGGGATGGCTTGCCTGGAAAAGTAGTGGCGGCTGGGCACGACGTACTGTGGGACAGCCACCTACATAAGGTTTTTAAAACTGTGCGTCTCCACCAGACGGAATGACAGCATTTCAAAGGCCAATAATTTTGAAATGCTGGCATTCAGGGCCAGGGATCGCGGGTGGGTAGGGGGGTACTTCCTCTTCCTCTCAAGTGTTTGGGAGATGGAAAGCTGAACGCTTCCACGGGACATTGTGGAGATGGTTGTTGGTGACCCAGGTGGTGGTGTTGCTGACAGATCGTCTGTTTGCGGGGTGGCAGGTGCCGGTATCACTACAGATGTGGCTGGAGCGGCCGAGACTGCAGCAGAAGAGGAAGCAGGATGAGCCAGAGACGTTTCTTGGTTTTGAAGGTGTGTACTCCACTGCAGCTCGTGCTTTGCACTTAGATGCCTGATCATGCAGGTTGTGCTCAGGTTGAGAAGGTTCATGCCTCGCTTCAAGCTCTGATTGCACAGGGTGCAAACCACTCGTGTCCTGTCATCAGCACATTTTCTAAAGAACTTCCACGCTAGAGAACTCCTTTGAGCTGACTTTGGTGCGCTCGTTCCCTTGCTGCGTTGGGCAGTAGCGGGCGTAGTGTCTAGGGCACGGCCGCTCCGCTTCTGCACCCTGCTCCCTCTTCTGCTGTGCTGGTGGCTCTGTGCGACCACCGCCTCTTCCTCCAAACTACTCAGTTCACCTGCATGACGTTCATTCCATGTGGGGTCGAGGACCTCATCGTCCTCCACATCATCTTCCACCCAGTCTTCACCCCTGCCCTCCTTGTCGGTCTCCACAATGCTGAACGCCGCAGCAGTTGGCACCTGCGTTTCGTCATCATCGGAGACGTGCTGCGATGATCCTTGCATGTACTCATCTTGAGGAATAAGTGGTTGGGCATCGCTGCACTCAATCTCTTCCACTTCTGGGGCAGGGCTAGGTGGATGGCCCTGGGAAACCCTGCTGACAGAGTCCTCAAAAAGAATAAGAGACTGCTGTATGGCTTGGGGCTCAGACTGCTGGCCTGATTTGCAAGGGGGTGAGGTGAAAGACGGTTGGACATTGGCTGCAGGTGCCAACTCTGACCTTTCTGCAGTAGACTGGGTGGGAGACAATGTGAAGGAACTGGAGGCACTGTCAGCAGCAAACCAATCTACTATCGCCTCAACTTGTTCTGGCCTCATCACTTCTAGGGGCGTTTGATGCCCTACCAAATACTGATGCAGGTTCTGTCGCCTACTCACACTTGAGGAAGGTGTTTCACTTGTGCGTGTAGCTGGCACAGATCGACCATGTCCTCTCCTTGCAACAGGAGCTCTACCAGCAGCACCACGACCCAGGCCACGGCCCTTATTTGACGGTCTCCTCATATTTCTGTAATTTAAGATCTTGCCCTAGAAAGGTTTTTATTGAATAGCGGAATAGAAAATATGATCCAAAAAAAGTGTATGTATATCACACGTACACAACCACACTAGGCCCCAATTACTATTGTTTGTACCCCTAAAAGGCTAGATGAGGAGTAGGGGGAGTATGGAACAGGCAGCACCCTCAAACCTTCAGAAGTATGAGATGAACCCCAACAACTTGGAAAGGTGGATCTCTCTCACACGTACCGACACAGACTATCCCGCAATTCAATTGATCCTCAAAGGTTTTTATTGAATAGCGGAATAGGAAATATGATCAAAAAAAGTGTATGTATCTCGCACGTACACAACCACACTAGGCCCCAATTACTATTGTTTGTACCCCTAAAAGGCTAGATGAGGAGTAGGGGGGGTATGGAACAGGCAGCACCCTCAAACCTTCAGAAGTATGAGATGAACCCCAACAACTTGGAAAGGTGGATCTCTCTCACACGTACCGACACAGACTATCCCGCAATTCAATTGATCCCCAAAGGTTTTTATTGAATAGCGGAATAGGAAATATGATCAAAAAAAGTGTATGTATCTCACACGTACAGAAACACACTAGGCCCCAATTACTATTGTTTGTACACCTAAAAGGATGGATGAGGAGGAGGAGGAGTATGGAACAGGCAGCACCCTCAAAGCTTCAGAAGTATGAGATGAACCCCAAAAACTTGGAAAGGTGGATCTCACACGTACCGACACAGACTATCCCGCAATTTAATTGATCCCCAAAGGTTTTTATTGAATAGCGGAATAGGAAATATGATCAAAAAATGTGTATGTATCTCACACGTACAGAAGCACACTAGGCCCCAATTACTATTGTTTGTACACCTAAAAGGATGGATGAGGAGGAGGAGGAGTATGGAACAGGCAGCACCCTCAAAGCTTCAGAAGTATGAGATGAACCCCAAAAACTTGGAAAGGTGGATCTCACACGTACCGACACAGACTATCCCGCAATTTAATTGATCCCCAAAGGTTTTTATTGAATAGCGGAATAGGAAATATGATCAAAAAAAGTGTATGTATCTCGCACGTACACAACCACACTAGGCCCCAATTACTATTGTTTGTACCCCTAAAAGGCTAGATGAGGAGTAGGGGGGGTATGGAACAGGCAGCACCCTCAAACCTTCAGAAGTATGAGATGAACCCCAACAACTTGGAAAGGTGGATCTCTCTCACACGTACCGACACAGACTATCCCGCAATTCAATTGATCCTCAAAGGTTTTTATTGAATAGCGGAATAGGAAATATGATCAAAAAAAGTGTATGTATCTCGCACGTACACAACCACACTAGGCCCCAATTACTATTGTTTGTACCCCTAAAAGGCTAGATGAGGAGTAGGGGGGGTATGGAACAGGCAGCACCCTCAAACCTTCAGAAGTATGAGATGAACCCCAACAACTTGGAAAGGTGGATCTCTCTCACACGTACCGACACAGACTATCCCGCAATTCAATTGATCCTCAAAGGTTTTTATTGAATAGCGGAATAGGAAATATGATCAAAAAAAGTGTATGTATCTCGCACGTACACAACCACACTAGGCCCCAATTACTATTGTTTGTACCCCTAAAAGGCTAGATGAGGAGTAGGGGGGGTATGGAACAGGCAGCACCCTCAAACCTTCAGAAGTATGAGATGAACCCCAACAACTTGGAAAGGTGGATCTCTCTCACACGTACCAACACAGACTATCCCCCAATTTAACTGATCCCCAAAGGTTTTTGATTAAATAGCGGAATAGAAAATATGATCCCAAAAAAGTGTATGTATATCACACGTACACAACCACACTAGGCCCCAATTACTATTGTTTGTACCCCTAAAAGGCTAGGAGTAGGGGGGAGTATGGAACAGGCAGCACCCTCAAACCTTCAGAAGTATGAGATGAACCCCAACAACTTGGAAAGGTGGATCTCTCTCACACGTACCAACACAGACTATCCCCCAATTTAACTGATCCCCAGAGGTTTTTGATTAAATAGCGGAATAGAAAATATGATCCCAAAAAAGTGTATGTATATCACACGTACACAACCACACTAGGCCCCAATTACTATTGTTTGTACCCCTAAAAGGCTAGGAGTAGGGGGAGTATGGAACAGGCAGCACCCTCAAACCTTCAGAAGTATGAGATGAACCCCAACAACTTGGAAAGGTGGATCTCTCTCACACGTACCAACACAGACTATCCCCCAATTTAACTGATCCCCAAAGGTTTTTGATTAAATAGCGGAATAGAAAATATGATCCCAAAAAAGTGTATGTATATCACACGTACACAACCACACTAGGCCCCAATTACTATTGTTTGTACCCCTAAAAGGCTAGATGAGGAGTAGGGGGGGTATGGAACAGGCAGCACCCTCAAACCTTCAGAAGTATGAGATGAACCCCAACAACTTGGAAAGGTGGATCTCTCTCACACGTACCAACACAGACTATCCCCCAATTTAACTGATCCCCAAAGGTTTTTGATTAAATAGCGGAATAGAAAATATGATCCCAAAAAAGTGTATGTATATCACACGTACACAACCACACTAGGCCCCAATTACTATTGTTTGTACCCCTAAAAGGCTAGGAGTAGGGGGGAGTATGGAACAGGCAGCACCCTCAAACCTTCAGAAGTATGAGATGAACCCCAACAACTTGGAAAGGTGGATCTCTCTCACACGTACCAACACAGACTATCCCCCAATTTAACTGATCCCCAAAGGTTTTTGATTAAATAGCGGAATAGAAAATATGATCCCAAAAAAGTGTATGTATATCACACGTACACAACCACACTAGGCCCCAATTACTATTGTTTGTACCCCTAAAAGGCTAGGAGTAGGGGGAGTATGGAACAGGCAGCACCCTCAAACCTTCAGAAGTATGAGATGAACCCCAACAACTTGGAAAGGTGGATCTCTCTCACACGTACCAACACAGACTATCCCCCAATTTAACTGATCCCCAGAGGTTTTTGATTAAATAGCGGAATAGAAAATATGATCCCAAAAAAGTGTATGTATATCACACGTACACAACCACACTAGGCCCCAATTACTATTGTTTGTACCCCTAAAAGGCTAGGAGTAGGGGGAGTATGGAACAGGCAGCACCCTCAAACCTTCAGAAGTATGAGATGAACCCCAACAACTTGGAAAGGTGGATCTCTCTCACACGTACCAACACAGACTATCCCCCAATTTAACTGATCCCCAAAGGTTTTTGATTAAATAGCGGAATAGAAAATATGATCCCAAAAAAGTGTATGTATATCACACGTACACAACCACACTAGGCCCCAATTACTATTGTTTGTACCCCTAAAAGGCTAGGAGTAGGGGGAGTATGGAACAGGCAGCACCCTCAAACCTTCAGAAGTATGAGATGAACCCCAACAACTTGGAAAGGTGGATCTCTCTCACACGTACCAACACAGACTATCCCCCAATTTAACTGATCCCCAGAGGTTTTTGATTAAATAGCGGAATAGAAAATATGATCCCAAAAAAGTGTATGTATATCACACGTACACAACCACACTAGGCCCCAATTACTATTGTTTGTACCCCTAAAAGGCTAGGAGTAGGGGGAGTATGGAACAGGCAGCACCCTCAAACCTTCAGAAGTATGAGATGAACCCCAACAACTTGGAAAGGTGGATCTCTCTCACACGTACCAACACAGACTATCCCCCAATTTAACTGATCCCCAAAGGTTTTTGATTAAATAGCGGAATAGAAAATATGATCCCAAAAAAGTGTATGTATATCACACGTACACAACCACACTAGGCCCCAATTACTATTGTTTGTACCCCTAAAAGGCTAGGAGTAGGGGGAGTATGGAACAGGCAGCACCCTCAAACCTTCAGAAGTATGAGATGAACCCCAACAACTTGGAAAGGTGGATCTCTCTCACACGTACCAACACAGACTATCCCCCAATTTAACTGATCCCCAGAGGTTTTTGATTAAATAGCGGAATAGAAAATATGATCCCAAAAAAGTGTATGTATATCACACGTACACAACCACACTAGGCCCCAATTACTATTGTTTGTACCCCTAAAAGGCTAGGAGTAGGGGGAGTATGGAACAGGCAGCACCCTCAAACCTTCAGAAGTATGAGATGAACCCCAACAACTTGGAAAGGTGGATCTCTCTCACACGTACCAACACAGACTATCCCCCAATTTAACTGATCCCCAGAGGTTTTTGATTAAATAGCGGAATAGAAAATATGATCCCAAAAAAGTGTATGTATATCACACGTACACAACCACACTAGGCCCCAATTACTATTGTTTGTACCCCTAAAAGGCTAGGAGTAGGGGGGAGTATGGAACAGGCAGCACCCTCAAACCTTCAGAAGTATGAGATGAACCCCAACAACTTGGAAAGGTGGATCTCTCTCACACGTACCAACACAGACTATCCCCCAATTTAACTGATCCCCAAAGGTTTTTGATTAAATAGCGGAATAGAAAATATGATCCCAAAAAAGTGTATGTATATCACACGTACACAACCACACTAGGCCCCAATTACTATTGTTTGTACCCCTAAAAGGCTAGGAGTAGGGGGAGTATGGAACAGGCAGCACCCTCAAACCTTCAGAAGTATGAGATGAACCCCAACAACTTGGAAAGGTGGATCTCTCTCACACGTACCAACACAGACTATCCCCCAATTTAACTGATCCCCAAAGGTTTTTGATTAAATAGCGGAATAGAAAATATGATCCCAAAAAAGTGTATGTATATCACACGTACACAACCACACTAGGCCCCAATTACTATTGTTTGTACCCCTAAAAGGCTAGGAGTAGGGGGAGTATGGAACAGGCAGCACCCTCAAACCTTCAGAAGTATGAGATGAACCCCAACAACTTGGAAAGGTGGATCTCTCTCACACGTACCAACACAGACTATCCCCCAATTTAACTGATCCCCAGAGGTTTTTGATTAAATAGCGGAATAGAAAATATGATCCCAAAAAAGTGTATGTATATCACACGTACACAACCACACTAGGCCCCAATTACTATTGTTTGTACCCCTAAAAGGCTAGGAGTAGGGGGAGTATGGAACAGGCAGCACCCTCAAACCTTCAGAAGTATGAGATGAACCCCAACAACTTGGAAAGGTGGATCTCTCTCACACGTACCAACACAGACTATCCCCCAATTTAACTGATCCCCAGAGGTTTTTGATTAAATAGCGGAATAGAAAATATGATCCCAAAAAAGTGTATGTATATCACACGTACACAACCACACTAGGCCCCAATTACTATTGTTTGTACCCCTAAAAGGCTAGGAGTAGGGGGGAGTATGGAACAGGCAGCACCCTCAAACCTTCAGAAGTATGAGATGAACCCCAACAACTTGGAAAGGTGGATCTCTCTCACACGTACCAACACAGACTATCCCCCAATTTAACTGATCCCCAAAGGTTTTTGATTAAATAGCGGAATAGAAAATATGATCCCAAAAAAGTGTATGTATATCACACGTACACAACCACACTAGGCCCCAATTACTATTGTTTGTACCCCTAAAAGGCTAGATGAGGAGTAGGGGGAGTATGGAACAGGCAGCACCCTCAAACCTTCAGTATGAGATTGTGTTCACTGTACCCCACAAAGATTGAGTTCACTGCACCCCACAATGATTGTGTTCACTGCACCCCACAAAGATTGTGTTCACTGCACCTCACAAAGATTGTGTTCACTGTACCCCCCAAAGATTTTGTTCACTGCACCCCACAAAGATTCTGTTCACTGTACCCCACAAAGATTGTGTTCACTGCACCCCAAAAAGATTGTGTTCACTGCACCCCAAAAAGGATGTTGTTCACTGCACCCCAAAAAGGATGTTGTTCACTCCACCCCAAAAAGATTGTGTTCACTGCACCCCACAAAGATTGTGTTCACTGCACCCCAAAAAGATTGTGTTCACTGCACCCCAAAAATGATTTTGTTCACTGCACCCCAAAAAGGATTTTGTTCACTGCACCCCAAAAAGGATGTTGTTCACTCCACCCCAAAAAGATTGTGTTCACTGCACCCCAAAAAGATTGTGTTCACTGCACCCCACAAAGGATTTTGTTCACTGCACCCCAAAAAGATTGTGTTCACTGCACCCCAAAAAGGATGTTGTTCACTGCACCCCAAAAAGGATTTTGTTCACTGCACCCCAAAAAGATTGTGTTCACTGCACCCCACAAAGGATTTTGTTCACTGCACCCCACAAAGATTGTGTTCACTGCACACCAAAAAGGATTGTGTTCACTGCACCCCAAAAAGATTTTGTTCGCTGCACCCCAAAAAGATTGTGTTCACTGCAGCCCAAAAAGATTGTGTTCACTGCAGCCCAAAAAGATTGTGTTCACTGCAGCCCAAAAAGATTGTGTTCACTGCAGCCCAAAAAGATTGTGTTCACTGCAGCTCACACACAGAAAAATGGATGTGGATCACTGACACCTGCCTATCTCCAATCCCACACCACACAGCAATATCGATTGTAGTTTGTAGAACACAGTTTCCCTAAAATTCAGCAGACTCTGTCCCTAACAGGATTGAGAAGAGATCGTAGATCAGGATTGAGTGCAGATTCACCCCACCCCCCACACAGCAATATCGATTGTAGTTTGTAGAACACAGTTTCCCTAAAATTCAGCAGACTCTGTCCCTAACAGGATTAAGAAGAGATCGTAGATCAGGATTGAGTGCAGATTCACCCCACCCCCCACACAGCAATATCGATTGTAGTTTGTAGAACACAGTTTCCCTAAAATTCAGCAGACTCTGTCCCTAACAGGATTGAGAAGAGATCGTAGATCAGGATTGAGTGCAGATTCACCCCACCCCCCACACAGCAATATCGATTGTAGTTTGTAGAAGACACTGACCCTATATAATTCAGCAGACTCTATCCCTAAAATGCCTACAACTCGCCCTGCCTAAACACTCCGACCTGTCCCTCAATTCTATCCGGACACAAATGGTTTTTTCCTGCCTATCTTTCCCTAATCAGCAGCCAGCACGTTGATGTGTGCTCTCTGTCCCTGAATCTAAGCAGCATAATGACGCCGCTGCGGCTGCCTCGAACTTATAAAGACTTGGTCACATGCTTCAGACGGCCAATCACAGCTACTGAGACATTTGCAGGCATGGCTGGGATGGCTTAAGGCACACCAGTTAAACGATTGTTGATTGGCTGTTGAAAGCCCGCCATGAAAAGAGCGCCAAAGCATGCAAAACCCGGAAATAAAACGACCGAACACGGATTTTTACCCGAACATACAGTAAAGTGTCCGTGTCCGTGTTCGGGTACAAAAAATCCAATTATTCGGTACGAACACGAATAATACAGTCCGTGTTCGCTCAACACTACCCAGAATATACAAATTACAGAACATTTTGAATGTCTCTTAATAGGCCTACGACTCAACAATTCCCTCAGAGGGAAAGAAGAAAAGAGAAAAAAAAAAGGGAAGGGGAAGGGGGGGGGGTGAAAATAATATTGATTAATGTCTCAAAAACTTTTGGTTCCTCAAGCCAGGTAGGCAATTTTTAGTATTTCATACAATTTGCGATTCATGCGATTTTTTAAAATAAAACATTTATTTGTATTTACATTTGACAGGTATGTTTTGTGCTTAGTTGGGCTAAAGGCCCATCAGTGAGTTGGTGAAAGAAGGTAGAAAGTAGAGGTATCCCATGTACATTGATCTTAATATGTCTGCACAGAAAATATAAATGTAAGCAATTTAAAGAATGAACAATATAATATTGCAAACAAAACTATATACACTCATTAATCACCAATAATGTTATTGTAGATATGGTGAATCATAGACAAAGGCACGAGCCGAAATGCGTTGGATTTTTGATGCCCTCTGCACATCCAGAAATTGCATGGATGACAGAGAACGAATCTCTAAAAGTCACCATTATCACACTGTCACAACTTTCTACCTTCTTTCACCAATTCACTGATGGGCCTTTAGCCCAACTAAGCACAAAACATACCTGTCAAATGTAAATGCAAATAAACATGTTTTATTTAAAAAAATCGCATGAATTGCAAACTGTATGAAATACTAAAAATTGCCTAAAAAGTCCAATTTTTTACCTGGCTTGAAGAACCAAAAGTTTTTGAGACTACAAACAAGGGATGTTGGCACACTATACTTAGATGTATATATATACAAAAACAAAGCTTTATTAGAGTATCAGAACAATAACCCCCCACATAGACAATACTGATTAATGTAGGAAGGGAGAGCAAGGGGGATCCACTACTTGGTATCCCCCCAGTTTCACCTATCAAAAATTCCCATTACCTTCCTCCAAAATCCTATACGAGTGAACACACGGCAAAAAAACCCCACCACCAAACCCAAAAATTAACTAGTGTAAGAAGATAGAACCGGGTAACCCCATACTGACAATCTCCCCTGTTCCCCCTACTAGAAATTCCAAATACCCTCTCGCTTCCTTCTAAATCTCCAACCCATCTACTCACTATAGACAAAACCACTCCCACTTTACCTTAGAACCCCTAAATACCTAAAAATTGTGAATTGTTTATTGATTAGGGGGTGTATCTCAAATAACCATATAAATCAACACCCCAATTCCACCCTATATAACGTGTACCCTAGCCAAATTTTACTCACGATCCTAGTGCTCTATTTAAAAAAGGGGATGGACATTTTTTTTTTTTTTACATTTTTCTCCTCTCTTATTTCCCCCCCTCTGACTCCCCCCCACCCCCACCCCCTCAAAAAAATGGGACGGGGGGAAAGGGGAGGAGGGAGGGGAAAGAGGAGAGAGAAACAGAGAGGAGGGGGGATCAGGGGAAAAAAAACAAAGTCAGACAAAATCTAGTCACACGCTTTTCAATTATATTATTATTACCCCCATCAAGGAGTTCCCCCCATCCTCACCTCTTGATACGTGCTCTCATTGCCCATATAAGTCATATAAGTTGAGGACTGTTTAAACTCAAACCAACTTCTCCAAGTTCTATGAAATCTTAAACCCGAATCATTTTGCAGATGTGTTAATTCTTCCATGTACCTAGTTCTATCCACTTCCCTAAACCAATCCTGCATTTTCGATATTTCCTTTACTTTCCAATATTTCAGAATTAATACCTTTGCTGCATTTAACAAAAATTGAGTATTAGCTACTTTATATTTTTTCCTTGATTCACCTGTTGCATGGAACAGATATTGCCAAAGATCTTCCCTGATTTCAACATTGCTGATCTTTTTAATTAAGCTCAATACTTCTTTCCAATATGACTGAATCAAAGGACAGTACCATGATATGCGTGCATGAGTTCCCTCACTCCCACAATCCCTCCAGCATAGAGGAGATACATCTGAATCGATCTTATGTAGTTTTGATGGAACATAGTCCCACTTTGTTAATAATTTATAATTCATTTCTTTTATCATTGTATCCACTGAGGTGTAATTTATACGGTCTATAACCTTACTTTTAAGTTCTTCTGGTAAAGCTTGGTTTAATTTGTGCTCCCAACTCTCCAAAAGGTCCGCTGACCCAGAGTCAGATGGAGAGTTCAACACCCTATACATCCCATGTCTAATTCCCCTCTAGTCCATAAGTCTTTCCCAAGGGGTAAACTCCCGCATTGAATGCAGGGGTTTTAGAAGGGCCTCCACAAAATGTTGGAGTTGTCTATATCTCCAAGCATCCCATGGCAAAACACTGTACCTATTTAGTAATTCTGATAGGGTACAAAGGGCGTTCCTGTCCAGCACCTCCTTCAACCTTAGACAATCTTAGAAGGTCCATTTTAAATACATTTTATTCTCCTTACATGGTGGAAAATAATTTGAACCTGAAAGAGGCATTAAAGGACTGTTATATTGTCATAGCATACTTTTAAGAAGGTTATCCCTTGACCTTAGAATCTCCATTGTAATTACAGCCAAATCCTTGGCGAGACCTCTATATTACCTCGGAACCCAAATTTTCTGACCCAAGATTGAATTGCTTATTTTTTTCTCCAGTTGCACCCATTTCTTCTGGGAAGAACCATGAATCCAACCTTTTATTCTCCGCAACAAAACAGCTTCATAATACTTCTTAAAATCTGGAAGAAACAAGCCTCCAGCTCATTTTGGTCCAACGAAAGTCTTATAAGCAATGCGAGGGCCTCTTTATTTCCATATAAGTCTTTTAATTAATAATCTGAGAGTTTTAAAATAGGACCTCTGGATATTTAGAGGGAGAGTTTGAAAGATATACAAGGCTTTTGAGAGGGTCACCATGTTAATTACATTTATCTTGCCAAACCAGGACAACCTATAGGCAGGATATCCATTCAGTTCTTGTTTAATTTTATTAAGTAGAGGCAAATAATTATCTTGCTATAAGTCTGTTACCGATGAAGATAAATATATACCCAAATATTTTATTCCGTTTTGTTTCTACAAAAAAGGGTACAGAAATCTAAGATCTCTACATTCCGCTTTCCGCTGGGGAAACAGAGATATTCAAAATGTAATTTTTCTTTACATTTACCTTTAAATTTGATATATCCCAATACCTTTTCAGTTCTTTAAGAATATTTGGTAGTGTTTGTGGCGGGCTAGATACGTATAGCATAATGTTATCTGCAAATGCGGACACCTTATGTTCTTGTCCAGCTATCTTTTATCCCTTAGTTTCTTGGTTTGCCCATATAGTTGCTAACGAGGGTTATAAAGATAGTACAAAAAGTAAAGGGGAAAGTTGGCAACCCTATTTCCTGAGCGTGTGTTCCAGACTGACTCCAGCTTCCATTCTTACCTTGCTCCATGTTGTTCCTGCGACCTTATCTTCCTCTCATCTCCTGATCCTTATCCGGATTCGTGTCATCCAGTGACTACAGTTATTCCTGGACTTCCCTTCCCATTGTATCCCTGCCGGTCCTGCTTATTGGAGAACCGTCCCTGCCAAGCCCCCGTGCACAGATTCACAGCTCAGGTGGCTTTCTTACCTGGTCACCTTGGACTGGGGATATCTGCAAGGGTGAGCGTACATCTCTGCATTACCGACTCCAACAAAGGTAAGCCCCGTGACAGTCTGAGAGGGTTATTGATTTTATTTCTGCCTTTAACAATCTCTCTAGAAGCTGGTGATCCAGAAGGACATGATCGATTCTTGAATATGAGGAATGCGCTAGAGAGTAATAGGTAAACTCTTTACCCCTAGGGTGTAAAGTTCTCCATGCCTCTACTAGCTGTTGTTGACGTAACTTCTGTTTAATTGCCCTAAAATGTCTATCCTCTGACCATAATGAGATGGGTTGAGTATCCAAGGCTGAATCAAAAACAAAGTTAAAATCCCCTGCTATTATCAGTTTTCCTTCTCTGAAACCTTCCAATGTATTCATCTCCCTCCTAAAAAAAAAAAAAGAAAAAAAAAGAGGGTGGATATTAGGACAATATACATTAACCAGTGTGCAATCAGTATTAAATAGGGAGCCTTTGATAAACAAGTATCGTCCTTCAGAATCTGACTCTAATACTCTCAATATGAATGGTATATTCCTATTGAATCCTACTGCTATTCCCTTAGATCTATTGTAAGTTCTACTTACACACCACAAAACTAAAGAAAAAAATAAATAAAAATATACCCCCCAATAACCGTCCCTCCCTCTTTCCTCCCTAAAATGCATAAAATACCATTTTAGCTGTCCATCCCGGCTACCGCCTAAATAGATGCATTGCCGAGCGGGTCAACCCTCGGGGGCTTTTATATGCACACGTGGACTGCCGGCCCTCATCCCCGAAATTATGGGGATGGTTCCAGAAGGCCAGGGGTGCATAGCCACTCCACAGTGTTTTCCCAGAGCAATTCTTTTTTCAACTCAACTCTCCTTCCAACCAATCAAAACATTACCATTCTATAACCTAATATCCAGCTTCAATCAATTTCCACGCTCTATACTTTATTCCATGATCTATCTTTTAGTTTCCCCCAATCCGGAGGCTTCTTTTGCCAACTCTCCAAGTTGACACTTTGCAGGCCAAGTTTATTACAGAATTCCTTTAAATCTTCTGGGAATTGCAGGGTTGCTGTGATGCCCTGGTGTTTAGCAGTCAGACATGCTGGGAATCCCCACCTGTAGGTAATGTCCTTCACTTGTAACTGAATTGTTAAGGGTTTCAAAGCTCTTCTACGGACTAATGTCTCAGGCGATAAATCTGTAAAGAAGAGTAACTTAGATCCATTAAACTCAATAAATGCTGATTTTCTCATCCCCTCTACTACTTGCTCTTTTATTTCATAGTGATGAAATTACTATGAGATTACTTATTTAAAACAAGAAATTCAAAAGTAAGGGGCCAAATAGATTTATGGTCTTAGGAAAAGCATTCTAAACAGCCCTCAGTCATGAAAAATATCATATAGGGAAAAACAATGTGTTTATGATGATATTTAATACAAAAAATATATTTTTAATTTAAAGCTGAACTCCAGGTATGGTTGTTATTGCATAGTTACATTGGTCCAGCAGGGGGTGGCTTGCTTGACACAGCTTCCATTCACAGAACCTCTTGTGCTTTTTAAAATTTTTAAAATAAAAATAAGGTGTTCTCTGATTGAATAAGGTGGAGAGGCAGGGCGGTGACATCATAATCTCCAGCTCATCTGGTCAGAGAACGCCTGGGTGATCTGTGAATGATGGTTGTGTGGAAAGAGTAACCCCCATGTTTACTATGCAGAAGGAATGTTGCTTGGCACAGAACCCAGAGGACCACAGCGATCATTTTAGTAGCAGTGACTACTACAATGATTCTCGATTACACAGCAGTCTCACAGGCATGGAACACGTACTGTATAAAACAAAAAATATAAAAATTGGAGTTTTGCTCAACTGTACTCAAAATTGAATGACATAATCTAATTAAATAATCCCAGTAAATAAGTCCTAACAGATGTCAATACAACACACTTTATTAACACATCCACTGGAATTGGCTTCATTAGAAATACAGCAGTCCAAAGTTCAAAGGAATACTCTCATTTGAATTCTTTCATGATGTCCTTAACCAGTTTACGACCGCCTGCCGCAGATGTACAGCGCTCGCTCTCGGGAGGCTAGGGGGCGAGCGCACACCGCTGCGACACGCTCCCACCGCTGCGACATGCTCCCACCCCCGCTTGTCTGCAGGGGGAGCCGATGCAGTGGGCAGGCGGCTCCGATTGCCGCCAGACACCCACGATCGTTCCCTGCCGAGAGAGAAGAGCGGTTGGCTGTTGTAAACATGGTGACCGTTCTTCTCCCTGAAATGATCATAGAGCCCCTGTGATCCTTCTATATAGGATCACATGTCTCTATGGTCATTTCAGAAGCCACGCCTCCCCACAGTTAGAATCACTCCCCTAGGCTCACATTTAACCCCTTGATCACCCATAATGTTAACCCCTTCCCTGCCAGTGTCATTATTATAGTAACAGTGTATATTTTTATCACTGATTACTGTAGTAATGTCACTGGTCCCCCCAAAAGTGTCAAAAATGTCAGTTGGGGTTCCGATCTGTCTGCAGCAATGTTGCAGTCCCGCAAAAAATTGCAGATTGCCGCCATTACTAGAAAAAAAAAAAAACAATAAAAATGACATAAATCTTTCCCGTAGATAGTAGATGCAATAACTTTTGCGCAAACAAAATCAAAATAC
This sequence comes from Pelophylax lessonae, assembly GCF_965119305.1. Classification (NCBI taxonomy): domain Eukaryota; kingdom Metazoa; phylum Chordata; class Amphibia; order Anura; family Ranidae; genus Pelophylax; species Pelophylax lessonae. The sequence continues at coordinate 801,833,469 of NC_138768.1, read as the reverse complement.
GTAGCAGAAAACAAATTGGCCCTCATTTTTTTTTTGAGAATGTCATATAGCAGAAAGTGAAAAATATTGTTTTTTTTTTTTCAAAATTGTCGCTATTTTTTTGTTTATAGCGCAAAAAAAAAAAAAATCGCACCAAAAGAAAGCTCTATTTGTGGGAAAAAAGGACATCAATCTAATCTGGGTACAGCGTCGCACAACCGCGCAATTTTCCATTAAAGTAATTTAGTGCCAAATTGCAAAATAGGGCCTGGTCAGGAAGGGGGCAAATCCTTCCGGTCTTAAAGTGGTTAAAGCATTTAGACTCAAGCAAAAGTATATAAAGTTATTTTATACATATCAACTGCCCAATGTTAAAAGCATGGAACTCAGGGCCCATGGCAGGTGGAAAAGGCCTGACCGGTTTCTCTGGCTCCAATTGGCTGCCTCTGAACTTTATTTTTATCCCCATGATGTGGCCCTTTTTCCTGATATTCATTCTCAGTACAGATTTAGAATAATAGTAATTATAATATGATTCAGGGACTTGGCGGGTGGTAGTTTTAGGTCTTAATATTGACTGTTGGTCATGTGTTTGTATTTTTTCTTGTTTTAAAGGGATGTGTTAAAAAAGTGTGTTGTATTGACATCTGCCAGGGACCAATTATTTTCTGGGATTATTTACATGGATTATGTCACTCAATACAATCAATCTGGAGTTGCTTTTAACTAAAGTCCAATGTTTATGATATCTTTTGTTCTAAAGATTTTTGTGGATGGCTCCCACTACTCTTTAATATACTTGCTATTCACATATGCATACACGTTTGTTTGAGAGTAAATAGACCCGGTAGGATATTTGTTTAAATATATGTTAATTTTTGCCATGGAATATGTACACTTACACATTTGTTCAGCAAACGTGACTCTGGTAAGGGCTGGAATAAATATAACACTGCCAGGTGTACTTACGATGAGAAGAGAGAGATGGAGCGCCTCTAAGTGCAGTATGCTTTAATCCAAGATTACACATACGATATAAAAACTCACATGGGGTACAGTAATACAAGGCTCAAAAGATGATGACGGCAGATGGTGGTGGAATCCAGTAGCCGAAGATGGAATGCAGGTGGAAGCTGATGGATACAGCAGGAAGACAAACTAAACCGGCCGTTGTCATCCGGGATCCAGAACTTCCGCGTGTCAGGCTGGAATGCAGCGTAAAGCCGCGTGACGTCACCAAAGTCAATGGGAAGACACAACGCGTTTCAGAGCATGCGCCAAGCTCCCAGTGAGCATGCGCGCTCTATTTTCAAAAAACATCTACACTTGAAAAAAGAGCGTGCATGCTCGCTGGGAGCTTGGCGCATGCTCTGAAACGCTGACTTCCCTGTGTTGTGGAGCTTGCCCTTCGTTGCAGACTGTTTTTTCCTTAATGGACTTCCATACCCTCACAGTATGTCCCATGCACACTTGCACCATTGTTATTTTGAAGTTCTGACATTTTTAGTGCATTGCACACTATACGCCAGTCAAACTGACCTCTGGTAATCACCCTGAGCGCCAGCTAATCTACTGTTTTTTTCAGGTGTACTTACGATAGACACTTTTATCTATATGACTTAAGGTGGTTGTAAAGGCTTAAGGTTTCTACCTTAATTAATTCTCTACATTAAAACCTTTCTTGTTCAGGCCCCCAGTAAATACATAACAGGCCAGATCTCTATCCAGTGCTGATCTCTTTCTCCTTACAGGGACTGAGGAGGCAGCAGGAGCCATTGGCTCCTGCTGGTGTCAATCAATTCCTGTGAGGAGGGGGCAGGGCTGAACCATGCTGTGTGTGTCAATAGATGCATGCAACCTGACTCTGGATTAAGTCCATATCTCTGCCCCCCAGTAAGCGGCTTGCAAAAGGGGCAGACACAAAAGAGGAGGTTTGGGGCAGCTCTGTGCAAAACTATTGTTAATAACATATTCATATTTATATGTATAACATGTTTGTTATTTAGAGCAGAACTCCAGGCAAATGTTTTCTTTTCCAGTGCAGTGGGGCTGTGCCAGCACTGCACAGGTTAACTGCTTGTTTTTTTCAATGGGAGAGGACAGCAGAGGTATACTTACCTGGCCTGCCAATCCTCCTTGCTCAAGCCTGGTCTGGCAACCCTGCGCTCCAGCGGTCTTGAAAATGGACTGTTCCTAAAGTCAGCACACTCTGTAGACAGGAACAGTCCACCGCTGGAACATGGGGGAGCGTGGTTTTCTTTAGGATCAGCGGATCAGGCAATTATGAATTTTGTTCTTAACCCTAGTAAAAACAAGCAGTTGACCCTTGCAGTGAAGGCACAGCCCCACATCATGGGGCAAAAAAATTTGCTTGGAGATGGAGTTAAAAAAAAAAACCTTTACAATCACTTTAATTAAAAAATTTAGTCTTAAAAAAAAAGTCTTAAAAAAAACTGCTTGCTTTGTGCACTGGTCCAAATCATTTGGTGGAGGGCAGATTATGGTGTGAGGTTGTTTTTCAGGGGTTGGGCTTGGCCCTTTAGTTCCAGTGAAGGGAAACCTTAAAGCAGTTGTAAAGGCAGAAGGTTTTTTTTCTTAATGCATTAAGATAAAAAGTCTTCTGTGTGCAGCAGCCTCCCACAGCCCCCCCCCCCAATACTTACCTGAGCCCTCTCTTTATCCAGCGATGTCCATAAGTGCTTCAGCCATCCAACACTCTCTCTCCTGATTGGCTGAGACAAAGCAGCAGTGTAATTGGTGCCCGCTGCTGTCAATCAAACTCAGTTAGCCAATCAGGAGAGAGGAGGCAGAGTTGAACGCAGCTTTGTGTCTGAATGGATACTTCGAGCTGCAGTTTGGCTTGGGTGCCCTCATAGCAAGCTTCTTGCTGTGGGGGCACTAAATAGGAGGGAGGGGCCAGGAGCAGGGAAGAGGGACCGGAGAAGAGGAGGATCCAGGCTGCCTTGTGCAAAACCAACTGCACAGAGGAGGTAAGTATAACATGTTTGTTATTTTAATAAAAAAAAGGAGACTTTACAATCACTTTAAGGCATTAGCAGCATACCAAGACATTTTGGACAATTTCATGCTTCCAACTTTGTGGGAACAGTTTGGGGATGGCCCCTTCCTGTTCCAACATGACTGTTAACCAGTGCACAAAACAAGGTCCATAAAGACATGGATGAGCGAGTTTGGGGTGGAGGAACTTGCCTGGCCTGCACAGAGTCCTGACCTCAACCTGATAGCCAGGCCTTCTCTCCAACATCAATGTCTGATCTCACAAATGGGCTTCTGGAAAACTGGTCAAACATCCCCATAGAAACACTTCTAAACCTTGTGGACAGCCTTCCCAGAAGAGTTGAAGCTGTTATAGCTGCAAAGGGTGAGCCAACTCAATGTTGAACCCTACGGACTAAGACTGGGATGCCATTAACCACTTGCCGACTGCTCACTAGAGCTCTACTGCGGCAAAGTGGTTCGTTATCGTCTGGCGACGTAGACCTCGCCAGACACTCCCCTTTTTCGGCGGCGCGCGCACGACGCTGGAGGCTCGCTCCCGCTGTATTCAGTCACAGCGGGAGTCGGGCCAGGGGAGGAGCAGCGGCGATCGCCGCTGCTCTTCCCCGATCCTCGGGGAATCGAGTGTGGAGATCCGCCTGCTTGTGTAAACACAAGCGGGCGGATCTCCTAAGTGACAGGCAGGGTCAGATTGCAGGGTTCAGCATAGCTGAACCTGCGATCTGTCCCTGTGTCACTCAGTCACCTCCCCCCACACACGTCAGTAAGCACCAGGCATACATTAACCCCTCCCTCTCCAATAAAATTAACCCCTTCCCTGCCAGTGTCATTTTTACAGTAACAGTGCATATAGCACTGATTACTGCAGTAATGTCACTGGTACCCCCAAAAGTGTAAAAAATGTCAGTCAAGGGTCCGATCTGTCCGCCGCAATGTCGCAGTCCCGCAAAAAAAATCGCAGATCGCCGCCATTACTCGTTAAAAAAAAAACACTAAAAATTACAGAAATCTTTCCCTTAGTTATTAAACGCAATAACTTTTGCGCAAACCAATCAAAATACGCTTATTGTGATTTTTTTTTACCAAACATAGGTAGCAGAAAACAAATTGGCGAAAAATTTTAAAAAAATTAGATCTTTACATTTTTTGGGGGGGGGGGGGGGGGAATTTCATATAAAAAAATGTGAAAAATATTGTTTTTTTTTTTCAAAATTTACGCTATTTTTTTGTTTATAGCGCAAAAAGTAAAAATGGCACAGGTGATCAAATACCACCAAAAGAAAGCTCTGTTTGTGGGAAAAAAAGGACGTAAATTTCGTTTGGATACGGTGTCGCACGTCCGCGCAATTGTCAGTTAAAGTCGCACAGTGCCAAATCGCAAAAAGTGGCCTGGACGTAAGACAGCAAAATCCTCCGGTGGTAAAGTGGTTAAATTTCCTGTGTGTGTAAAGGCAGGCTTCCCAATAACTTTGACATTACAGTGTATATGAACAGGCTGTAAAACGTATGCCTCTTTTCCACTGAGTGATTCGGTTCGGTTCGGTACGGTACGCAATTTTTGCCGTTTCCATTGTCAAAAGTTGTGAATGGTCCCCTAATTCCGAACCGTACCACTTTTTTGGGACCCTTTCGTTGGGGTACCAAGAACATTAGTACCGTACCAACAGGGTGGAGCTACACTGTTGAGGTACTGTTGAGCTGAGGTACTGTTGGCGGTGGAAATGCAAGCCTGATCAAGGTGTACCGTTCCGACCCGTACTGAACTGTACTGAACCGAACCGCACCGCTCCGTGGAAACGAGGCATTACTGACACGCACATGAAAACTGATGTCTCTGCAAGAGAAATCCGTGTGGTTGTCTCATTTTTAGTTTTCATGCATGTATGGTGTAAACGAGCCCTTAAAAAACTGTCACATGACACTAAAAATTGGTATCGGTAACTGGTATCGGCGAGTACTTAAAGGAAAAGTATCAGTACTCATTCTCTGTCTTAAAAAAACTGATATCGGTGTAACCCTAGTTTGTCCAAATCCTTGTCACTGCCCGTTTTTACTGGAAAAATCGGCCTGCATGTAAATATGGAGAAAAAAAAGTGCAAATGAAGACATAAGGAACGGGATTCATGTACTCATACTGAATAATATTATTACATACTGCATATTGTTATCAGAATACAATATTATAGCAGATCCTACAATCTGCACAGGAGAACTGCATGACTCAATTCCAGTTCTTTTCATAATAATGTAATAAAGTATTTGCCCCACGATCTGCCTCCTATATTTTGTACCTTTTAACAGGAGATTAGATTCAAATGTAGCTAGTCAATTGTCTGAAATGAATGATAACGATGGCAGCTTTATGGTCCAAAATACACTCAGGCTGTTGATTAAATTGCACAGCAGTGACAGGAAGAGTCCAGTACAACCGTGCTTTCTACGGCCTTTGTGTCTGATGACCATACTTGATTAGCCAAGAAAAAGGGTGAGCAGACACAAGGAGCCCTCCTTCCTGTGCAAGGGAGCCCAACAAAAGCCACCAGGAGATGTAAGAGGCACAAACTTATTTATTAGTGGTAACTGCCAAATGCTTCCTCATCTCCTTTTCTATGTTGGGTAATTAATTCTGGATTTTTTTCTAGTTTGCAGAAATTTATAAGTGCATCTCTGCTCAGAAACATACCAATCTATTCGATTTGACAGCACTAACAAAAACTTAAATTCTAATTTTGGTTAGACTGACAATGTAAATAGAAATAATATGGTTTTGGGCTATTTTTATGTTATTTATGCATGTGACCTTTGATATACAATTAAACATTTAAAGAATGTTACCCCACCATTTACAAATTCCTGGCATGTGCCTGCTGTAAAATGTATTTGTATGAAAAACATATCCTGTTCTCTTTGTATTTCTTTCTTTGTGTCATATCCCAGGTGCTCCTGGCAGTCTCTCTGTTTTCCTTATTAAAACTGACCACACTTGGCATGAGAGCACAACATGGGCAGGTTTCTGGCTGTGCTGGGAACTCAGCCTGCTCTCCTCCAGAAATCAGACTTGTGCTGACACACCCAATTCTGCACAGCCATACACTGGGCATACCAGTGTTCTGCTGTTTCTCCTTCCCCCGCTCTCTGAGCTACTCATGCAGTTTAGAACAGAGATTATGTGATCACTTAAAAAATGAAGAAAAGGTATTAATAATGTTATTTATATGTATACACAAATGCTTTGCCTTTCATTTCTATTTTAAATTGACTGGGTAATTTTACAAGGTGAGGGTTCACATATACTTAAAGCGGAACTCCACTTTTGTTGAGAAAAAAACATTCCCCTCTGGTTGATCTCTGTACGTTGCAAGGATATTAACAAACTTTGTTGCAGATTCCTACCTTTTGTTATTCTGTAGAAATCATTGTTTGTTCCTCTGTGCCTCTGTGCTGAGTGGGTCTAATGGGAGTGGTTTTATAATTATCTATCTGCTGTTGCAGCTGCAGGGCTCTAATGAGGAAAGCTGCTGGGCCTGCATCCCTTTATACGTGTTCCTATTGGGAGTATCTCACCAAAAATGACATTTTTGTTGAGGGGATGCCAGAAATCTGACTTGTATCTTAGGCAGACTTCTGGAAAAAATTGATGAGCCAATCACAATTTTCTGGGGTGTGGTCAGTATACATTCTATGTAATGAACACCTCCAGGTAGCCATATTGCATTGAATTTTCAAAAATTACAACAGCTGCAGATTGAAAAGGAAAGGTGATTTTTAATAACATTCAATTACAATATGATTTGTGTCGCAATTGTTTACGCTATAATGTTTTTTCTTTATTTCCTGATTGTTTCCCCTACAAATGTGGAGTTACCCTTTAAGGTCTTATGCACCCTGGACACAATAATTGCTTATACAGGTGTTTGCCATTTTTTTTTTTTCTTTAAGCTTGTAGAAGCAACTCTGTGTTAGCCTATGCATCCATGCATATTTGGGCATTCACAGGCACATTTGAAGAGGAGAGTTTGCAGGCTGAAAAAAAAAAAAAAACATCACAGGCATGTTTTTGAGAGGAGCTTTCGGGGGAGAAAAACACGTGACGCACATAATCACAGTGTTTCGGCAAGTTCAGGGTTTTCAAGCATAAACTCAAAAATGAGCAGAACAGAATGTTTTGGAAGGGATTGTTGTGTGAGCAGCACAGTGGCTAGGTGGTTAGCACTTCCGCCTAGTAGCACTGGTATTGTTGGTTTAAATCCCAACAACGGCACTAACTGCCTGGAGTTTGCATGTTCTCCCTGTGCCTGCATAGGTGTGCTCTAGTTTCCTCCCAAACCCCAAAGACATGCTGGTAGGAAAATTGGCCCTAGTATGTGTCTATATGAATGTGAGTTAGAGACCTTAGATTGTAAGCTTCTCAAAGGCAGGGACAGATGTGAATATACAATATATATATATATATAAAGTAAAGTGCTGTGTAAAATTGACAGCACTATATAATAACTTGTATTAACCACTTGCCAACTCCCAACAGTAATCCTACTGCGGCAGTTTGGCTCCCCTGGGTCCAGCGACGTAGACCTACGTTGCTGGACTCCTAGTGGTCTCGGCGGCGTGCGCGTGCCGCTGGAGGCTCACTCCCGTTGTGTTTAGACACAGCGGGAGTCGGGCCGGAGGAGGAGAGGCGGCGACCGTCGGGGAAAGCGTGAGAAGACCCACCTGCTTATGTAAACAAAGCAGGCGGATCTTCTCAGTGACAGACAGGGAAAGATCACAGAATTCAGCATAGCTGAACCTGCGATCTCTGTCCGTGTCACAGAAACCCCCCCCCCCCCCCCCACACACACATCAGTAAGCATGAGGCATATATTTAACCCTTTGATCACCCATAGGGTTAACCCCTTCCCTGCCAGTGTCATCATTACAGTAACAGTGCATATTTTTAGCACTGCTTACTGTAGTAATGTCACTGGTCCCCCCAAAAGTGTAAAAAATGTCAGTTAGGGGTCTGATCTGTCCACCGCAATGTCGCAGTCCCGCAAAAAATCACAGATCGCTGCCAATACTAGTAAAAAAATTACATAAATCTTTCCCATAGTTAGTAAAAGCGATAACTTTTGCCCAAACCAATCTAAATATGCTTATTGTGATTTTTTTACAAAAAATATGTAGCAGAAAACAAATTGGCCTAAAATGTTAAAAAATTTAGATTTTTTTTGATTTTTAATTTTTTTTATTTGGGAATGTTACATAGCAAAATGTGAAAAATATTGTTTTTTTTCCAAAATTGTCACTCTTTTTTTGTTTATAGTGCAAAAATTAAAAATCGCACAGGTAATCAAATACCACCAAAAGAAAGCTCTATTTGTGGTAAAAAAAGTACGTCAATTTTATTTGGGTACAGGGTCGCATGACCGTGCAATTGTCCGTTAAAATAATGCAGTGCCGAATCGCAAAATAGGGCCTGGTCAGGAAGGGGATCAAATCTTAAAGTGGTTAAAAAAATAGACGCATTTAAACATGTGTGCAATATGAACCATTCTGATACAGCTTTTCTCTGTGAGAGGTTCTGGCATTTTTTATCAGGCGCCTAGTGTGTGTGGACCCTAATATATGACAAAGATTTGCATAGCACGCTGGGTTATCTAAAGAGAAAGCAGAGTAGCAGCAGCTGATCTTAAGCCACTGCTTTGTCTGATTGCCTATTAAGACAGATGGGCTGATCTACTAGAGGAGTAGAAGCTGTTCACTTGGCAAGGTGAACTTTTATTTTATTTAGTAAGGTGCTTACGGGAATAAATGGGGAAATGCAGTGTGCTTTTTATATAAGTTTGAGATGTTTTTGAAATCTTTCAGAATTCATTGCAGGGGAAGTGTCAGGGAAGACGTTCATGGCCGTTTAGCTGGTGCACACAGGTTCGCGCATGTGTGCATGCGCGAGTGAGCATAGGCACCAAGCCGGACTAATTAAACTGTACTAGTGCCTTGTGTCAGTACTGTTTGGTCTATTACATTCCTAAAGCATCTGTATATCTATTTCCATATTGCTCTTCAGTTGTCGACCTGATCTGCTCCTGACTTCGCTTGAACTCTGCCTGCAGTGACCCCTGGCTTGTCTCTGGACTACGCTTCTGCCTCACCCTCCTGCTCATCTGCCTTGTTTTTACTGACCCTGGCCTGACCTCTGACTATTCTTCTGCCTGCCACCTGTGTTTGATCTGCCTGCTAGTTGCTGACCTGGACTGTCTGATCTTGCCTTGGTTCTTCTTCCTGCACCTGATCCAGCAATAGCTGTGTCCAACATCAGTTCCTGATCTTCTGCCAACGTACCTCCAGCCATCTGATCCTGCGTATCTGGATGCACACCAGCATTCTTCAGCAGAAGTCTTATTGTGCCACTCTGTTCTCTGGCATTCCCTGGTATTCTACCAGGGTTCCTGAGCCAAAGCTGTTCCTCTATACTTCAGGCTCCATCACCAGGTATGTTACAGGCAGTTGACTGGCCATAACTGCTTTTGTGTCTCCATAGACTTGTATGGAGAGAGATAGAGTTCTAAAGCAAACAAAAACCTGTTGACGCTGAACTTTAAAGAGGAACCTCAGCCTCCATATTTGGTAACTCTGCCCCCTCTTGCACCGCCATTATGGTGCATCTGAGCATGTGCACACATGCACAAAGATGGCGAAGTTTGGGACTGCTGTAATGTCCATCTTTTTTCCATGCGTTGGGAAAAGCCACACATGCGCAGATGAATGAGGGTAGGAAATCACATATACATGGATGTTCAATATTGGTACTGGGACCCCAAAGCCTTGCAACACAACTGCACACGTATAGAATGTGGGAGGGGGCGTGGGGCACAAATGTCATTGTCGCCTAAGTCAGAGATGTGGAAGTACTGCTTTGTGGTACAAAAAATCTTTAAAAAGTAATAAAAATGTATATCCATTTGCAAGAGAGGGAGGAGAGAGGAGGCCGGGCAAGATGAGATTAGGTTTAGGGCAAGGTCTGCTTTAACTAAGTAAAGTTATGTTCACATTGAATACTCAGTTATGTGCAAGGGAAATGTAAAAAAAAAAAAAAAATAGTTTTCACTATCAACAAATCTTCAACTTATTTACTAAGATAAGTAAACATTTACTGTGCAAAATGAACATATTGCTAAATCAACTTTAGGGACTTATCCTTGGTAAAATGGAGTCACTGTGATGAGTGTGTGTATAAATTTCAACTTTACTTTCCAAAACCCATATGAAAATCGATAAATGTTTTTAAGGGGCATTTATTAGGTTTTAGGGCTTCAAAATGGTGCTTTTTGATTCCCGAAGTTCAGGTCCCATTGATTTCAATGGGGTTCTGGAATCTGAACCGAACTTTCAGGAAATTCGGGTGTTCTGGTCGAACCGAACTTTTCAAAAGTTCGATCATCCCTACCCAGAACCATATCCTGTTATTAGACCCCTACCTAGACCATCTCCAATGTTATACTGACCCTTGCCATCCAGGGCTAATTACATTCTACTCCTTCTAGACCAAGTGGAGCCATCCAAGTATTGCTAGTCCTCTCACAGGTTGTATTGATCTATTGTTGGCTTCTCCTCTGCTTCTACCCTTCCTCCCTTCTTCACTCTTTTTCTTTCATTACCCCCCCCCCCCCCCAGGACAACTCCCATGTTCAAGCAGTTTATTGCATATTTGATCCTAATTTCAATGTTGAGGAAACTTACATTCTCTTCTCTTTATGTACACACTTGTTCTTATGTACTAAGCCTTGAGTCCAGTGGGCGCTCCCTGCTCCAGTGTTCTTACTCTGTCCAACCTTTATATTTCAATAAAGAGTATTGATAAAAAAAAAATTCAACTTTAGCTATTGGGTTCTATAAACAACATGCTTCTTACTTCAGATTGTAAAGTGAAAGTGGAATATATGCAAAAACGAGCATAAAGCTTCATATACCAGCTGTTTAAAAGTCTATATAACATTCATGCAGATTTTGATATTTATCTGACTACGGAAAACAAAAAATACTTTGAGAAATTCCTAACCATAACACAAAAAGGAAGAAAAAAAAAATTATACATAATATATATATATATAAATATACCAGCTGTTTAAAAGTCTATATAATATTCATGCAGACTTTGATATTTATCTGACTACATAAAAAAAAATACTTTGAGGAATTCCTAACCATAACACAAAAATGAAAAAAAAAAAAAAAAGATATACATATATCTATCTATCTATAGATATATATATATATATATGAAAAACCTCCTACACATTCCCTTTAATGAGAGACTCACTTGACAGAGGAAAGCTCCTAGAAACCTAACCTCTCCCAGAGCCGAAGGTCAGAACTTTCTGCTGAGAAGGAAATTTGTGTGCTCTCCAGTAAGTATTAGCAGGCAGAGGCAGGTGATTACAATGCGAAAATCTATCAAACTCATATTTTCTATTTTTTGTTCATTATCTTAACTTGACACAATTTACAAATGTGCAGCAGATGGTCATCCCAGTCACTAGTGCTCTTAAAAGAGTCATGGCGCTCAAAGCTTGGGGTGTTAACTGCATAAATATTTCATTGCACGGTACAGTCCCATGCTTACAGGGCTGAAATGAATTTGATGTGACAGCATTAATCAGTGACACCCAGAAGGGGCACGGGGTCTTTGCTGACACATTAGTGGCTCACGAGGATGACATGTTATTTTACATTTCTGAGCTTTAATTACCCATGTAACTGGATTCCAAAATCGTTGTCCGTTTCTTTTCCAACCAACAGCCGACCCTTTTAATAATATTCATATTGTATGCCAACATAGCTAAGAGGATAATAACAATAATAATAGTAGCAATAATAATAATTTAAATTGGTTTTGCTGATTTTAGCAATGATTTTTGCATTTCACAATATGCTCTTTGCTTTAAAGACATAATTCACATATATATTTACGCATATTAAAGGATGACCCTTGGCACTATAGGAATTATAATATCCACTTCAGCTCTGGAAGGTTTTACCGCCTTCATGACCAGGCAATTTATTGCTATTCGGCACTGCACTATTTTAACTAACAATTGCGCGGTCAATGCAAACACATTTTATATAATTATTTTCACACAAACAGAGTTTTCTTTTGGTGGTATTTGATCACCTCTGTGTTTTTTATTTTTATTTTTTTATATAAATGAGAAAAGACTGACAATTTTGGGGAAAAAAAAACAATATTTTCTACTTGTTCTGCTATAAAACATATCCCAAAAGAAAATTAGAAAAATCAAATCTCGTAATAAATTTTGGCCAAAATGTATTTTTTTCTGCTACATGTCTTTGGTTAAAAAAAAAAAATCCCAGTAAGTGTATATTGATTGGTTTGCGTGAAAGTTATAGCGTCTACAAACTAAGGTATATATATACTGGAATTTAATTGAATTATTTATATTAGTAATGGCAGCGATCAGCGACTTATAACGGGACTGCGATAGTACGTAATTGTAGACCAATTTGGTGCAGTGTGCTGCGTATGGTCTGAGCACTGACAGGATGACCCCCACCCCTTCAACCTCTGCAGCAATGCTGGCAGCACATATACATCTATTTCCCAAAGGCAACTTCTGGATATGACGCTGAGCACTTAACTTCTTTGGTCAACCATGGCGAGGCCTGTTCTGAGTGGAACCTGTCCTGTTAAACTGCTGTATGGTCTTGGCCACCATGCTGCAGCTCAGTTTAAGGGTTTTGGCAATCTTCTTATAGCCCAGGCCATCTTTATGTAGAGCTTGTTTGCCATGAGGTGCCATGTTGAACTTCCAGTGACCAGTACGAGAGAGTGAGAGCGATAACATCAAATTTAACACACCTGCTCTCTATTCACACCTGAGACCTTGTAACACTAACGAGTCACATGACACCGGGGAGGGAGGGAAAATGGCTAACTGGGCGCAATTTGGGCATTTTCACTTAGGGCTGTACTCACTTTTGTTGCCAGTGGTTCAGACATTAATGGCTGTGTGTTTAGTTATTTTGAGGGGACAGCAAATTTACACTGTTATACAAGCTGTACACTCACTACTTTACATTGTAACAAAGTGTCATCTCTTCAGTGTTGTCACATGAAAAGATAGAATAAAATATTTACAAAAATGTGAGGGGTGTACTCACTTTTGTGAGATACTGTACAAATAATCAGCAACAAAGGCAAAGCACACAAGAAGTCATCTGAAGTTAAAACTTTACTAGGTTTCTTTTGTGCTAATCGAACAGATACAATCAAATGCTTTCAATTATATATTTAACAGCCAAAGGGAAGCAACTAAAGCCGGCCATAGATGGTGCGATTGCTTGATTCCCCCATAAACACAGTGTTTATGGGGGGAACCCTTCCCGTGGAGCTATTGTGTTCTCCCTTCCTGGAGAACACACAGTGATTATCGCTAGCAACTAAAGCCACTGGCAATCATCTCATGCAAAATTTTCCAAGCTGGTTGTACCCAAGTTGATCAATCAACCAACTTGGGTACAACCAGCCTGCCCATACATGGCTTGAATCTCACCTGGTCCCTGCTGGACCGGCCAAAATACGAACTGTCTATGGTTGGCTTAGGAGATGATTGTTGTGAGGATTTACATATACTTTAATACAAAAACAATAGTATGACTGAGCAAGCTTTAAAAAATACGAGTGTCACATGATAAAATAATAACAAATTTGGGTCAACATAAGATAAATAAATAAAAATAAATATGAGGGTCACATGATAAAATAATAAATAATTACGGTCAACATTTGATAAATAAATACAAATAAATATGAGTGTCACATGATAAAAAGATAAAAAGTCAAAGTCAACATTTGATAAATAGATACAAACAAATATGAGTGTCATATGAAAAAATAATAAAAATTTAATGTCAACATTTGATAAATAAATACAAATAAATATGAGTGTCACATGATAAAATAATGAAAAATTAAGGTCAACATTTGATAAATAAATACAAATAAATATGAGTGTCACATGATAAAAAGATAAAAAGTCAAAGTCAACATTTGATAAATAAATACAAACAAATATGAGTGTCATATGAAAAAATAATAAAAGTTTAATGTCAACATTTGATAAATAAATACAAATAAATATGAGTGTCACATGATAAAATAATGAAAAATTAAGGTCAACATTTGATAAATAAATACAAATAAATATGCGTGTCACATGATAAAATAATAAAAAATAAGGTCAACATTTGATAAATAAATACAAATAAATATGAGTGTCACATGATAAAATACAAAATTAAGGTCAACATTTGATAAATAAATACAAATAAATATGCGTGTCACATGATAAAATAATAAAAAATAAGGTCAACATTTGATAAATAAATACAAATAAATATTAGTGTCACATGATAAAATAATAAAAAATAAGGTCAACATGAGATAAATAAATACAAATAAATACTAATGTTATAAAGATTATTGATCCAAGGTGCACTCTTTTGCGGGACAAACACTCAAAAACAATTTGCTTTCCTCCTTTTCCTTTTTTCCAAACATTATATATCTTTGAACCTTTCTATCCTTTCCTTTCTTGCTTGAAACTAGCAGCAAATGTGACTTCCATAACTATTTATTTTATTTTTCTTTTGTAATGCATACTAGTAGCTGTATTGAGCCTTGTCCTTGTCAGATAAAAGGTCTGCTTGTGTATACCTAGACAAAATGAATGACTTTTACAGTTTTGTGTTATTGTTTTCTTTTGCCCCAAGAGAAATTGAGTCCTTTTGTCATCTTTGGACCCCAGAGGGATTGAGTTGAGAGCTCCACAAGGACTGTACATTACAAGGAAATCAATAAGGCCACAGTACTTTGGTAAGGGTGAGCTTTAGTTTTGCCCCTTTAACATATTTCCAATCCTCTGTCATTTAAAATTCAGATGGTATATTTTTAACATGTTTTTTTTTTTCCTTTCCGTTTTGTGAACGGCAGCATGAAACTAGCCGCAATCTGGGTATTAACTGCTATACTGAGAACCTGGCAGGTGCAAGCCATTGATTGCTCTTTCTGTAAACATATAAATGGATTTTTAAATGCATTTTTTTTCAGGGCCTGGCAAATGTTGTAACAACTGTTGTACACAAACAAATAGACAAGTACAGGAAATGTCAAAATACTTCTGACCCCGTTATTATGCATAAAACAAGGCAGCATCTGGCAATGGCTGCAGGCCATGCGGCTAATCAGAAGAAGAAGAAGAGGAGGAGGAATAAAGAAAATTAGCCATGAACAAATAATTCAACACTTAAACTGATGATCTTTAACAAAGCTAATATTTAGAGAAATGCCCAAATTGACATCTCCCAGAGGAAACCACAATTAGATGGGTTTTCACTAAAATATTTACACAATTATTATTTACAGCAATTAAGGTAATTGGTATCATAATGGGACTGGTTTTAGAAAGAATTGCAAAATATTTGCTATTGTTTGACTGCTCTAGGCACACTTAACATTATTTGTCTATAGAATGGGAAAGGAAAACTTGGGTAAATAAACTATAAGAGGAAGTTTTTTATCTAGTTTCCCTTTGCTGAAAATACTAGGTTATACCAGGGCCACAGAGGTCTGATTTAATAGGTATGTCAAGAATCAGTAGCAGAGATTGCTAGATCTGCACGGCTACATTCAGGAAAATGGGACGAGACTGTGTATGTTTTAACACCTTCCGGCCCAGGCCGATAGCAGAATGACAGCCAGTCGGGGATGTAGGCTCCCTACCATGTGATCAGCTATGTCCATTCACAGCTAATCACAGTGGAAAAAGGAAGTAGTGGAGATCTGATAAGTGTCTCTCCTGACAGGGGGGTCTGCGCTGATAATCAGTGCATTGATTATCAGTGCAGTTCCATCAGTGATGCCTGCCAGTGCTCACCATTGATGCCCACCTGTGCCCACTAGTTATGTGCACCTGTGCCCACCAGTGATGCCAATCAGTGCCCACCAGTGGTACCAATCAGTGCCTATCAGTGATGCCAATTGGTGTCTATCAGTGCCCATTAGTGCCACCCATCAGTGCTAATTAGTGCCGCCCATTAGTGCAGCTTATCAGTGTGCCTATCAGTGCCATAAAGGCTGCCCATCAGTGCCACCTATCAGTGCCCATCAGTGCTGCATATCAGTGTCCATCAGTGTTGCATATTGGTGCCTCCTCATAAGTGCCCATCAGTACCGCCTCATCAGTGCCCATTAGTGCAGACTCATCAGTATATACATCAGTGAAGGAGAAAAAATACCTATTTACTACATTTTGTAACAAAAACAAATAAATTTAATTTCAGAAATGTTTTTATTTGTTTAGCAAAAAATAAAAAAAACTTAGTGGTGATTTAATACTACCAAAATAAAGCTCTATCTGTCTAAAAAAAATGATAAAAATTTTGTTTGGGTACAGCATTACATGACCGCGCATTCAAAATGCGACAGTGCTGAAAGCTGAAAAATGGCCTCGGCAGGAAGGGGTGAAAGTGCCCAGTATTGTCGAGATTGATATACAGTAAAACAAAATTCTTCCAAACACCAGCACAGAGCAAACATGAAAATATGCGTGAACTAAAAATCCAGTGACAGAATACCTGACTAATAATTAACAAACAGAAGCCTAACACTAAATTATATGCAATATATACAAAATGGGGAACACTGAAAAGCAGGAGATAACTGGAGGTGCAGGGAGCAGATGGAAAGGGGGAAACAAAACTGGGATCAGGATCAATTGGGAGGATCAGGAACAGGATAACGGCTATAAGTATTTGGATTCAAGCAAAACACTAGAGCGAAAGGCACTTTGTAGGAGAGGACCTAAATGCCCTCCCAGCAGCCAGCATTAGGTGGAAACTGATTACTGGGGTCAACTGGCTGCTGGAAGACACCGGCTGGTGGACACTGGAATTACAAACCTCTGCCCAGGGAACCACAGTGCCACCAGCAGGTGATCCAGGCCCTGACAAGGTAGAGAGTTGTCTTCCACTGAGTCCTCTGGCACCTAAGATGAAGATGCCAACTGTAACCTTCGTAAATGGATAAAGGGCAAGGTTGAGTTGCACTCACAGCCCAATCATGTAGATTACACTGGGTGAGCAGATCTACTATTGCAATTTCTGCAGCTCTGCTGCCCAACTCTGTGTCAGGAACGGCGTTAGCACTCCTGACAGATTCCAGGAACATGTGGGTGTCTATATAAAGCTGACAGTGTATCTCTGCTGAAATGTAAACATCCCTTGTGATAAAAATAAGGAATGACAGGTCCTCTTTATGGAAGCAGCTGGGGTCTATAGGACCCCAAATATCTCCTCTACCTTTGAAAGCATCAAATCAAAAAAAGAAACATTGATCTTATGCTTCAAAAAATAGTTTACATCTGAAAAAAAAATTGTTTACATCTGCCCTAGACCGGAAGTGACATCATGCTCCAGTCCTTCTAAATCATAGAGGGGAGGGGAGGGGAGGAGACACAATATGCTGATAGCTGCAGCCATATGCCAGGCAAGTCACTTCAAAACCGCAACGTATATACAATATCTCATAAAAGTGAGTACACCCCTCACATTTTTGTAAATATTTTATTCTATCTTTTCATGTGACAACACTGAAGAAATTACACTTTGCTACAGTGTAAAGTAGTGAGTGTACAGCTTGTATAACAGTGTAAATTTGTTGTCCCTTAAAAATAACACGCAGCCATTAATGTCTAAACCGCTGGCAACAAAAGTAAATCACTCAGATGTTCATTATCAAACTTCAGACGGGCCTGTACATGTGCTTTTTTGAGCAGGGGGACCGTACGGGTGCTGCAGGATCTCAGTCCTTTGCGTCATAGTGTGTTATCAATTGTTTTCTTAATGACTATGGTCCCAGCTAGGGTTGCCACCTCATCCCTTTAAAACAGAACACATATTAATTACACAGGTTCTGTGGCTGATTAAGGTGGTAATTAAACTCACCCTGAGCCTTCTCTGCATAAAATTAGCCTCAGAACCTGTGTAATTAATTTGTGTTCTGTTTTAAAGGGATGAGGTGGCAACTCTAGTCCCAGCTGCCTTGAGATCATTGACAAGATTCGTCCATGTAGTTTTTGGCTCATTCCTCGTTATTCTCATGATCACTGAAACTCCAGGAGGTGAGATCTTGCATGGAGAACAGACCAAGGGAGATTGACAGTTATTTTGTGTTTCTTCCATTTGCGAATAATCACCCCAACTGTTGTCACCCTCTCACCAACCTGCTTGGCGATGGTCTTGTAGCCCATTCCAGGCTGATGTAGGTCTACAATCTTGTCCCTGACATCCTTGGACAGCTTTTTGGTCTTGCGCATGGTGAAGATATTGGAATCTGGTTGATTAATTGCTTCTGTCTTTTATACAGGTAACAAGCTGAGATTTACAACATTCCCTTTAAGAGAGTGCTCCTAATCTCAGCTCATTACCTGTGCAGAAGACACCTGGGATCCAGAAACCTTGCTGATTGATAGGGGATCAAATAATTATTTCACTCATTAAAATGCAAATCAATAACTTTTTTTTAAATGCATTTTTCTGGATATTTTTGCAGTTATTCTGTCTCTCATTATTAAAATAAACTTACCATTAAAATTATAGGCTGATAATTTCTTTGTCAGTGGGCAAAACGTATAAATACTTTTTCCCCTCACTGTAGCTCAGGGCATAGTTGTCAATGGTTTTATATGAAGTTATTATCATTATGAATTGTATTGACTGGATTAGTGGAGACATTGGCAGAGAGGGGTGGCAAACACTAAACAGCTGGGCAAGTGGATGAGCCTATCAGCAGCATCCATGATAGACTGAATTGGCTGTGTAAGGGTAGGCCAGTGAGAAGGGAGAATATGCTTTCAATTCTAATTTAATACCTTGCGGTGTGCACTCGCAAAATCCTTACTTTTACAAAACAAAATGATTCCCAAAAATACAACAGTTTGATTGTAACAGCCAGATATGCACAGTGCAGCTCCCAGCAACCTCAGGTTAGAAGTAATGCAAACAGTAAAGTCTAGAGACAGTATTATGAAATAAAGCTCAACTTTATTGATAGAACAGGTCTAATTAACTAATGGTAATGCACTAAACAGAGATAAATCTCTATGATATGCTTGCTTTGCGCACTTACATGAGTGCTTGAATGTAGGCACACATCATGAACCTAATCTATGAATCTAAATCTATTCAAATCATTCAGGTAGCCTGTGATGTGAGCATACATATCTTTGCACTTTTTGGGCACCTAATACTGTGAGGATTGGCATCTACACACAATTGATGTGCATAAGCATAAAGTGGTTGTAAACCCATTTTAAAGACTTTTAACTATAGGTAAGCCTATATTAAGGATTACCTATAGGTGCTATAAATATCTCCTAAACATGCACCGTTTAGGAGATATTTACAGTGCATGCAGCCGATGATGTCATCGGTGCATGCGCTCTGAAGGATCGGCTACCCGTGCCGTTCCTTTAGAGCCCTGTGCCGTGAACGGCGGCTCCCGCGTGCATGCACGGGAGTGATGTAATCACGCCTCCGGCCAATCAGATGGCCGGAGGATGCGATCCAGGAAGCAGGATGGCTGAACATGTCAACCGTCCTGTCGGCACTGCGGGGGCTTCGTTTTTAGGCAAGTACTTCATAATGAGCTAGTATGTGATGCATACCAGCCCATTATGCCTTTGTCTTTACAGGTTTTTTTTCACATTTTTTTTCAGAGGGTTTACTTCTTCTTTAAGTAAATCAGTCCCAGTAAGGAAATCACACTAAATATATATATATATAGGATATAATGTTAAATGAACCTGTATCAAAGTACTGTAACTGACGGGTATCACTCTATCTTCAATGGCATGACTTGGTGGGGTAGAAATGCGAAATGACATAATGGAATATTATATTATGAAAATATACAATCACATTGTATACTGTCCATACTGCTCAGACCTGAGAAAGCTAAAAGTGAATGCTTGTTATCTAGTTGATCTGCAAGTCCCATCAGTTATAGACTTGGCAGGGCTGCTAGGAAGGGAAATGTCCTTTGTTGTGTCCCGCAATAAATCTCGTCTTTTGATGTAATCATTATACTTATATTAGGCAGGTGTGACCTGAGCATCGTCAAGCAGATGTTAGTCCAAAGGTCTCAGTTCTACAAATTGACTTTCATCATGGAAAGGCCATTCATTGTGAGAAAACAAATATCTCTTCTTTGATTTCATGTCTTCATAGTGGCTTGCTTTACCTTTAGGGGGTTCACCTTGTTTTTTTCCAAAACAGTTCTGGGTAAGCTGCAAGAATAGCCATCTCAGACCTACAAACTCCCTAGCTTCCAACCTTTGTGTGGTTCTCAAAGCTGAAGGTTATATTCCTCAGGGGATGAAGAGTCCCTTCATACAGAAACTTCATAAAAGAGAATGGAGGGAGCTACAGCAGGTGTTCTGTTTCCCAATTAGCACTTGTTACAGAAAACCAAAGAAACATAATCTATTACAAGTATTATTAACTGGGGAGAAGAAAATGTCTTATTCTGTCTGAAAACAATTTCTCAAGATATTATGTAACTTTATGTTTAATTAAATCTCTGCTGTTAATTGTTTAGTCTGGTAGACCAAACGTTATATAGTTTAGAAAGGAATAGCTACAGCTGCAGTAGGACATAAGTATAGTGGAAAATATGGGTAGAGGATCAGCCTTTTAGCAGTGGGTAGGGTTTTCATGAGGGGACTAAAGAACCCTCTCATAGAACATCAGCCTGGTTGTTTGCCTAGTGTTAATTGGAGCATGTAGATTGCTACATCAGATAAACTGAACTTTTGATTCTATCACCTTCTGAAAGTATGAGATGCAAAGTTAAAGGGTAAGTAGGGCCAAAGCACTTTTGGCTATACTTCTCTTGTAGGTCACAGGAGTGCACTTCTGTGACCCGTATTCATCTGGCAGTGGCCTAAAATCCGCTGTCGGCTGATGTCACTCCAGTCCAGGCTCTGGAGAGATCCTGACTTTAATGTCTTTTGTGTTTGACTTTAATCCCTGACCAGCAGATGGCTCAGGATCTCAGCATGCTGCTGGGAGACTGATCCAGCCCCCTCCCCCGCTGCCCAGCACTCCAGTGAGCACTGGAGGGGCAGAACACAGAGCCAACGACTGACAGTGCTGGCTCTATGCTCACTGAAGATGTAAACTAGCTTCAAATCCATACATTGAATGAGAATTGCCTCCTTGAAAATGCTTTCACTAAGGCAAATCTAAAGTTGCAAACCTTTACAACTAATTGGAAACCCTGGCTTCTCCACCTGGAAGGCCCTGGCAAACTTAAATGATAAACACTGCTAAGGGTTTTTCTTACGTCCCTGTCCCTGCTGGGTAGCCACCTGAATCCTTTACACTTATTGTTTGACTTCCAATTTCGGATCTGTATACTCTATTTTGGGCTCCGTTTTTCTCTAATTATTATTATTATCAATATTTCTCTCATTGTTATTATCATTATTTGTAAAATAAGAAAATGCACTTCTCTACATGAACTTGTTAGCTTAAGTTAAGGTTCTTAAAATCTTAATGTTGCATATTAACTCTGTAACTATGTATGTTATCTACTGTATGCTGTTCACTCATCTACACCTTGTAATGTTCCTATAACTCAATATATTTTTTTAAATTGAAAAATGTTCAATCATGTAGTTATAATAAAGCCACCATTAGACCAAAAGACAACATAAAAAGAAAAAACATAAATATAAAGTAGCTAAGAAAATCTAATAAAAATAACAATAAAAATAATAATATTTGTTTTGTTTTGTAATTGTAGATATTGCCTAACTAACTTAGCAATAGAATGGAACAACTATGGCCCAATACATTCCTACTAAAAGGCATTCTTAGTTAAAAAAAAAAAAAAAATAAAAAAGAATAAAAATATATATATATATATATATATATATATATATATATATATATATATAACCTATCTAGATATATAAACTATCTAGAAACGATCTAAGATATATAAACTATCTAGAAACTATCTATATAGATATCCCTATCTATAATATAGATAGTTTTATATATATATATATATATATATATATATATATATATATATATATATATATATATATATATACAGAGCCTTAAACTTAAACTCTTAAACTTTGGGATCTTTTGCCACATTTCAGGCTTCAAACATAAAGATATAAAACTGTAATTTTTTGTGAAGAATCAACAACAAGTGGGACACAATCATGAAGTGGAACGACATTTATTGGATATTTCAAACTTTTTTCACAATAAAAAACTGAAAAATTGGCGTGCAAAATTATTCAGCCCCCTTAAGTTAATACTTTGTAGTGCCACCTTTTGCTGCGATTACAGCTGTAAGTCACTTGGGGTATGTCTCTATCAGTTTTGCACATCGAGAGACTGAAGTTTGTGCCCATTCCTCCTTGCAAAACAGCTCGAGTTCAGTGAGGTTGGATGGAGAACGTTTGTGAACAGCAGTTTTTAGTTCTTTCCACAGATTCTCGATTGGATTCAGGTCTGGACTTTGACTTGGCCATTCTAACACCTGGATATGTTTATTTGTGAAATAATGGTGAAAGTGAAAGGTGTGCAAATTATAGGTGCTACAGATGGAAAGCAGCACTAGAAAAATGAATATTGGTAAATGAGAAGAATGAATAGTGTGCTAACCTAATATATACATAAAAATCAATAAACATAACAATTAGTGATTAGCACGTGTCAAAATAAGTGCAAAATATATAAAATCTTGTAAATAAGTCCGTGTTAATCAATTGAACAATAATGAGAAAAAACACAAGTCTCTCAAAAGATGTGAAGTATAAAAAACTTCAAAGCTGAAAAAGGTGTTCTGTGCCAAATAAACGTGCCACTCTGTAAAGTGATCGTGTTCCCATATAGGATCCTATATTTTGGTCGGGGTGGCCCCTTACCGCAGAAAACCTCTAGAGAAAGCTTCCAAGTGGTACTTTCTATGACGTTGATGTGATGACACTTTGTGGTAAAGATGGGTGCTTACCAGAAATCAGGGAGACTTGAGCATGGACTGCTGTAGGACAGGGAATTCCGTGAGGAAGCCCGGAAGCTGGTCTGCTTTGCAGTAGTGAGATTCC
Source organism: Pelophylax lessonae (assembly GCF_965119305.1). Classification (NCBI taxonomy): domain Eukaryota; kingdom Metazoa; phylum Chordata; class Amphibia; order Anura; family Ranidae; genus Pelophylax; species Pelophylax lessonae. The sequence continues at coordinate 801,810,286 of NC_138768.1, read as the reverse complement.
AGCAATGTAAGGAGCAGATTCCACAGTGCAGGTACCCCATGTAAAGAAAAGGGACTGATAGTGCATTACCTTCAATACTTTTAATTGAAAAAAAAAGGCAGCTACTTACATCAATCAGGACAAACAAGTGCAAAACAAGCTCAAGAGCATGCACGGCCGCCTTCAGAACGGTCCGTGGCGTGGGATGTTGCAGCTAGCCCCCTCCGACGCGTTTCCACTTAGGAGTCGTCAACTGGGAATGGAGCTGGACGCGTTTCCACTTAGGAGTCGTCAACTGGGAATGGACCTGAAAAGACTTTTCAGCTCCATTCCCAGTTCACTTTACAGAGTGGCACGTTTATTTGGCACAGAATACCTTTTTCAGCTTTGAAGTTTTTTATACTTCACATCTTTTGAGAGACTTGTGTTTTTTCTCATGATTGTTCAATTTATTAACACGGACTTATTCACAAGATTTTATATATTTTGCACTTATTTTGACACGTGCTAATCACTAATTGTTATGTTTATTGATTTTTATGTATATATTAGGTTAGCGCTCTATGTTTATTTGTGAACCATTTAATTGTAGATTTTGCTTTATGTTTTGGATCATGGTCTTGTTGGAAGACAAATCTCCGTCCCAGTCTCAGGTCCTTTGCAGACTCCATCAGGTTTTCTTCCAGAATGGTCCTGTATTTGGCTCCATCCATCTTCCCATCAATTTTAACCATCTTCCCTGTCCTTGCTGAAGAAAAGCAGGCCCAAACCATGATGCTGCCACCACCATGTTTGACAGTGGGGATGGTGTGTTCAGGGTGATGAGCTGTGTTGCTTTTACGCCTAACATAACGTTTTGCATTGTTGCCAAAAAGTTCGATTTTGGTTTCATCTGACCAGAGCACCTTCTTCCACATGTTTGGTGTGTCTCCCAGGTGGCTTGTGGCAAACTTTAAACAACACTTTTTATGGATATCTTTAAGAAATGGCTTTCTTCTTGCCACTCTTCCATAAAGGCCAGATTTGTGCAGTATACGACTGATTGTTGTCCTATGGACAGAGTCTCCCACCTCAGCTGTAGATCTCTGCAGTTTATCCAGAGTGATCATGGGTCTCTTGGCTACATCTCTGATCAGTCTTCTCCTTGTATGAGCTGAAAGTTTAGAGGGACGGCCAGGTCTTCGTAGATTTGCAGTGGTCTGATACTCCTTCCATTTCAATATTATCGCTTGCGCAGTGCTCCTTGGGATATGTAAAGCTTGGGAAATCTTTTTGTATCCTAATCTGGCTTTAAACTTCTCCACAACAGTATCTCTGACCTGCCTGGTGTGTTCCTTGTTCTTCATGATGCTCTCTGCGCTTTAAACTGACCTCTGAGACTATCACAGTGCAGGCGCATTTATACAGAGACTTGATTACACACAGGTGGATTCTATTTATCATCATTAGTCATTTAGGTCAACATTGGATCATTCAGAGATCCTCACTGAACTTCTGGAGAGAGTTTGCTGCACTGAAAGTAAAGGGGCTGAATAATTTTACACACCCAATTTTTCAGTTTTTTATTTGTTAACAAAGTTTGAAATATCCAATAAATTTAGTTCCACTTCATAATTGTGCCCCACTTGTTGTTGATTCTTCACAAAAAATTACAGTTTTCTATCTTTATGTTTGAAGCCTGAAATGTGGCAAAAGGTCGCAAAGTTCAAGGGGGCCGAATACTTTCGCAAGGCACTGTATATCTGTTTTATATTAATACTGATTAAACAAAAAATGTTCACTTAAAACGCGTTCACCTAAATTCTTCTAAACTTCATTACATACTTGAAATAACCAATGTCCTCTAGTACTTGAAGTAAATCTGCATTTGTTTTTTTCATTTAGCAATTCATTTAAATAAGATATAAAATTTTGCAAGCACAAAAAGGCAAACTTTTTACTTTTAACATGGAATGGTTGAGCTGAATAGTGCGTTGGGAGTCCAAGACATTTTGGTTCTGGTTGCATGATACCACTAGTGGCAAAATGCCAAAGACTTTTAAGAATCCAAAGACAGCTTAAATGAAATAGTCAGCTCATCTATAATTTACATATTATTGCCATTCGAAAATTTCTGCTTAAGCGTTTGGTGGTGTAACCGAGCTGAAGAAGGGTGAATACATGCATACAGTAGACAGTTTACAATTCTTAAAGCTGCATGCTCCATTGATCTTTGTATAAGAATTTTCTACAGAAATACTAGACAATAATGCAGTGTGGAGTAAGGTGATCAAAGTACCTTGCCTGGGTTTCAGTTTCTAATCCTGGTAAGATGAACTGTTTTTGTTATTCAGATGGAGAAAGACACAATAATGAATGGGGTTTAACTGGTCTTGTAAAAGGTTTAGAGATGATAATACGATGTAAGGAAAGGAAAATGAATGTTTTTCTTTCATCGCTTCTCACCCTTTAAATTTCATGTCATGATCACAATTGAAGCTTCAGAATGAGAGTTGAGAGCCTTTTTGATTCTGTTTCAGCTGCACAATGAAAATAAATTAAAAGGAAGAAATCAGATAACCTCATTTATGAGATCAACAGGTCTTTTGCCTGGGTCCAAACGTGTTAACGTTCCCTATATAGTGTATGTACCTCATTTGTGTATTAAAGTAGAACTAAACTCTTTCAATCGACATTAACTATTTTTAATCCTTATGCTGCTAGCATTAGTAAATAGATAGGAAGGTATATTGTATTTAAATATTATATATTATTCTTGTTTTAAACTTTTTTTTTTTTTTTTTACATTTCTATAGATGCTTTCTGGTTTCTGGCCTAGACCAAAAAATGTCATACATCCAATTGGTCTTTATGGGCATTTTTTTTTTTATTATCTGGAGGAGGGAAGGATCGGTTTTCTCAGCTAAGCATTCCCTCTTGCCTACATGCCTGAGCTAAGGGCAGATGAATTCCAGGAAGTGAATACTACATGAATCATCAGTCCTTTCTCAAGATGGCCGTGACTAGAAATGCTAAGGGGTGTTCTTTTAACCACTTGCCGACCGCCGCAAGTAGATATACTGCGGCGGTCAGCCCCGGCCAGGCAAAGTGACGTACCGGTACGTCACTAGCCTGTCACCGGTTTGTGAGCCAATAGCGGGCGAGCGCGCGCCCGCCCCGGCTCGTTCACTGAAGAGTCCGTTCGTGTGACCAGCGGACCTGATGTCCGCCGGTCACACTGCGATCGTCGGTAGAGAGGGAGAAAGTCAGGCGGCTTATCTAAACAAGCCGCCTGTCATTCTCCCCTGTGTAAAAATGGAGATCAGACGGTTCTACTATGTAGAACCGTTGATCACTGTTTTTACAATAGTAGACCTGTCCCATCACAGTTAGAATCACGCCCCTAGGACACACTTAACCCCTCCCTCTCCAATACAGTTAACCCTTTCCCTGCCAGTGTAATTTTTACAGTAACAGTGCATATGTATAGCACTGATTACTGCATTAATGTCACTGGTAACCCCAAAAGTGTCAAAAATGTCAGTCAAGGGTCCGATCTGTACGCCGCAATGTCACAGTCCTGCAAAAAAAATCGCAGATCGCCGCCATTACTCGTTAAAAAAAAAACACCAAAAATGACAAAAATCTTTCCCTTTGTTAGTAAACGCGATAACTTTTGCGCAAACCAATCAAAATTTTTTTTACCAAACATATGTAGCATAAAACAAATTGGCCGAAAATGTTAAAAAATTTTGATTTTTACATTTTTTTGGGGAATTTCATATAAAAAAATGTGAAAAATATTGTTATTTTTGCAAAATTTACGCTCTTTTTTTGTTTATAGCGCATGATCAAAAAATCGCACAGGTGATCAAATACCGCCAAAAGAAAGCTCTGTTTGTGGGAAAAAAAGGACGTCAAATTTGTTTAGGTACAGCGTCGCACGACCGCGCAATTGTCCGTTAAAGTCATGCAGTAAAAAATCGCAAAAAACCCCCTGGTCAGAAAGGGGGTAAAATCTTCCGGGGCTTAAGTGGTTAAATGATTTCCCAACAAAAAAAAAGCATGACGACATGGGTGGATGGGTGAGTTTGCTTTGAATAATAAAAATTAATTAAATAGCATTTCAGTTTGGTTGGATACAGTTTAGTTCCACTTTAAGATTTTTACCTGGAGTTCAGCACTAAACAGAAGAGTACTATTAAAATAAATTACATATTTTTAAAGTAAATCTGAGTTCACCGGTCCCAGTGTTCTGCCACACATACTCACTTATCTATTTGCTAAAAGTTTATAAACACATATTCAAGAAATATTACCTTGTTCTGCAGCCACAAATGTTTCTTGCTTCCAATTTTCTGTCAGAATCTAGCAGAAAAAAACTTCTGTAAATCATCTGGTTATGGATATCAAACACTTTGGGCTTAAACTAAATTTATTGAGGAATCTAAATTATTTTTGCACATATGCCTAAAATAGGCAAATAATATTGTACATATGTGTTTTCTATCCCTTCAACATAGTATGATAAGCTGGCACCAATAACTTTGGTTTCCAGTATACTATGGCTCAAACACGATCAACATATCTGTACATCAGCAGCAAAGTGTCTTACCTGTCGAGCCAACACAATTCTTCCCAATAACTTGCAGTTGTCTACTAATTTAATTGTTTTTAACATTTAGAACAATGCTACTAGGAATTGTGCATAATACTTGTTTCATATATACCACCAGTTATGTTTTTAGGACAAGGTTTCGGGAGATCTTTTGTCTTGGTACACTTTTGACCACGGCTTGGTTCTCTTGAAAACGTAACTTTTATGGCAAATTAAAAAAGGATCATGTACGGCTACCAACAATGGTCTTACACGGTTAGACCCTAAAATTGAATTCAATTCTAAATTAGGTATTTCTTTCATTTTAAATATGTGATTATGTATGCGTGTGAGTATTTGATGGGGAAGAAGGTTTGTAGTTGAATAGCAAAGGTTATCAACTTACAGAGGTAAAACTGCCTTTAGTATAGGGGTTCCTAATCTTCTATATGATTAAAGGCACTAAACATATTCTTCACTATGCCCTCATACTCACTTCATCAGACAGTCAATGTCATCATTAACACCAGTACTATTGGGTATCAGTCCAACATCAAAAGATGTACTTTGTTTTACTTTATGTATCATGATGTAGCCGGGTCGCACGGCTGGTGTTGTTCAAACTGTTATTGTTATTAAAGTTCTGCAAGGACAGTGACTTTGGCATTATGGGAGATATAGTATGGGAGGAGCAAGATCATAGACTGCTGGGAGAGAGAGACCCTTCTCCCAGGGAGCAATAGGACGCACTGGGGGTGTCTATATAAATGGGGGCGGGACTCCACTTCGCTCTCTTGCCTCGGGGACAGCGGGCTGGAAAGAAGGGGAAGAGCTGCTGCGGATAGCAGGAACTTAGGCCGAGGTCTAGTGGCGGACACCGGAGTGGAGCCGGCGGTGTGAGTGAGCGGAGGAAGTCTCGGTAGCGTGACCGAGCGGAAGGTTGCTGACAGGCAGACGGAGACTTTGAGAGGAGCAGGGCCTGGTCACAGAGGAGAGCGGAGCTCCCAGTTTGGGTGAGAGACATCCAGTATCCATATCTTTGTTAATCACAGACCTATGCTGAATCAGGGCAGAACAACTAGACTGTGTACTTTCCTAAGGCCATACTGACATTCAGCTAAACCACTGGACACTGCAGATATATATATATATAATGCGAGGTGGGTGAGCTAGGCCTCAAGCCCTCTATCCAGTTCTAGGCTGTCAACCTGTTGTGACGCATTAGGATTTATTACGTTCGCTTCTCTGTGGATTACAACTACTGATTGCTTTGGGGAATACAGTTAATCATCTCTTCCTTTATTGGATTACAAATACTTTCCTCGGATTGTTGGGAATTCCTTGCTGGTGAAGACAAGTGAGGCCTCATTCTCCAGGAGACTCTTGCAATTCATCATAAAGGGGGCCCCCATTAGTACACAGAGTGCACTCTGATAGTTGTTCCAATATTGATATATTGCTTACTTTGCATTCAAGTTACCAAGTGTAGTCATTCTTATCTGAGGTCACTCTCTAATTACTTCAGCTTATTTAAAGTATTGTTTATTGTTGCTGAGCTCAATCCTCTAGCATACATACACATTTGTTTGTGTATATGTATGTGTGGCCTGTGTTCTGGATCCTGAGTGCTGAACTAAAAGGCCTAAATCCTTGGTTGGGAATTCAGGATCTAACCCTTTAGCAACGTCTGTGTTATTTCTGATTCTGTTTGCATATTCCTGTTTTACGTAAAAAGTCAAAAGCAGTAAATTGATTATTCACTGCAATACTTGTGGTCTCAATTATTCACAATGACAGAACTAATAGTGTCAGATGGGTTGGAGCAGGCTCAGGGTGCAAGAAGTGAAGAGGATAGCATGCAACCAGCCACTCCCTCGGGGGTGGGGCTACAATCATATAATCATATAATATATATATCATAGCATTAGGAAAAGAACAACAGAAAGAACACCAGGAGGATTTTATTATAATTCTTTATATAAAAACAACAAATTACAAATATACCAGCTAGTCACAACTACTAGAGTGAATGAGTTTGCTTTGAATATTAAAAATGAATTAAATAAACAGTGGCAAAAAAGTCTACACCATACTCTTTGGGACTGCCCTAATCTAACCATTTTTGGAAACAAGTATTCTGCTTAGTATCACAGATAACAGGGGTCTTAACCTCCCCTTAACCTAGGAATAAGGCCAGTGGTTACCCACATCCTATTAGCAGAAAGAAATACCATTGTTAAGAAATGGAAATCCCAAGATTCTCCAAACGTATCTGAAGGTATTAGCACCGTTAATCTCAAGTATGCTTATGAACGACTACTGGTGATTAACGCACCTAATTGCACTAAATTTGACCAAATATGGTCAACTTGATCTGATAAATATGTATCCAAAGTTTGAACCAATGTTGCTCCAGATTATTGTGTACAGATTTAACTAGTAATGTATACTATATGCATTATCTCCATCATATGTACCAATTTTTTTTTTTTAAAAACCCAATAAAAAAATATTGACAAAAAAATAATAATAATTAAATAGCGTTTCAGTTTCAGGTGCTTAGATACAGTTTAGTTCCACTTTAAGATGTTACCTGGAGTTCAGCATTAAACAGAAGATTACCTTTAAAACAAATTACACATTTTGGAGTAAATGTGAGTTCACCAGTTCCAGTTTTCTGCCGCACATTTATACTCACTTATCTCTTTGCTAAAAGTTTATATACACATATCCAAGAAATATTAACTTGTTCTACAGCAACAAATGTTTTATGCTTCCAATTTTCTGTCAGACACTAGCAGAAAAGTCAATAAAACCTTCTGTAAATCATTTGGTTATGGATATCAAACACTTTGGGTTTAAACTAAATTTATTGAGGAATCTAAATCATTTTTTGCACATATGCCTAGAATAGGCAAAATAACATAGCACGTAAGTGTTTTCTATCCCTTCAACATAGTATGATGACGAGTTGGCACCAATAACTTGGCAAGAGCTTTGGGCTCCAGTATGCTCTTGCTCACTGTGCCTAAACACGATCAACATACTGTATCTGTGCATCAGCAGCAAAGTGGCTTAGTGGTTAGCATATATACCTTGCAGCTCTGGGGCCCCTGGTATGAATTTTGGCCAGGACACGTTCTACTTGTGTTTGTGTGGGTTTTATCTAAGTACTCCAGTGTCCTTCCACACTCCAAAGATATGCTGATGGGTTAGTTGCCACTTGTATGAATTGACACTAGTATGTGTGTACAAAATTGGTTCTGCACACTTGCTATCACAAACTGCCAAGCCTAAGTAACTGGGGGGTGAAGAAAGAACTGGTCAACTGTATTGTAAAAAAAAACATCACCAAGGAAATTATATGGAAAAGGGCTCTAAATGGTATCAGATATGGGGAAAAGAGAGCTAGCCCATAGAATAGTTAATAGTTGGATATGACTAAATGAATAAATACATCTGCGTACAAGAAGGGAGAGTTCTTCGTTCTGAGATGCTAAAAGACAAATGAAAGCAGAAGTGCACATCTTTCCAAAATCTCAGAATAGTGGGTGTCCAAGCAAATTTCTCATGAATTCTATTAATATCATTTTTTCATTTGCTTTGATTCTCAAAATATAATGATCATTGAGATAAGAGAATGATTTCACTCAGGTCCATCCAAGTATACTTTATTATCTGTTTCAAAATAAACAGTCAATAAACAGTTCCGATGAAATAAAACATGAAAGTTGCTCTATAGTGCAGTCATTGTGTCTGTCCCTTCCAAACAAACATTACAATTCTTTCAACTATTTACTTCTGTTTTCTGTGTATTTCTTACATTTCTTCTTGGAGATATCTTTGCTAATTTACAACATATGTCCCATAATTTCACAATCTTGGGCAGCAGTGCAATGGCATGCCAAAGCCAACAGGCATAATTATATTAGGTGTTGCAGTGATAGTATTCTACTTACACTATCACTCCAATTAAAGGGGACCTGTGAAAAAAAATGCAAATTTTCCATGAATTGGTAAGATTTACCAAATCACCTTAATTTGAATTTAAAAAGTACCTTTTGCTTGCTGTTTTTATTAAATAGCAAAGCACTGCCCTTTGTTTTTTTTTTCATTTAAGTGAAAGATCACGTGGTCTCTGATTACCATAAACATATCACATCTCTAGAGACTGCTAAAAGTCTATTGATATCATTATCCCAGATAGCAAGCAATTGTGCTGCAAGTTTGAAAATGACTTGCCAGGTTTAACAAGTTTGTTGCACAAGTCCACATTGCATAACTCCAAAATAACTTTCTTTGCAAACATCCTTCAAGTTTGCTGCATGTTCTGGTTCAGTTATGTTGTACAATAGTCATCCCAGTCACTGTGACTAAATTTTCATGCTGTAGATTTGCAGAGCGTTTGCTGTAGACTCACCACTGCAAATTTGCTCTTGCTAGAAACTCGCCACGCAATTTTGCTACAAATTGGAAAAGTGTCAACTAGAACTTAGACTTCAAGTGCTCTGCAAGTGTACAGCTTACCAGTGAAAAGGTTAACAGACTTACAATTCCACCCTGCCACAAATTTGTGGAAAGTTATCCATGCTATCTGGGATGACAGATACTGTCTGCTAAACTTATTTGAATCTTTTTTGAGAATAGGCAGGTACAGTTCCCACATCACTCTGGTGATATCCCATTATTCCTAGTGGACACAAAGAGGCACAATGTAGCAGTGTAAATTCAGAGTTATAGCTCTACAGGGAGTGCAGAATTATTAGGCAAATTAGTATTTTTGAGGATTAATTTTATTATTGAACAACAACCATGTTCTCAATTAACCCAAAAAACTCATTAATATCAAAGCTGACTATTTTTGGAAGTAGTTTTTAGTTTGTTTTTAGTTTTAGCTATTTTAGGGGGATATCTGTGTGTGCAGGTGACTATTACTGTGCATAATTATTAGGCAACTTAACAAAAATTAAATATACAGTATACCCATTTCAATTATTTATTTTTACCAGTGAAACCAATATAACATCTCAACATTCACAAATATACATTTCTGACATTCAAAAACAAAACAAAAACAAATCAGTGACCAATATAGCCACCTTTCTTTGCAAGGACACTCAAAAGCCTGCCATCCATGGATTCTGTCAGTGTTTTGATCTGTTCACCATCAACATTGCGTGCAGCAGCAACCACAGCCACCCAGACACTGTTCAGAGAGGTGTACTGTTTTCCCTCCTTGTAAATCTCACATTTGATGATGGACCACAGGTTCTCAATGGGGTTCAGATCAGGTGAACAAGGAGGCCATGTCATTAGCTTTTCTTCTTTTATTCCCTTTCTTGCCAGCAACGCTGTGGAGTACTTGGACGCGTGTGATGGAGCATTGTCCTGCATGAAAATCATGTTTTTCTTGAAGGATGCAGACTTCTTCCTGTACCACTGCTTGAAGAAGGTGTCTTCCAGAAACTGGCAGTAGGACTGGGAGTTGAGCTTGACTCCATCCTCAACCCGAAAAGGCCCCACAAGTTCATCTTTGATGATACCAGCCCAAACCAGTACTCCACCTCCACCTTGCTGGCGTCTGAGTCGGACTGGAGCTCTCTGCCCTTTACCAATCCATCCACGGGCCCATCCATCTGGCCCATCAAGACTCACTCTCATTTCATCAGTCCATAAAACCTTTGAAAAATCAGTCTTGAGATATTTCTTGGCCCAGTCTTGACGTTTCAGCTTGTGTGTCTTGTTCAGTGGTGGTCGTCTTTCAGCCTTTCTTACCTTGACCATGTCTCTGAGTATTGCACACCTTGTGCTTTTGGGCACTCCAGTGATGTTGCAGCTCTGAAATATGGCCAAATTGGTGGCAAGTGGCATCTTGGCAGCTGCACGCTTGACTTTTCTCAGTTCATGGGCTGTTATTTTGCGCCTTGGTTTTTCCACATGCTTCTTGCGACCCTGTTGACTATTTTGAATGAAATGCTTGATTGTTCGATGATCACGCTTCAGAAGCTTTGCAATTTTAAGAGTGCTGCATCCCTCTGCAAGATATCTCACTATTTTCTGAGCCTGTCAAGTCCTTCTTTTGACCCATTTTACCCAAGGAAAGGAAGTTGCCTAATAATTATGCACACCTGATATAGGTGTGCATAATGTGTTGATGTCATTAGACCACACCCCTTCTCATTACAGAGATGCACATCACCTAATATGCTTAATTGGTAGTAGGCTTTCGAGCCTATACAGCTTGGAGTAAGACAACATGCATAAAGAGGATGATGTGGTCAAAATACTAATTTGCCTAATAATTCTGCACTCCCTGTAGTACCTGGTTAAAACCCATACAGTAAAGGTGATTTAAACTCTGTAAGAGACTAAGATTTAGGAAACTAAGAATACCAAATAATTTGACAAAGGAGCTAATATAAATGGCAAATTGTACAACTAAAATCCTTTTAGTGTTTTTCAGTTAGATTTTTTTAAGTCTAGGTGTAAACCTTTTGGATTAGATTGTTCTTTCTGGTTGTACCTTACATTTAAATTAACCTATAAATTGGTTAGAGCCATTTTTGTTTTGCATGCTGGTTTTTATGGAAATATACAATGAAGGTCTTTAGCTGTCATTGGGCTGTGCTGGGCTTCTAGTGTGTCCCTACACCTTTAAGAAAAAACATGCTACCTTAAGGCATAACTGTCCTTAACTGTTCCATTGTTGTATGTGTCCCACGTTAGGACATCTGCTAGGCTAGAGTTAGGGACCACAGAAAGATGAAGCATTGTGGCTATACATATATTTGCAAACCTCTTTTTTTTAACTCAAAATTACTAAAACAATATATCATTAGTGTTTTTTCCTTTTCTGGCTAGCTGGTAAGTTTGCTGGGAAACGTTTTGTTTTGCATCGTTACGTAACCTCTTTGTTCATCTGCACCACACTTTGAAAAGCTAGTTATACATCATATAGAGTGTTTGGCATTTTGTTTTAACAGTAGTAGTATTTTTCTCTCACTATGTGGTACTATAACTTAACGAGCCAATGCAATTCTTCACATAAATTTACAGTTGTCTACTACTTTAATTGTTTTTACCATTTAGAACACTGCTACTAAGAATTATGCATGATACTTTTTTCATGTGGACCAACAGTTTAATTTTTAGGGCAAGGTCTCGGGAGATCTGCTCCCTTGTTACACTTTTAACCAAGGCTTGGTTCTCTTGAAAACCTAACTTTTAGGGCAAATTAAAAAAGAATCATGTACGGTTCCCAACAATGTTCTTACAGGGTTATTAATGGGTCTGAAATCACCCTAAATTGAATTAATTCTGAATGAGTTATTTCTTTAAATTGAAATATGTAATTATGTATATGTGTGAGTATTTGATGGAGAAAAGGGTTAGCAGTTGAATAGCAAATTATACAAACAAATGTAGGTGCATAAAAGTAATCCATTAAAAACATAAACAATCGTATCAAAAGCCTGAGCTGGCATAGGTCCAGGGCAAATGGAGGGGGAAAGAAGGAAACTTCCTGCTGATATGATGGCCAAAGGCACTGTCAGATTGTATCCAAAAGAGAGAGGAAGGCGACCGGCAGCTCCTATGGGAGGTGTGGGAACCCTCCGGAACAATTATGCAATGGAAAACAAAGGGCCTCAGGTCAGTGAAGGAAGTAATAAAAACACATTGCAGCAGCAGGGAGAGATGTATTGAAATGGCACTGTCTAACTGCTGCCGTGCCTCACACAGAAGCATCAGCAGCTAGGTGCTGGTAACCGGAAGTGGCGTCACCCCCAGACTCCGGATCCTCCACAAAAGGCAGCAGCAATGGAAAGGGCGGGCAGCAACGTCATTTCCGAGGGTCAACCTCCTTCCTCAGGCTGTCCCCCTCCCCATTCTATTGGCAACAGAGCTATATATTTTCCTCTTTTTGGAGGGGCGGGCCATCCTGAGGAAGGAGGTTGAGCCTCGGAAATTACATTGCGGCCCACCCTCTCCATTGCTGCTGCCTTTTGTCCCTCTCCGGTAACCGTGAAAGATCCGGCATCTGGGTGTGACGCCACTTCTGGTTCAATACAACTCTCCATGCTGCTGAAATTGGCTCTTTGTATACAGCAGTGCCTGCGCTGATACTCACGGCTTCTGTGTCATCCTCCAGCCCACACCATCATCTGGACACTTTACTTATGAGGATGACCTGCCTGTCACCCCATTGACCTGTGCCAATTTCAATGTAAATGTGTGAATAATAAAAGTGTTTTCATTACTTCCTTCACTGACCTGGCACCCTTTGTTTTCCATTGAATAGTTGAATAGCAAAGGTTATCAACTTTTAAATTAGTTTAAATGGCTTTAGTATAGGGGTTCCTAATCTTCTTTATTATTAAAGGTACTAAACATATTCTTCAATAGGCCCTCATACTCACGTCACCAGACAGTCAAAGTCTTCATTAACACCAGTACTATTGTGTATCAGTCCAACATCACAAAAACGTGGTTTTATGTTACATATCATCATATAATATATATAATACATATACCGAAAAATTAGGAAAAAAAAAACAATGGAAAGAACACCAGGAGGATTTTATTATAATTCTTTATAAAATAAACAATTAATTACAAATACACCAGCTAGTTACAACTACTGGGATTTTCATTGTTTTTGTGCAATCCAAACTTGGAATCAAAGTATAGTAACTGACAATGTTATTCACATGTCATTGGACACATCAACTCGATTTCCACTTTCATTTCAGATTTAATAATGCAGAAACTCCTGTTTCAATTTTTTAAGTATTCTTAGTGCAGTGCCATAACCTCATCATTTGGTTTCCATACCCCAAGAGATATGGGTACCCCCAATAAGGAAACTTTACTCTAGTTGAATGCTACAAACACAAATTCCAAATTTATATTGATCTTTACTCCAAACAAAATTTGACTAAAGCTTTTCAGTATAGTAAGTTTTGTATTTTCGTATAGTTGCAGACTTTCTTCTTAAGCATTAGCACTTCACCAACTTGTTGCCTGGAACTGCTTTTTAAAACACAGTAAAACTAGTTGAGCTGATGCAGGAAAGGATGTGTTCTGCAATTCGGTCACTCCTTGGGGGAATAGGAGATGAGCATATGGTGCCTGGAAGAAAATGTTGAGAGTTAGTCAGTTATAAGATTCACACTTTTGCAAATGTCCATGTTTGGTTCTCAAAAATTTAGCCAGATTTTAGCTGTGTTCTGTCTGCCTGCTCCAGGGCAATTAGTCCATGGGGAATTTGTGCTTGACAGCGTGCTGCAATCCAGCTACGAACTCTCTTTGCCAAGTACTTTTATTTGGAAGTATTAGCAAAATTGTGAAAGAGCTAATAGCCTATTAAATCGCTCATTTATTTTATTGACATAAGTGATGACTAGTGCATGGAAGTATGACAGTTTACTATCACAAAGATATTTGAAAATGTCAGAAGTTTATTTTTGAAGATTAAAATAGAAATGCTAGCTTGCATTTTTAATCTTTGATCGTTTAGTGCTGAATAAGTCAGGTTAGTTTGGAAGATTTATGATTTGGGCTAATTTTAACCAGATGAATCTCATCAACAGGGACACATACCCTGCCTCAATAAAATAGTGTTCTTGTCATCATTGATGCTGGGGAGATTGCTGTCCACTTTCTGTTACCTTACAGGAATTGTCAAGACTTATCTAATGGGAACAGGGAGGGGGTAGAAACAAAAACCCTAAAGAGGTTGTAACCTTTCCCAACTCTATAACAAAAAAGTGCTCTTATTGCAGTGTCCAAAGGAAGTACAGTGTTCAAAGTAAGTAATTGTATTCAAAGAAAATAGGTGCAAATAGAAGTGCAGGCACTACTTCTTCAAATGTGCAGTTTGGTGTACAGTGCAAAAGGAAAGGAAAAAATTGCGTGAGCCACAACTTATCAAGCATTATCAAGCCCTTGGCAAGCCAGGCAACTTGAAGAAGAAATATTATGAGGATGGCCTGTGAGTGGAATGGAATTGTGGACAGGGCCTTTTTAAGCTCAAGTGAACTTTATTTCAATACAAAAAAATGTATTAGTGTCTTACCCGTATAAGAAAAATGCCGCATTAACAATAGGGTGGTGATGACCAGCAGCCAGCAAAAACGAAAGACAATTTGTGAGAACCCAAGATAAATAAATAATGCGGCACTGGTATTCAATGGTAAGAGTAAAAAATAAATGACAATGCAAAAATACTAGAAGTGTAAAAGTACAAATCAATAAGGTACAAAAACATATTCAATGTGTGCAAAGAAGGTTAAAAACGTAAAGCGCCTATATGTAAATATAGTGCATTCCATCAAAAAAGGGGCTAATAAAAACCGTCTTTATGGTTGTAAAAATATATTAAAGTGCATATTGTGAATATAAGGTGCATCAAGTCCAAAGAAGCTGGTAAGGCAATATCTGCGGCTGTTGTAACTCTTTGGGTCACTACAGGTGTTGCTGTTATTTTGTCTGGACGATTATATGTACAACTGAAGCACTTTTTTACATTGGATATTTGTAAGTGTTCCTGTTTTAGATTAAATTATATTTTACACGGGTATACACTATGTGGAGTTTTCTGTTTTTGTTGAGCCTATGAAGAGGACAGCGCAAGGTCTTCGTTGCAATCTTAAGAGGACACCTATCGATGCGATACACATACATGTTTTGATACGAGATGTTTGTTGGATGTTGAGGAATACTGAACCCATTCCAGTGCCAGAGATATTGTGATCTATTGCCATCTATCCTTAAATGTGCAAGTGACCCAAAGAGTGTAAGGTCTATTGGGTCCAATTTCTCTGGTAAGCCCCCTCCTTTTTCTTATACTGGTGGAGGTTACACACAGTGACAAAATTGAAGAGACTTCATACAAAAATATTTTTTTGCACTTTACACTTTGGTGGTTTTTCATTACAGCTGCAGAGATTGCCTTGCCAGCTTCTTTAGACTTGATGCACCTTCTATTAACAATA
This sequence comes from Pelophylax lessonae, assembly GCF_965119305.1. Lineage (NCBI taxonomy): Eukaryota > Metazoa > Chordata > Amphibia > Anura > Ranidae > Pelophylax > Pelophylax lessonae. Next base: position 801,794,737 of record NC_138768.1, on the reverse strand, counting down.
TGCACTTTAATATTTTTTTACAACCATAAAGACAATTTTTATTAGCCCCTTTTGGTTGGCATGCACTATATTTACTTATGTGCACTTTACGTTTTTAACCTTCTTTGCACAAATTGAATATGTTGTTTGTACCCTATTGATTTGTATTTTCACACTTCTAGTATTTTTGCATTGTCATTTATTTTGTACTCTTACCATTCATTAGTGTCTTACTGTTAGGTTCTTTATAAAAAAGCACTGGACAAAACTCACTTTTCCCAGGCTGTAGGCTTCAGAAAACGCTCTTCTGTAAGAGTGATTTTGCAATCATGGTCTGATTTGCCCATCACTAAGTTTCAGCTAGAGTTCTCCAATTAGCAGAAAGTGTGGGCTGTCATTGGCTCTAGCTGTCATTACCTGATGTCAGACCATGGTTGGCTAAGATATCGCTGAGCTCCAAAAAGCCTGCAGCCTTGGGGAAAGGAGTTTGAATTAGCCCTAGGGCTCAGTTATAAAGAATATAGGAGTAGGTAAATTTTAAAGCATAGTTTTTGGCATCCCCCATTGAAATAAAGAGTTTTTCAAACATTTAATTCTCATTTCTAATCGTTTCTCCTCTAATATCTTTCCTTTGCTTTTGTTTTTCTCTGACACCCTCTGTACATCACAGGCTGCATTCTTAGGACTATTTTCCTGGTGGCAATCATGGTAATAATCCTGGAGTTGTGGGTTAAGGATTGTGATTATGATTAAAACTTTTATATTATTGTTTTTTTTTTTTCACTGCTCAGCAAGCATATCATCTGGGAACTCCATATGAAACAGGTGCAGAGCCACATCCAACCCTCACACAAAAAGTAGTGAAATAGGTACATTGGCAACACTAATCTTGAGCAAATTCATTATTTTATTTCAGGATGTTGACATGCATCACTGTGAACTCTTTGCAGGCTTTAGACCAACATGTCTGTAGACTTGAAAGTGCTCATTTAAATCTCACCCACCTTACAGTAACACTTCAATGTATCTTAAAAGGAAACAATAATGGTTTTGGATCAGTCTGTTTTACACTTTTGGATGTTTCAACTTTTTTGCATCAATGTTTACCATTTCTCTCAATCTTTATATAATTTTGTTTTAGAAATAAATAGTAGTAATAATATCCATTATTTTGTTTTGGAATTGGTTGTCCAAGTTCATATAGGTGTAAAGCTCCATTGTCCACTCAAACATTTGACTATGTAGTTTAATGACATTCAGGCACCTAGTAATGCTTTTTTGTGCTGTCAGGTAGCTGTCAGAAGTACCAGCAGCCTTAAAGTCAATAATATTTTTTTAGAAGTGGAGAATGTTTAGCTGAGTCTAGCTTATATGTCATGGATACTCCACCAACTAGTTCTCTCTCTGTACAAACAAATGGTTACTGCCCACACCTGTAACTGGTCTCTGCAGCAAGGAGCATTGGAAGGGCAATGCATATAACAAGACACAAAATTATTCCAAGCTCTCCTTACCGAGCAGTCTGCGACCGACCGAATTGACCTGTCCAACATTATGCGTTAAAAACAGGGGTTTAGTTGCACACATTTGCAAATACATGCGTAAGCCACAGAGCCCCGACAAGGCACCCCATTATCTGTGGTCCTAACTCTAAATTCTGTGAGTCTCCAATAATGGAAGCACATGCATTTAATGGACAGGTGTAGGGCAGATAAACCCGAAGGGAGCAAACCCCTTCTTAAAGGCACAGGGGCACACTGAGCCCCCAGCCTATAGCACTATGGCAGCAAAGGTGTCAGTGCGTTGCCTGGCACGTGTCAGCTTGGAATACATTTGTGTCTTGTTATAGTTGTCTCTCTGGCATAATACCCAACTTATAAACCTGCCAGTATTGTATGTTTCCACCCACCCATGTGTGTTCCAGCACCTGTTATCATATTATTTTTTAAATAAAATAATTAGAAAAACAAAACAGGCAGAGTTGGAACCCCTCATAATGTCTACACCTCCACAGGTGTGCAGACTTAAAGAGGAAGTAAACCCTCCTCTGACACTTTTACCTATAGGTAAGCCTATGATAAGGCTTATCTATAGGTACTGTAAATATCTCCTAAACATGTACCGTTTAGGAGATATTTACCTTACATGCAGCCAGTGACGTCACTGGCGCATGCGCTCTGAAGGAACGGCCGCTGGTGCGGTTCCTTCAGAGTCCCGTGCCGTGACCGTCGGCTCCCGCGCGCGTGCGCGGGAGTGACGTCACCCCGGCTCCGGCCAATCAGATGGCCGGATGCCGCGATTCCAGAAGACGGGTGACTGGACATGTTGCCCGTCATACAGGTAAGCGGGCGGCACGGCGGGGGCTCGTTCTAAGGTAAGTATTTCATAATGAGCTAGTATGTGGTGCATACTAGCTCATTATGTGTTTCTCTTTCAGGTTGCGAAAAAAAGAAAAAAAATCTATGGGTTTACAACCTCTTTAAGTTCAAAGATCTCACTAACAGAATTCCAGACAGACATGGGAAATAGAAATAAAATATTTGAATATTTAGAGTAGAACTAAACTCTCCTATCTTTTACAGCCAAGGAGGCTGCCTTCTTAGAATCTATTTGATCTGCAGTTGCAATAGTGCTCCACATGTGATTAGTTATAACACCAATCTTTTGATGGCTTGACAGTTAAGTTGAGAGCACAAGCCATTGTGACAGTTATCATTCATCCCATGCCTTAACTGTTTTGGGAAACCATTACATTGTTGGGTTTAGTTCCACTTTAACTTAATCATTATCTAAAAAAAATGGAAATGTTAAAGAGGGTGGATTGACCCTTTATTTTGCTCTCTACTACCCTACGGTTTCTTGTCAACTGGCTTGAAATACAGTTTTATATGACAGTGAAGGTTACTTTATACTGTAAGCTTCTTGGGAGCAAGGGATGAAAGCTGAATGAACATTATTCATTGTCTGTTTTCATGCTTTTTGTCATGTATTATCAACAATCATACATTTTAATGAGTTGCCATTGTCACCGATAGGCCCTACAATGAACGTTGGTGGAGCAAAAACAGGTAATACATGTAAAAAAAAAAAAAACTAAGTACGTACTCTGAAGTGGGTAAAACCAGATAAGTGTAAATGGGCAATTTGAGTTACTGACCCAGAAAAAGTATGCAACAATGAAGTCATAACATCACATTTGGCTAATGGAAAGAGCCTGTCCAGCCAAAATGAAACAAAACAGATAATCAATACTAATTACACATGTAATCATTACATTTCATGTTCTTATAATATAAATATTACATATTTTAGAATAGTTATGTTTTATTTTTCATGCAAGACAATTTATGTTGTTTGCATGAAAAAAGGAAAATGAACAATTCATTTTCCCACTGATGACTCTAATAGATGAACTCTGTCTTGCATCAGCATAAACCAGATTGACAGTTTTCTAGTGCTCTTTAGATGTTGTAATGAGCGTGTAACTGGAGATCTATAACGCTGCCCATTACAACACAAACAACAACCTATTCGTTTTGTCCTGCAATCCGAGAGTAGCAGCAGGGATTTCAGATCCCCCCCAAGGAGCTTCAAATGACACGTTGATCAATAGATTTAAAAAAATGTTAGTGGTCAAAGGAGAGTGCTTTACCGTGAAAATATATATGTCATGAAGATTAGGGGAATATATGAGCTATTAAGGGAAAAAGTGAATATATAGGAGCCCCAATGAGGTCACTATGCATTTCCCGCTGATCGAACTTAAGACATGTTGCCACAACCTGTCAAAGGTGATATAGCATGTTCAAATATTTTACCTAGTTAAAAGAAACAGTGAGCAAGGGGTCACTTTAAAGTGTGACATTTGGTGGTAAATATAAATAACTTACAAAAGTAAGTTTTCTGTTTATGTAGAACTTGCACTAGGGGAAATATATAAATGTACTGTGCAGTTGGTGGGGCATGAATAAAGTAACCTACTACTTTATTGTATGCACCTGTTTTTACCTATCATCCCTTAAATATATTATTTCAGGCACTGCCTTAGATTTTTTGCAGAGCAGATGGAGTGATGCCAATTTGTTGGATGGTTTATGGGGGAACCGCATGCCACCAACTTTATATAGTTACTTTCACCACGTGTTTGCCTGACGGTGTTGCTGTCACTCATGTGTGAGTTAACAACCCTTCTGCCTAAAGGCTATACTACTGCACCAGGCCCCACACCAGAAGGATAACATAATTTTACCTGCCAGTGGCACCTGTCCCATCACTGGCTACAAAGTCATTTTGAGGGAAATAGCATAAAAAACTGATTTTCCTACACCGGTTCCTTTACAGGTGTTACATTTAACTCTTACGTTTCAACCCAAAGGCATGGAGGGAAGCTGCTGTATACTTTGCGAGACCTCACACACTATTTGCCACTTAGACGGGTAGACCATAAATCCACCAATCCACCGCTCAACACAACTTTTGTCAGCCGCCACCACCGCCTCATTTCCTGAACTGGCTTCTTATCCTTACTTTTACTTGTTACTATCCAGTATTCATAAGGTTAACATGAAACTTTACACTTTGTTTCCCATTCTCATGCATTTCACTCTCACTCAGCACTCCTATTAAATCAGACCAAGCGTTTCCCTTAACCAGCAACTCCTTTTACTGAAATACAACTTTTCTTCAAACAGTTGGCTCCTGCAAACACATGGCAGTGCAGTGGGTTATTTAAATGAATAGCATTCCTCTTTAACGTGTTGCAGAGTTTTTAGGGCTATGCTGTGGTTTCTCATACCTTTAGCTGGTAATAGTTACCAATCAATGGTGATTTACTTACTTCACAGTTCAGGGTACAGCCACAGGGGGACCCCTCTAAGATGCAATGCTACATCTCTATGTGTACAATCCTTATTACTCCCATGACCAATCCCCTCTCTAACGATCTCCCCTCACTGATCCAACCCATTCCCGCTTAAATGCCCCAACAGGACAAACAGCAGACACACCACAGAAAGTTAACCATTGCATACACATAGTGACTTTAAAACAAGGCACAGAAAATATAGTTGCCACTTGCCTACAAATGCAGCCCATACAATAACTGAGGGGAGAAGTTGTCATTGGGAAGGCATGCACAGCAATAGAAATACATTTTTTTAACCCTGCCCCATCCCATGTCCATCACTTTCTGTTGTGACAAGGGCAAAGAACAAGTTTACTTTAAAGCTAATGTTGTATATGTTGTATATGTTGTAAGTTGTATGATATGTTTAATCCCTATTTATTTGCTATCGATTATTTATTCAATACTGACTTTATTTTGCATTTTCTTTTACTGATTATTAGCCCATGTACTTTGAACCCACAAACCATACATTTTGATCATACAAAAACAACCTCAACTCCACCTACGAAGTTATCAACTCTCTATAGGCCAGAAAGGCATGCATATTCTATGGTGGGGAATGCTAGTGTTTTGAGCCCATACAGAAATTATATATTAACTGGGTATCCCAAGGAAGTCATGGTTTGGGGTAACCACTTTTAGCTTTTTATGTTAGTCATGCCAATTCCTGCAGACATGTTTAAATACTTTAAATATATCTTTGCATAAAATATACAAATCTTAAGGTTAAAAAATTAACTGTTTCCTCAAATGCCTTTGAGGGGCTCCTATCTTTTAGAATTAGTATAAGACCCACAAAGTCCTTTACAAAGTAGTGACTGTGAATATGTGAAGCTGAAAAGGGCTTTTACTGTCATTAAACCCAATTTCAGCTTGGGCACCAAAACAAAAATAGACCCCCCAGCAGCTCTTAAAAAAAAGGACCACACTGGACCTGACTGGAGACACCTAGGGACAAATATAAGAACAAAGATTTTTTTAAAGCCACGTTCACATCTTGCGATTTGTGATTGCTTGCAATCACAGCACAATGCACCACACATGTTTGGGTGCCGTTATCCTGCATTGGCCCTCCAAACTCGCTTTGATTCTGCCACAGTTGTTCTGCGACAGGATCATGTGGCAAACAGCCCCATTACAAATTGTATGAAGCTTGTCACCCTATGTGACATGCAGAATCGCGTGAAAATCGTAATGTCACAATTGCATAGTGAGAACTCTCATTCCTGCTTTGTGATGATGTGAATAAGACCTTAGGGTCAGGGGGTGACTGAATGGGAAAAGGGTAGATCCAAAACTGGAGTTGGGCATTAATAAAATGCTGGATAATAAAACAATATTTGTATGACAAAATACTTTGTACACATGACCTGCCAATATAATTTATTATTTAATTATTTTTTTTACCAAAAGCCCTTTCCTTTGCCATTAATCCTCCAACAGACAGGAGTGCAATTTATGAGACCACTTGACTGCATTATCGTTGGTCACATATATTTTTAAAACACATTTTAAAGGTTTCATAACATGTAATCTATTGAAATCTTGCTGCCACCTAATTTGTAATAAGAATCTGCTAAACTGCTCATCGATTGAAGAAAAGTGGTCATGGGAAGATTTTTTTTTTTTTTATCGCTAACTGCTGAAACAAAGAAATCTATAAAACCACAAGTCTCTATGCAGCTGGGTGATATGTAGTATTCTTTGAGGTTTCACACTATCTAGTCAATAATCTTCCATTAGCATTGGACAAACTGTCAGGGTGACCTGCTGCCCTCCTTTGTGCAGAGCGACTTGGCCTTACCATGCTATATTAATATGAATTTTAGCCCTCATGTCTGGCGCTATAATTCTCTGTCCATTAGGCTCACATTTCTTTCTTATCAGCTTGTACTATTGATTTTAAAGAATGTGTACAGTCAATTTGCACACATAGAGCTACAGAGGTCACCAGAGGACACCAGTTTGTAGCTTCTGTTATACGTCCACAGGGTAATATTTATTAATGATTTTCAAGCCATTTATTCTCTACAAGATAATCTTTTAACATTTGTACCAAGGGAGACAAGTATTCAAGCAGATATCCATCACCTTCTCGCTTTTTTTTCCCTTGGTTTGGGTAAGTAGCTTCTGTGTGATGCTCCCAGGGCTGTCATCATGACAAGCTTGTATTTGTGAAAGAATTTATTTGCAAATACTAATAGAGTACATTGTGTTTTGTCTGTTATTATCTATTAGATTTTTTTTTTATTTGAGGAAGAACGACTTATCATTTATCCAGGTCATGGTATACCTAGTTAGTCATATTAAACTGGACTTATACTGCAATGTTGAAGTTGATTTCATAGCTTAATCTAACCCCCTCTTCTGTTCTAAGTAATGAGCTGAACTTCCAATCAAAAAGAAAAAAATCCAGCACCACGATATCTCAAAAATAAAACATATACGATTTTATTAAATCCATTCAATAAAAGGAATCAATCTCTGGTATGGTTATTGGGTGGATTTAATAAAGTTGTATATGTTTTCCTTTAAAACATCATGGTGCCGGATATTTTTCTCTTTGACTGGAGGTTTGGATGCCTAAGTACTGGGGCCATCTGAGCACATGAGTCTCTATCTCTTCCTGCACTGTAATCAAGAAAGCGGCGCCTCCCCTTCCTCTATATTCAACAATCCTGCATACAGAAAGGCAATAGGATTTTGGAATCGCCTCGCTGTAATAGCGCACGTTCCAACTGCGTTCCACCCTACAAGGACCTGCCACGAACCGGAAGTGATGTAGCTAGAATGCCTCAATGCATTTCACCGGAAGTGGCGTCATCAGGAACGCAGTTGGAACGCACGCTATTGCAGCGCGGCGATTCCGAAATCCTATTGCCTTACTGTTTGCAGATAGTGCCATCGGAGGCACCTTAAAATGTGAGTGTGTATCATTTTAACCTGTTATTGAAAGTTTTAAAATAAAGAACATTGCGCAATGAAGATTTTACTATTTTTTTGAGAGCATTTGATTCTGGATCATGAGCCCCCTGTGAGGGATCTGGGCTATCACTAGTAGAAGAGCTTTCCAGTTAAAGGAATACTACGGGCACTATAGGTCCTTGTGGCCTGAGTGCATTTGGTGAGTGGCCAGTTTTGCCCTAGGTGGTGGAAAAAGCAACACTGAACACAGATTTTGAATAGAATCACATATCACTTTGGGAATATATCATTTTGGAGGATATTCTATGAACGATTCATCTATTGTTGGAATTGATTTATTTAAAAAATGATTATTAGCATTTAATCACCATTTATAAGTAGCTCAAGATTATGAAAGAGGTTTGTTGCCTCTTAATTTGTGGTCACTCCTACACATGTGCACTTTATATTTATATTTATTCATATATTTATAATTTCACCTGTTCACGTATGCACTTTACATCTATATTTATATAGTCACAATTTTATAACAATTTGCTAAGTTTGCACATATTTTGGGAGGACTTTTATGCAACTTAATTTAATATCCTTTTCATTAGGTGATATATTTTATATATATTTTTTATGTTATTTGCCATTGTCTATCCATTTAGCACTCTATTGCTATCAGGCACTTTAAAATGTATCTATTTGATGGTGTAACTATAAGATGTAGTGCTAATTAGTAGTAGCGCCTCATTCACCACCCATAACTCTATCTTATCCTGTTTATCATTAAGGGCTATTTTTGGGTAGCAGCACTATTTCAATATATAATGAGCTGAACTTCCCTGGGTTCAGTTCAAGCAGGGTTTGGCAAACTTCAGATACCGTACCCAGTGGTGTATTTAGGTTTTGTGCTGCCCTAGGCCTGACTAAACTCATGCACCCCCTAATTTAAATGTGACCCACCCCTTCCTGTCAAGACCACGCCCCTTCCCATTTAAGATATGCCCTATAATCTGTAAACCACATCCCTACCTCTCTAGGCTCCACCTTTTGTAACATGCATGGAAAGCCTTAAACTGGCCATATTCTATACAATCTGATTGTGCAATCTCTATTTGAGCTACCATCAAATGTGTAGTACAAGGGCCTGCCTGATTGGATACAGAGTGAACTTATATTTAGCTATGTCCTTATATTACATGGTTTTGGTCAATATAAAGGAGATTGTCCAATCTGATTTTTTTAGTGTTGGGTCAGCTTTATGGAGATTGTTGAAAGGGAAGAAGGAACGGATGGATAGAGGGATTATGGATGGATGGATGGAAGGAGGGATGGATGGATGAATGGAAGGAGGGAAGGGTGGATGGGGGAACAGATGTATGGAGAAATGTATGGAGTGAAGGTAGCTTTCACGCACTGACCTGGTTTTCTCGGACCAGCTTCTTCCCCCCACTGCAAAAGTAGACTTTCATGAACACCCCCGGACATATCTCTCGCACAGGGAGCAGTCATCCTTGCTGGGGGCTGTTGCGTCTCATGGAAGTACACACCTGCTCACTGTTGGATTCCCTTGCCTGTCTCTTCTGTTGGATGAGAGAGCTGGCTATAGCCGCAGCCATAGGCGGTGTGGGGAAGGCTGCAGGTGTGCTGAGTCTTCCCTATACTCTTCTCCAGGATGATGGAGGGGTTTAGGACTTTCCCATCACTCTCAGTCCTGGAAGATCTCAACAGGTCACCACAGGCCACAGGGTATTATTCCTGGTAGGCAGAGGAGAGCCTATGTAATATGGCAGCACATCCCTGAGCCAAGCATTCTTCTCCTATGGGGGACACATCCTGGGTCACCCAGATAGGAACCCCCTGAGATCCATGTCAGTGGTGTCAATGTCAGATGAGGAGGACTGATGGAGTGAGTCCCAGGTAGGGAGCAGTGAGGATCCTCTACTGTGTACACAGCACAGCCCTCCCCTCTTCTGCTGTCCTTGGATCCCAGCATAATATTAAAGTGTACTTTCACTGGACACCTCCCCCACCCCCAGTCCCCCCGTTCCAATGTCCAGCGATCCCCCGCTGTCAGGACGCCGCTTCACAAGTCAGAGGAATTGAAACCCTGCGGAATCACCTACATCTGTAACTCTCAGCAGAAGAGGCATTCTGATTGGTCAGCAACATCACATGGACGGTGCTGGCCAATCTGATTGGGTCTAGCCCATCCTGTCAACATGCGGATGGCCTCCTCAGTGCTGGTGATACAAACCACAATCAGTGGTTAGGAAATGCGGCCCAGCGGACGGGTGTCACCCCTTTGGTGGGGTCTGCACCCCCCACACCCCCATAGCAATGCCACTGTTGGCAGGGACTATTTTAGTTCGGGAGCAGGTTGTTTTTTTTGTGCAGGGGAGCTTTTTTGCCACCCCCCCTGCAAAGTGCCACCCTAGACCTAGGCCTAGTCGGCCTAGGCCAAGATACATGATTTACCATACCAGTTTCCTTGAAATCAGTGGGAGCCAAATGTGTCAAATTAAAAATGCCCATTTTCTGGACTAATAGGCAAGAGAGTGTAAAAATAAAAAATAAATAGCATAAATAGGGATGGGAAGTGCCCTGGAGAACATGTATCAAAGCAAAAATGTAAACAAATATTGTTTGCACTGCCATATACAGATGAAAAATAAAATTAAAATTCTGGAAAATGACATCTCACTTTTTGTTTCAAAACAGAAATGATACACAGACCCCAAAGATTCCCCAAAATACATAGTAGGGGATGGTGCATGCGCGGAGCTCCATAATTGCCGCTTAGACCAAGAGCTCACTGATCTGGCTGCATCGCTCCCCATCTAGCTGCGACAGAGCACATACAGACCCGCCACATAGTCCGGCTGACAGTGGAACACCCCCTCTTCATTCCGGACTCTCCAGGTATTGATCACCCTAAATGGAACGGCCCGGCCAGCTCTCTGCATTCTGAGGCCTATCCGCCCAAAATTGCGGCCGCTCAATATTCACACCGGCCATCCGATCATCATCAGGGCCCCCTGCAGCCTTACCTGGACCCCTCTCAACATCCTAAGACACAGGGACCCCCCGGGGACACCTTCATTACCCCTCAACCCTCCCCAGCATCCACGGAATCCCTTATTGGCCATACATTGGATGACCTGCTCCTCTCCCCTATGGAGGCTGGCAACACACATTATCACCTCAGAGACTCTATGCCCACAACTCAGCTTGATACCTCTATTCTTTTTGCCAAATTTTCTGAAATGCTGGACAGGGGGCTCTCTCTTACAGCTGCAAAAATCACAGGGGAAATCAAGGCTGATTTAAATAACATCGGCTCCAGGATTGAAGCAATTGAATCAAAATTAGACAAAACGGTCACCAGAACCACACAAAACACTGACCTCATCCAAACCCTACATGAGCAGTTGAAATCTGCAAAGTCAAAAATTGATGACCTAGAGAACAAAGCAAGAAGGTACAATTTTAGAATAAGGGGGATCCCTGAATAATTCTCTGACACCACAGAAATAGTGCACTCTCTTATCAGAAATCTGATCCCGGATATCCCACAACACAAGCTGGAACTGGACAGAGCTCACAGGGCCTTAGCCCCCCCCCCCCTAGGGCTGATGGGCTCCCTAGAGACATAGTGGTTAAACCACACTACTATGCGGTGAAAGAAGAGGTAATGAAAAGAGCCAGAGCTTCTCCTAACCTCACATTTTAGGAGCAACTCATTCAAATATTCCAGACCTTTCACCCTTTACCATTCAAAAACGCAGGGCTTTGAAACCCCTTCTCTCTATTCTGACCCAGAAAGACATCAAGTACTGGTGGCTGTTTCCATTCAACCTAAAGTTTTCCTACAAGAACAAGAACTATACTTTTTCTACTCTCCCAGACGGAGAAAAACTGCTCCTGGACTTAGACCTTCTCTCCCGGACCCCTTCATTGCCTCCTCCTGAGTCTCCCAGCACAGCAGCGAAACGTCAGATGCCGACCAGCCCGCTGACACCTCTGTGGCAGAACAAGCGTTCTAAGGATTCGAAACACCCCGGCTGGACAGGATCCCTAGCACCTGTCACAGTTTTGTCAATCTTTCGGACTTTCAGCCCCTACTTAAACCTATGGTCCCTTTTTTACCTATCTATTGAAGATTGGAGGTCCTCCTCCAGACTCTACACTGACCTTTTGGTCATTTTTCTGCCCACGGATTCATGCCCTTTTTTGTTTAAATATGGCATGTTCCCTCAACGTGTCTCCTCCCCTCCCCTCCCCATCATACTCCACCTCTCTCCCCCTTCCCCCCTTTTTTTTGTTGGTTTGTAATATGATACCATCAGCAGTTGGTAACCCCTATTTGCTGGTTAAAGCAATATTTTTCTCCGTTGCCAATTAATATGCTAACCTAATGTTGTATTTTTTTCCTCTGGGGCACAGCAGCCGGTTCAGCAAGCTGACGCCTTTCCCCACCTCAGAGTTTAAGTATTTTCCGGCTCCCTGGGCAGAACCTCCCCCCTTGCTGGGGGATTTTTGGTATTCTATCCCCTAGGGTGGCGATGGTCTCTTTTCCCTCGCCACCCTGGAGGTGGATTTTTTTTTTCCCTTATTCTCCTCTTCTCTGTTTCTTCCTTCTTTGCTCTCACGCTTCTTTTCATTTCAGTTGTCCTGACAGGTCGCCATTCCGATACGCAGTAAGGAGGCCCTTCCTCGTTCCAGTAATAACTCACTTTCTGCGATATGTTGGCCAACCTTAGGTAAGTGACTTGCTGTTGCGTGTGTATTCTACTCCTCTGCTCCATGACTAATACACCTAGTTTACCCCCTATCCTGAAGATAGGGACACATAACGCTCAGGGCCTTAACTCTCCAGTCAAACGGAGAAAAGTGCTTCAATATTACCATAGCCAAAAAAATGTATGTGATTTTACTACAGGAAACTCACTTTCCTAACTCGTACCACCCCAAATTTATCCATCCTAAGTTTCCCCTGTTTTTCCTGGCTAATGCTGAAGGTAAGACGAAGGGAGTGGCTATCGCTTTTTCTCACAGATGCAAATTCTCCCTTATATTGGAATATAGAGACCCAGAGGGGAGATTCCTTTTGGTCAAAGGGACGATTGAGGACCATATTTTTACTTTTGTCTCTTACTACACTCCCAACAAAGCACAAAGCCCATTTTTCTCCAAGCTATTTCGCACACTACAACCTATGCCAGAGGGCTCTGTGTTTTGGGGGGGGAGACTCCAATGTAGTGTTCAACACTGGCATTGACAAACAGAGACCCTTGGTATCCCAATCTATTCGCCCTTCCAAAATTAGCACACGCATAGCCAAACTCGTGCTTGACCAAGGCTTAATTGATATTTGGAGAGAACTAAACCCCACCCAAAAGGATTACACCTACTATTCGTCACCTCATCATTCCTTTTCAGGAATCGATCACATTTTGCTTCCTGCATCCCTGACACCAATGGCCTTGAAATCTTTCATTAGAGATTCCGCATGGTCAGACCATTCACTGGTACTATTACTTTTACAGAGACCATATAATCACCAACCCCATAATCAATGGAAACTTAACGAATCTCTACTCAAAGATCCGACCAGAAAGACAAAGATTGAGACGGCTATTAGAGAATACTTCTCTCTCAATGATAAAGATGACATCTCTCCAAATATTCTTTGGGCAGCCCATAAGTCCATTATTAGGGGGACCATTATCCGAATCTCCTCACAGATACATAAAGAATGAAAGCTTGACTTGGCCCGGCTAGAAGCTGACTTCCTTTCACTCAAATGCCGTCACAGACGTGATCCTGACTCAGTACCCATCTCCGAGCTAGACTTGGCCAGAACACAACTTAATCTGGCCTTAACAGCCAAGGCTGACAAATACATTAGTTGGAATGGAGCTCGTTTCTATTACCAAACGGACAAAATAGGCTCTTGTCTGGCTTACACTTTATCCCCTAAACATCAGCTACAGGCTCCCCCTTTAGTACGATTCCATAATGGTATTGGTACGCGCAACCCCCAGAAGATAACAAAGGTGTTTCAGGACTTCTACACAAATCTTTACAAAGCTAAGCCTGGACCCTCCCACTCGTAACTCAAATCGTTCTTGGCTTCGGTTCCTCTCCCTCATCTTACTGACAGCCACCGCGCTCTTTTAGACGACCCAATACTGGCAGAGGAAATTGAACTTGTCATCAAGGATATAAGAGCCTTGATGACAAGTTCAATTTCCTCTGCCAGTATTGGGTCGTCTAAAAGAGCGCGGTGGCTGTCAGCCACGATGGCTTCTTAGTTCAATATTACAAGACTTTTAGCTCGACCCTGGCTCCCTCTCTAGTGAGGATATTTAATGAACTCAGCAAAAACCCACAGTTGGATTTAACGCGGCATATATCACAGTTATACCTAAGCCGGGGAAGGATTCTAGTGAGGTTGGTAATTATAGGCCGATTTCACTTATAAACAGTTACCTCAAAATACTGACAAAGATCTTGGTGAACAGACTCTCCTCCTTGATTGCCCAATACATCCATAAAGACCAAGTATGTTTCATCCCAGGCAGACAGGGTCCAGACCAAACCAGACGTGCAATAGACGTGATTTTGTTATTATCAGGGTGGGATGGGGGTCCATCTCAGGAGGGCATCCTCCTATCTATTGATCTGCATAAGGCATTTGACTCTATTTCTTGGCCTTATCTTTTCACTATTATGGAACATTGGGGCTTTGGCGTACATTTCACTAATGTTCTGAAAGCCTTATATTCCAGCCCCAATGCTAGAGTCAGATTCCAAGGATGCTATTCAGACTCCCTACAGATTTCAAGAGGCACCCGCCAGGGATGCCCCCTGTTCCTTTGCGACCACAATTGAAACACTAGCCTTAGCTATCAGAAATGATCCTAACATTCATGGAGTCCAATGCAGCCAGGGCACTCACAAATGTGCCCTGTTTGCTGACGACTTACTCCTATTCGTCACGTCCCCATTGGTCTCCTAATATTTGTTATTTTCTAGTAACATTTGGAGAAGTTTCAGGTTTGCAAGTCAACATGGCCAAATCACAGGCTCTAAATATCAACATTCCCACTCCCGATCTCATGAATCTCAAAGACCACTTCCCTTGATCGTGGAGCGAGCAGTCCATACTCTATTTAGGGATCACCTTAACGAAAAGAATTTAACTTCTCTATAAAGCCAACTATCCCCCGCTCTTTGCCAGACCGAACCTGGTCACATTTGCCAATATCTTGGATAGGTAGGATACATGCAATAAAAATGACCCTGTTACCTCATATTTTTTACTATTTCAGATCACTTCCCATCCCTATCAATGGTGCTCATCTTCGCAGGTTCCAGTCTTGAATAATCGCATTCATATGGGGCTCGAAGGGATATAGATTCTTGAAAGATATCTTATTCATACATAAGGTACCTCTTCATACATAAGTTTTGAACACTTACCGACTATATTGGTTGCCTATTAGTTCCATTTGTTATTCAGAGCTTTGAGTTCTACATCACTTCCTACCGGGGGGGGGGGGTAGCATGCTAACTCCCCAATATAATAATTTGTTCCTAGTTTATAAATGCACTGGGCTCACCTTCCCTTCCATGAGGAGACAGTCTTTGTTCCTTGGGTTAGGGTGGACCTCTTCCAGCCCCTTGCTCAAAATATTTGCTGTTTACATTGCCATTTATATTGGAACTTAATATTATGATCTACATACTTACCGATAGTGGCTCCTAGAAGATATTACCTGCTTGTTCCTGTTTTCTCACATGTAACTCATTCGTTTACTGCATTGTTCTCAGTACATGTACTGCCTTTGTACTAAAAATTTCCTGAAGACAAAATACATAGTGGATGTGTAAATGTAAATAAATTGTTGTAGCATATCCTACAACAAGAATGAAAAAAAGTTGCAGAGTCCCCCCCCCCCCCTAAAATTTCAGGCTTGACCCTTTGAGTCTGGTATAGATTTTAAGGGGGGCTTCATAAAGAAAAAAAAGTGAGGTCCTCATAAATATCCATACCTGACCCTTAATCTGAGCATGCAGCCTGGCTGGCAAGGAAAGGGGGGAGGGCGAGAGTAAGCTCCCTCTTCTAAACCATACCAAGCCACATTCCCCTTAACATGGGGGGGTGCCTTTCCAAGGGAAACCCCCTCTTCAAAGCACCTCGTCCTCATGTTGATGATTCTGGTGGTTCTGGGGGGGGGGGTCTGATGACAAGAAGTTTATCAGAATCCAAAAGCCCCTTTTATTAATAAGGGGGCCCTTAGATAATGCCTGCCCTACATACAGTCAGGTCCATAAATATTGGGACATCAACACAATTCTAATCTTTTTGGCTCTATACACTACCACAATGGATTTGAAATGAAACACACAAGATGTGATTTAACTTGCAGCTTTAATTTGAGGATATTTACATCAAAATCAGGTGAACGGTGTAGGAATTACAGCAGTTTGTATATGTGCCTCCCATTTTTTAAGGGACCAAAAGTAACAATCATAAATCAAACTTTCACTTTTTAATACTTGGTTGCAAATCCTTTGCAGTCAATTACAGCCTGAAGTCTGGAATGCATAGACATCACCAGACGCTGGGTTTCATCCCTGGTGATGCTCTGCCAGGCCTCTACTGCAACTGTCTTCAGTTCCTGCTTGTTCTTGGGGCATTTTCCCTTCAGTTTTGTCTTCAGCAAGTGAAATGCATGCTCAATCAGATTCAGGTCAGGTGATTGACTTGGCCATTGCATAACATTCCACTTCTTTCCCTTAAAAAACTCTTTGGTTGCTTTCGCAGTATGCTTCAGGTCATTGTGTCCATCTGCACTGTGAAGCGCCGTCCAATGAGTTCTGAAGCATTTGGCTGAATATGAGCAGATAATATTGCCCGAAACACTTCAGAATTCATCCTGCTGTTTTTGTCAGCAGTCACATCATCAATAAATACAAGAGAACCAGTTCCATTGGCAGCCATACATGCCCACGCCATGACACTACCACCACCATGCTTCACTGATGAGGTGGTATGCTTTGGATCATGAGCAGTTCCTTTCCTTCTCCATACTCTTCTCTTCCCATCACTCTGGTACAAGTTGATCTCGGTCTCATCTGTCCATAGGATGTTGTTCCAGAACTGCGAAGGCTTTTTATATGTTGTTTGGCAAACTCTAATCTGGCCTTCCTGTTTTTGAGGCTCACCAATGGTTTACATCTTGTGGTGAACCCTCTGTAATTACTTTGGTGAAGTCTTCTCTTGATTGTTGACTTTGATCTGGCCAACTGTTGTGAAGGGTGTTTTCTTCACCAGGGAAAGAATTCTTCGGTCATCCACCACAGTTGTTTTCCGTGGTCTTCCGGATCTTTTGGTGTTGCTGAGCTCACTGGTGCATTCTTTCTTTTTAAGGATGTTCCAAACAGTTGATTTGGCCACACCTAATGTTTTTGCTATCTCTCTGATGAGTTTGTTTTATTTTTTCGGCTTAATGATGGCTTGCTTCACTGATAGTGACAGCGCTTTGGATCTCATATTGAGAGTTGACAGCAACAGATTCCAAATGCAAATAGCACACTTGAAATGAACTCTGGACCTTTTATCTGCTATTTGCAAATGGGATAATGAGGGAATAACACACACCTGGCCATGGAACAGCTGAGCAGCCAATTGTCCCATTACTTTTGGTCCCTTAAAAAGTGGGATGCACATATACAAACTGTTGTAATTCCTACACCTTTCACCTGATTTGGATGTAAATACCCATAAAATTTAAGCTGAAAGTCTGCAGTTGAAGCACATCTTGTTTGTTTCATTTCAAATCCATTGTGGTAGTGTATAGAGCCAAAAAGATTAGAATTGTGTTGATGTCCCAATATTTATGGACCTGACTATAGTACCCCCTACTCATTCACAAGAAAAAAAAGATGTCACCTAAAAAATGAGACACTCAGACATTTGACAAGTCCTTTATTAATAAAAATAAAAAAAAATAAAATTTGTCCTTTGTTGTAAATCTATCGCCAATCACAATGCTCGCTGCTGCCGATTTGCCAAAAAAAAGAAAACAAAAACACCCATGGAACACAAAGCTAAATGACAGCTCCCTGAACTGTCATCAGCTATATAAAAGAATGAAGTAGCAGAGAGTTGTAACATTTTCAGACCCATTCTCATTAATACCTTAGAGCTGAACTTCAGGCAAACATATGAATAGAGAAATATAATACATATACAGTAAATGAACTGTTACCTGACAGAGGATTTTGTGTTCCAGTATCCATCCCTCCAGTCCTAAAAATTACATAGCCCTGCCACACAACACCAGATGGATGGAAAGGAACAACCACAGGCAGATGAGGTCATCTCTGGTCACTCTGCTCTCTCCTCCAGTTAGCATGCTCTTTGCCAGCAAATTTTCATGCAGCAAAACTAACTGTCCCCCAGCTCTGACCATCCCATTCCCGTTTGAATCCTGCTGAACAGGGATTGCAAGAAACTGACACAAGGTATCAGTTCAGTGGTTTGTTCTCACTATTGTTCTCACAATCCCTGGCTACGTAACAAAATGTCCATATTTGGAAAATGATGTCCCCATTATTACCACCCTTTCCTTTATATAGCTGTTGACAGCTTGGGGACCTGTCAATTGGCTATTAACACCTTTGGGAATCAGTTGTGTAAGGCAGGGCATTTTTTTTTTTTTTTGGTGAGTTGGCGGCAGCAGGCATCCTGATTGATAATGAATTTACAATAAGGGACTTTTTGTGATTTTTTTTTGTAATAAAGGACTTGTCAAACATTTTTGAGTCTTTAGGGTCATCACAGAGGACAAGGGGGCACTCTTTACATCTAGAGGAAAAGAGATTTTGTCTCTAAATACGGAAAGGTTTCTTCACAGTAAGAGCTGTGAAAATGTGTAATAGACACCCTCCAGAGAGGTGGTTCTGGCCGGCTCAGTAGATTGCTTTAAAAAAGGCATGGATTCTTTCCTAGGTGTAAATAATTTAACTCGGTACTAACATTTACAGGTAAAGTTGATCCCGGGAATATCTCATTGCCTCTCAGGGGATCGGGAAGGAATCGGGAAGGAATTTTTTCCTCTGCTGTAGCAAATTTGATCAAGCTCTGCGGGTGGTTTTCCCTTTCCTCTGGATCAACTGTGGGTATAGGATTGTGTATATGGGATTGCATGGTAGCGTTTTCTTTTTTGTTTTATTGTTTTTTTATTGGTTGAGCTAGATGGACTTGTGTCTTTTTTCAACCTGATTAACTATATAACTTTATTTCTAAGCTACAACTCTTTTTTAGTGAATGAGTAGGGGTACTCTGTACCTCATACTCAATCATGTCAGGGAGGGTGGTATCTGGGGGCCCACTTATTATTATAAAGGGCTTCCAGTATTTAGTAAGCCCATTGCCTGCAGAACCCCACAACCAATGTTCAAGTTGTGGGTAGGAGGTGGGTAGGAGGTGTTGATGATCTCATTTTACAATAATAAATGTGAATAATAACCCAGAAATCAAACTGAACCCAGTAATTGCTTACCATAAATTCACATTTTTCTTTTTGGGAAAAATGTTTATTGAGTTTTTATAAGGACAAAATTGAGATCAACAGTATGCACAAAATCGTAGAGCTTAAAAACATAGATTTTGTAGATCAAGCATACATAGGATTTAAACAGGGGCCCAACGGGGGCAGGTAAGGGGGAGGGAGAGAAAAGAGGGTGGATAGGGAAGGAGGAAAGGATAAGAGGGGGGGTTGCATGTAAATAGTAAAATGAGCAGGTTACATAGGTGATATAACGATATTGTATATCCCTCAGGAGTGGTAGCAGAACAATACACAAGTATGTGATGATCACAGAGAAAAGCAAAGCTATCGGTAACATAGGGGATAAGGAAGGCCAAGAGACCCTTACTCAAATGAGGACTTGGGGAGGGAAAAGTCAGAGGGCCCGTTTAAATCAGGTAATTTATGTTTGCCCAGGGAATTGGTGAGGTCACGCTTTACGTACCAATCAGTGTTTAGAAAGGGACGAATAGCCAACGCTAGATCCTCCCGGTTGAGTGTAAATTTCATAAACTTTCGCCATCTGGTGATCAAAAATTTAATATGATGGTGTCCATCTTTTCTAGGTTGAATAGTGACAGTAGCGTTCATTTTACAGCTAGAAGGCAGGATGGTGAGGACTTTATCCAGTTGCCCATAATCACCCTGCTAGCCACCAGAAGACATAGTTTGATCCATTATGTAGGTTTATGCGATGTGTCGATGTGAACGATGAGGTTGTGGCTTCACATCCAAAAAGGCATAAAAGGAGGTTTTTGGGTGTCTGGGTCTTAGTAACTTCGTAAATGGTGGCAATAATAGCGTCCCAGTATGAGGAGATAGCAGAGCAGTTCCATAAGTGATGTAGCAAAGTGGGGCGTGGTATTGTGCACCAGGGGCATTGTGCTTTTGAAGGGTCCTCCGAGTTATTACGGAAGGGAGGGTAGGCCCTGTGGTTAATTATAAATTGAGTTTCCCACCAAGTTTCTGATATGATGAGTTTATGGAATTAGCGATAGCTTGTAAGAAGTCTCTTTGGGAGGTCAACATTGTCAAAGATAGAAGCCTACTTTTTGAACGGAGCAAGATGGTATTTGTCTGATTGGTGCAGGATGAGTTGGGAATATAGGTTAGAAATAGAATAATCCTCATGTTGGAGCACTACATCAACAAAGGATTTTTGGAGTGGATCAGTTTTTTAGAGCCATGGCAAGTTCATAGGTAAATTGACTAGCTGTTGATAATGAAAGAAGTGCGATGATGGCAGGGAGTATTCTTGTGAAAGGGTCCAGAAAGTTTAAACGTACTAGGGTTTCCATGGTATCAAGAGGTTATGTTGACGAGACCATGAGTGCACCAGTGGTTGAAAATATTGTACAGAGTAGATGGGAGAAATCTGTGGTTACCTTGGATATTCAGGTGACAAGAAATGTTTGGGGGGAGCCCCAGCAACTTCTCTCCAAGCAACCTCTGTGTCCCTTACAAGAATGTTGCACTAAAGGTGTGTTGGCAATGCTCTTAGCAAGGAATGAAGAACAGCAGGAAGAGTGAGCGGAGATACCAGTGCATCCTCAAGCAAGACTTTCCAGGGATCCAATCTAAGCCCTGTCTGAGCAAGCATGAAAAATTATACAATCGTTCGGACTTAGGGAGACAACGTTTTTGGAGAGCTACATGTTGTTTCTTGGAAGGCCACAGAAAAGCGGTCAGTGCCTTATGAATTTTGTGTACATCGGAATATTTCAACAATAGTGGTAAGGTTTGCAATGGATATAGCAAACGTGCAAATTACACCATCCTAAAGAGGTGGCATCTCCCAAAGAGCAATAGGGTGAGGGCCGCCCAAGCTTCCAACTCCTTAACAATTTTAGATATCAGAGGTGGGTATTTAAGGCAGTACAAGGAGGAAGGTTCACGGCCTATGTGTATGCCCAATTAAGTGATGTGTTGCGAGGCTATAGTAAATGGGGATGATAAACACCATCTAGTGGATAATGGAGGGTTTAGTGCTAGGACTTCGCTCTTATCAAATTTTATTTTGAAGCCTGAGCTAAGACAAAAGGCTGCAAAAAGTTCTCGGAGCTTTACAAAATCTGATGTAGAGTTGGTGGAAAAAAGTAAAATATCATCCGCAAGAAGAACAAAGCAGAAAAATTGGTCACCAACAGTGATACCACTAATACCCGCAGGGGAGTTAAGAAGCTTAGATAGGGGCTCAATAGCTATATTAAAAAGTAAAGGGGAAAGAGGGCATCCCTGTCTTGTCCCCTTTATTACCAAATTCGTGAAAGCACAGGGTAGAGTAGGATACCTTAGCTGCTTCTTGTTGGTCTGTCCACAAGTCAAAGGAAGATTTTTATGATATGCCAGGCTTTTATGATAGCCAAAGTGTGATTCTGTGTTAAGGCTTTATGTGCTAAACGCAGTGTTTCACTAGCTCATTGAAACTGCTGTCGGGAATGTCTCTTGAATTGGGAGGTATAAAAAATAATTTCACCTCTTAAAAAAGCTTTACCTGCCTTCCCAAAAAGATTTGGATCAGTGATGTGTGTTCCGTTAGTGGAGGCGTATTCTGCCCGAGCGTCATAGAGCATTCAACGGAAATCTTCATAAATCAGTTAAATATGAAGGAAACCGCCAAATGGGCAAAGGGGAAGAGGGTTTGGCATCAAGTAGATTAACAAGAATTGGACTGTGATCAGAGATCACCATGTCACTTATTGCCGTATTAATGAGCGCTGAGACAAGCGCAATGTCACTGGAGGCTAATGACAAATGTAATGTCATTTTGCGGCCAATGGAGTCAGTCCTAACACTTCAGATGGTGTGTCTCAAATTTTTATGTAGTAGGATAGCCACTCCAGCTTTACGGCCTAGTGCTGATGAGCCATATACAGTACCCACCTATAATTTTTGAAGGCGTGATAGGTTGTCTGGGCGGACAAATGGGTCTCTTGGTGGAGCGCCACATCTGCTCAGAGACGTTTCAGATGTCTTAGGATTTGCAGAACAGAGAACAGAGCTTTGGAGAACAGAGCCCTTTGACATTCCAGGAAACAATCTTTAGGTTTAGGCTGTGGCTGCTTCGAAAATAAAAAAAACACCTTTGTTTTGATGCACCTGAGAGTTTAATTGGGCTTTACGTCTGTGGGCAGTTTGGGCCTGCCTGTCTAGTTTATTTGTACAACCAGGCACCTTCATGCAACAATAGCTTGCAATGGCTGGGAAAAAAAAATTGAGCAGGATTATTTTTAAACAGGTGCGTTAAAAGTAATCTTGTTATGTCAAATGGTGCATTCTATGGCTTTAAAGGCAGAAGTCTCAGTGGCATTAGACATGAAGTCCCTCGTTACCCATCTATTTGTCATATACCAGTAGCTGGCATGCTCATGTGTTGCAGCAGTCTGAATTGAAGTGATGCAGTCATGTAGATCAATCGAAGCAGCCTGGCACAAAGTACAATCACTGATTACTGTCACAGCTGGGTGAATATATCCCCATAGGTAACCTGGATTTAGACAAGAGAACTCTTTTCCCTCCTTTTGTTTCCAACACAGTGAATAACTGCTAGCATTTCAGCCTGGGAATAGAACATTTATCATGCAATACTTGCTTTACCAGCAAAACATTGCGATTGTAAGTCTATACAGCTTACTTCAAACATTTTTAATATTGGTTAAATCCATTATTAAGTCAGTTTATTATATACATTGTTTTTTTTCTAAAAATCTGATATTTTTTAATGATTAATTTTTCTATAAACGGTTACATTAACTATCAATTACTTTATAGTCTACAAATTCTGCATAGTTATAAATGAAATACTGGATATTTAAAAAGTGTTAATAAAGAGCCTTTGGAAGAAAGTGTTGTGGTTTCTGTCTAAATCATGGGTGTCCAACCTTTTGGCTTATCTGGGCCACATTGAGTGTAGAGAAATTTTCTCGGGCCGCATATAAAATATATACTATATTTAAGGTATATAAGTAATAAAACTTTGCCGCGCCCTTCCCTTGCTGCTGCGCCCCCCCAGCACTAATTTAACACAACTAGTGGATGATCTGTAGGCCTCTGCCTACAGTTAGTTGGAAGCCGCTGTGGCCATGCCCCCGACTCGACTTCCTTCCTCCCCAGCAAAAAAAAAAAAATAAATTGTCAGGCTGCAGTGGGCCGCATTGCCTGTGGTTATGGACCACATGCAGCCCCCGGGCCGCAGGTTGGACATGCCTGATCTAAATGATGTTTTGTAGAGCATCAATACCACTATAACTGCCCAAAACCAAGAAAAGAAAATTGCAATGGTTTGGGGCTATTTTTATATATATAGTTACATAGTTAGTTACATAGTTAGACAGGTTGAAAAAAGTCCATCTGGTTCAACCAACAAAAAAGAGAAAAAAAAAAACCATATTGAAAACCCATCCATACAATCCCATAGTTTAAATGAACTTTATTTGCTGAATGATCATTATTAAATTAATTAAATTAAATTACATTTTTTTTAGCTTTTAGCTTGAATACAACAGTTATTTACAAAAATCTCTCCAATGTGTGGTTAGGATTCATATACATAAAATATAGACCATCCTAAGGTTCCCAATTTAAATATCTCACACATGAGCAAATCCCCATTTCACATGAATTTGATAAATGTCAAACATACTCCATAGTGAATATCAAAAAATGACGTATTATTGCTACAAAACGCATTAAAATCCCTTGAAACAGATATTAGGGCCCTGCACACTTGTATAATACTAATAAATAAATGCTATGACAACTATCTCCACATAGCTATCATTTAAAATCCCTGCGTTTTCTTTGTGCCTGCACAGGTTTCCTCCCACACTCCAAAAATATGCTGGTAGGTTAATTGGTTACTGTCTAAATTAGCCCAAAAGTAAATGTATGAAAGTGAGTTAGGGACCATTAATTGTAAGCTCCTTGAGAGCAGAGACTGATGTGATTGTACAATGTACATGTAAAGTGCTGCACAAATTGTCATATAGAAATACCTATAATAAATAAATAAGAAACAAATAAATAAACTGTATATTCTCAGTGTACACCATATGGCTTTATTTATGTGAGCCTAAATATCCAGCACCTCATCTTCAATGATGGCCAGATGCTATCACCAGGCAGACAAGAAGTATTCCCAACAAATGGCAATGACACCATTCATGGTTACCGATTAGTAAGGGAATTTTATATTGTAGCACTTGCCATTTACTAGGAATATACCGTGTTTGTTTGGATGATAACATGCATGGAAACTAGGTGGAGTAAAGGGAAAATCACAACCAGGGAGTTACACATGATAAATCAGGCCAAATGGTATATCTCCTAATTATTAGAACTCACATCCATCTGATGAATACAGCTTTTTGGAAGAAGTAGTCCATGAACAGCCAACGCAATATACAGTATGTATACATTTATGGACTTGGTTCCTCCATGTTCACATGCCATTTTTGTAACAATACAAAGTGATATTGTGTGCTACAAGAAGTGGTGTCTATAATAAGGAGATACTTTGCTATATTTTCTTTGTTAAGCATTTCATATTACAGTCTACTGGGGATATATACTTTTGAGATGGGTGGAGAAAGGTGGCATTATACAAGTGTTCAGAGACCTGCTTTGCATATTAGGGTGTTTTAGAGAGTTTTGTAGATTTTTGATATTTATTCTGGAGAAGGTTTGACATTTTTTGAATTAACGTGATTCTCTTATGTATGAGGTGTTGAAAACTGGAGCCCATAAGAGGTTTCTTAAAGTATGTAGTGATCACTGATCACCTCCAAAGAAGCTGCTGAAGGATGGATTCCCTAATTCTGCATGACAATGACTTTGGTAATGCCAAACCCTCTAACAATCCAAGACTAAAGAAAGAGGTTTTATTTTGGGAAATATGCTTCCTAAAGTAACATATGGAATGGCAAACGCAATAAACAATGACAGATAACAATTCTGTGATAAACCACAAACAATGAGAGTACCTCTTAAAGTGTCTTTGTACCTGAACCCTGAATCTAGGGAGGTCCTAATTACTGGAAATGAAAAGCGGTACTGGAAATGAAAAAATCTTTGAGTCTCTAAACTCCTCCCACTAGCCAGTGTACTATTAAATGATGGGGGCCAAAGTTCCTGCGTTGAAACGCTCAGGTTTAAGTGGATCATTATAGCGTGTAAATATCCAAACTGAATCCCATATCAAGGTGCATAGGCGTGCGCACAGGGTGTGCCAGGTGTGCCTGGGCACACCCTAATCACCCTGTGTGGCACATATGCACCCTGTTTAGGCCCCTGATATTTCACCAAAATGAAAAAATATATATATTTTTTTCTCCTAAAAAATAAATAAATAAAATTGTAAAAATAATAAAAATAAATAAAAACTACTGACACCGTCCATTACCCTTCTGACACCAATTTCTGCCCTTATGACACCATCCACTGCTCTACTGACACCATCAGTATATATACACATGCACACACACATATGTGTTTGAGCTTTTTGATGCACACCCTAATGTAATAGGCTGCGCACACCTATGTCAAGGTGACACTGTTCCTTTTAGAAGTGGGTAAGAAAGATAAGGCCCATGGCCTCTTACCAACATGCAGTCTGTAATTAAGCCTCTTTCCCTCTGGCGTGCATCTCAGTGTTAACTATAAACTGTATTTTTAGTGAACTTGTCCTTCAATTTATTGTGTTTTCAGATCATAGTAAAAATTCAGTTCCACATAATAACTTTGTCATGTATTTCAGGACTAATGCAACTCATTCACTTGTTAACATGTGTATTTACTGAAATGAACAAAGGGAAATAAACTTTGTAATTTTAAACTGCTAGAAAATAGCCACAGGCTGTCAGTTTTCAGGATATGCAAATATAGTTGCCACTTTAGTTGTGGGAAATATTGTGGGTGCCGTTGGTTAAAGGATTATCAGCCTTTGATCTAGGGAAAAACTAGCAGTCAGAATTATAAGAAATTTGTTCTGGTTCTAATAGGAATATTAGAATACTACATTTTACAGGGTAATGAGGGTGGGAACAATCCCTCCCCAATTTACAGATTATATGAAAAGTCAAGGGGGATTGATTTACTTTGGCCTTTAACCACTTGCCGACTGCCTAACGCCGATCTACGTTGGCAGTCAGCCCCTCACAGGCAAAGTGACGTAGGGCTACGTCACTAGCTTGTGAGGGTCTAGGGAGCGAGCGCGCGCCCCCGGAGGCGCGCTCCCGCGTGGTCACGGACCCCCCCGCGCGTGTGACCAGCGGACCCGATGTCCGCCGGTCACTCGGCGATCGGCGGGGGAGAGGGAGAAAGGCAGGCAGCTTGTGTAAACAAGCGACCTGTCATTCTCCTCGGTGTAAAGACACTGATCACACGGATCTACTATGTAGATCCGTTGATCAGTGTCCTTACAGCTCAAGCCACAGCCAATCACAGTAGAAAGCATGCCCCTAGGGACACACACAGCCCCTCCCTCCCAAATAAAGTTAACCCCTTCACTACCAGTGTATTTTTACAGTAACAGTCCATATGTATAGCACTGATTACTGTAGAAATGTCACTGGTAACCCCAAAAGTGTAAAAAATGTCAGTCAAGGGTCCGATCTGTCCGCCCCAATGTCGCAGTACCGCAAAAAAATCGCAGATCGCCGCCATTACGCGTTAAAAAAAAAAACAACAAAAATGACAAAAATCTTTCCCTTTGTTAGTAAACGCGATAACTTTTGCGCAAACCAATCAAAATACGCTTTTTGCGATTTATTTTACCAAACATAGGTAGCATAAAACAAATTGGCCGAAAATGTTAAAAAATTTTGATTTTTACTTTTTTTTGGGGGGAATTTCATATAAAAAAATGTGAAAAATATTGCTATTTTTGCAAAATTGACGCTTTTTTTTTGTTTATGTGATCAAAAAATCGCACAGGTGATCAAATACCACCAAAAGAAAGCTCTGTTTGTGGGAAAAAAAGGACGCCAAATTTGTTTAGGTACAGCGTCGCACGACCGCGCAATTGTCCGTTAAAGTCATGCAGTGCCGAATGGCAAAATACCCCCTGGTCAGAATGGGGGTAAAATCTTCCGGGGCTTAAGTGGTTAACATCCTTAGCAGTAACCCCGAGCCACACTCGGGATTACCCCAGAATCAAACTCACCTTCCCCTGCGATCCCGCGCCATCCTCCCCAGCTGTCCTCCAGCCATCTTCCCACTGTCCCTCAGATGCCGGCACTTGCCTTCCGGTTCCCTTCCCTGCGAGGGTTATGACGCGGGGGGGTGGAACCGGCGGCAAATTCAAAAATGTAAATACACTAAATGACATGATACAAAGCTGTGATACTAACGGATTACACTGTATCATGCCATTTCACCACAAGATTTCACCTGGTGACTTTTCCAGTGCCCTGCCTGTGCTTTTCCAGTTCTTTGTGCCTGGAAATTCGAGAACGACCATGGCGTCCAAAAAGCGCTTTTAGACGAACTGGAAAACTGCGACAGTGAAATGGAGTTACTCGAAGAACTGAGCGATGGCGAGTTGTGGGAAAATCCGTCATCAGGTACGGAAAGTGACGACAGCGACGATTCTGATGTCTCTTTCTGGCACATAGCTTGTGGAATTTGGGAAGTATATCAAATGATTCTTCAGAATTTCCAACGGAGCGATGTGCCAGAAAGAGACATCAGAATCGTCGCTGTCGTCACTTTCCATACCTGATGACGAATTTTCCCACGAATCGCTATCGCTCAGTTCTTCAAGTAACTCCGTTTCACTGTCGCTGTTTTCCAGTTCGGCTAAAAGCGATTTTGCGCAAAAAGAACGCTTTTTGGACGCCATGGTCATTCTCACTTTTCAAGGCGCAAAGAACTGGAAAAGCATAGACAGGGTACTGGAAAAGCCACCAGGTGAAATCCTGCGGTGAAATGAAATGATACAGTGTAATCCGTTAGGATAACAACTTTGTATCATGTCATTTGGTTTAGTTACATTTTTGAAATTACAGCCGGTTCCACCGCCCCTGCGTCGCAACACTCGCAGGGAAGGGAACCGGAAGACAGGTGCCAGCATCCGCCGAGCACACAGCGGGAGGACAGTGGGGAAGGACGGCGGGGTAGCGCAGGGGAAGGTGAGTTTTAAAATGTAAAACAACAGATTTCCATGAAAAACAATGTACCGCTTTTAGCACAGAAATCCTGACATAATCAGACCCAGGGAGGTTAAAGGACAAGTTCAGGGTTATATAAAAAGTTCTCAGCTCTTGCTCTCTATCCCCCTTAAGGTACTCAATGTTAAAATTCCCCTAGCCATGTGCTAACTTAGATCTCTTTGATGTCATCACTTTCCTGCAGTGTTAATTTCCTGTAGCTAAAACCAGTAACCCAAAAAGGTACAATCATCACGCAAAACAACCTTATTCCCATCACCAATCAATACTTTAAATTACCTTCATTTCAAATTATATTATAAAGCATGTAGTGTTTATATCATCACCCACCACCTTAGGTGACTGCATCCTTTAATATTAGCAGACAATAGCAGTCAAAGTCCAGGCCACGGTCAATACCAGACTGCTAGCAAAGGTATAAATGCAGAAGGCAGAATGTGAATTCAGAACATGAGCAAGGGTCAGTAGCGGAAGATTAAATTATCACAAAGTCAGGAGGAAAGCCAAGTCAAAAAAATGTAAGTCAGGTTTTAGGTCCTTGATGTGTGCTGTGCCTTAACCACTTAAGCCCTGGAGGATTTGGCTGCTGAAAGACCAGGGGGTATTTTGCAATTCGGCACTGCGTGACTTTAACGGACAATTGCGCGGTCGTGCGATGCTGTACCTAAACTAATTTGACGTCCTTTTTTTCCCACAAACAGAGCTTTCTTTTGGTGGTATTTGATCACCTGAGCGATTTTTTGATCATGCGCTATAAACAAAAAAATAGCGTAAATTTTGCAAAAATAACAATATTTTTCACATTTTTTTATATGAAATTCCCCCCCCCCCCCCAAAATGTAAAAATCTAAATTTGTTTTATGCTACATATGTTTGGTAAAAAAATTGCAAAAAGCGTATTTTGATTGGTTTGCGCAAAAGTTATCGCGTTTACTAACAAAGGGAAAGATTTTTGTCATTTTTGTTGTTTTTTTTTAATGCGTAATGGCGGCGATCTGCGATTTTTTTTGCGGTACTGCGACATTTCAGCGGACAGATCGGACCCTTGACTGACATTTTTGACACTTTTGAGGTTACCAGTGACATTTCTACAGTAATCAGTGCTATACATATGCACTGTTACTGTAAAATTACACTGGCAGTGAAGGGGTTAACTTTATTTGAGAGGGAGGGGCTGTGTGTGTCCCTAGGGGCGTGATTCTAACTGTGATTGGCTGTGGCTTGAGCTGTAGGAACAATGATCAACGGTCTTACAAGGTAGAACCGTATGATCATTGTTTCTACACAGGGGAGAATGACAGGCGGCTTGTTTACACTAGCCGCCTGCCTTTCTCCCTCTTCCCCGACGATCGCTGAGTGACCGGCGGACATCGGGTCCGCCGGTCACACGCGCTGGGAGGTCCGTTACCGCGCAGAAGCGTGCAGGCGGCGGCGCGCGCTCGCTCCCCAGAGCCTCACAGGCTAGTGACGTACCGATATGTCACTCTGCCTGTGAGGGGCTGACCGCCGCAGTATATGTACTTGCGGAGGTCGGAAAGTGGTTAAAGTGTTATTAAACCTAGGAGCCTGCATTCATTATATCTGGTCTCCCACAGTACATAGAACATGGAAATGCAATAGTTTTAGTAAATATAAACTGCTAAATATCTTATCAGCAGTTAGAGCAGTCCTATGTGGCTGCAGGACCCCTGACCATCTGTCTGGACAGTGCTGATTGTCCCTGTGCTGATCACATGAACTCTCCCATAAAAGAAATAAAAAATAAAAAAACTCTCTTACCAAACTGTGCATGTGCAGCTTGTCCCCTAGCCTCTGTTCTATCAGGAGATAGTTTGGGGACTGTGGAAGAAGGGAAGGGTCAGAGAAAACAGGATCAAACAGCCTTTTTACACAATGCAGAGGATTAACCCCTTAGGTTCCACAGTGAGTATAACAAGCATGCTTTACTGCATATACAGACTGATTTTACTTTTGGGGCTTTGGTAACACTTTAATTAACCGCTTCCAGACTACCCGCTGCACATTTACTGCGGCAGGGTGGCCCAGCTGCACGAAGCGACGTACTTGCACGTTGCTTCCTCTTCCTGGTCTGGGGTGCGCGATGACCCAAAGTCCGCCGGGACATGCCGATCATTCCCGAAGCAGGCAGAATGGCAGTCTGCCTATTTAAACAAGGCAGATTGCCGTTCTGTCAGGGGAGAAGATAGAGATCTTGTGTTCCTGCTAAACAGGAACACGGATCTCTGTCTTTATCCAGTCAGACCACCCCCCACACAGTTAGCAAGCACCCCCTAGGGACACATATAACTCTGTGATCACCCCTGATGTTAGCCCCTTCCCTGCAGTGTCATTAGTAGAGTAACAGTGCATATTTTTAGCAGTGATTTTTAGCACTAGTATTGTCTCTGGTCCCCAAAAAAGTGTCAGTTAGGTGTCTGATTTGTCTGCTGCAATGTCGCAGTTCCGCTAAAAATCGCTAATTGCTGCCATTACTAGTAAAAAAATTAATAAAAATGCCATAAATCTATCCCATAGTTTGTAGATGTGATAGCTTTTGCGCAAACCAATCAATTTGCGCTTATTTGGATTTCTTTACCAAAAAATATGTAGCAGAATGCATATTAACCTAAATTGATGAAGAAATTAGATTTTTTAAATTTTTTTATTGGATGTGTTCTATAGCAAAAAAAAATATTGTAGATTGAACTGGATGGACTGTTGTCTTTATTCTACCTCAACTACTATGTAAAATTGTCGCTCTTTTTTTGTTTACAGTGCAAAAAATAGCAACTGCAGAGGTGATCAAATAGAAAGCTCTATTTGTGGAAAAAAAAAGGACATACATTTTTTTTATTTGGGTACAGCGTTGCAAGACTGCGCAATCGTCAGTTAAAATAACGCAGTGACGTATCGCAAAAAAATTGCCTGGTCATTAAGGGGGTAAAACCTTCCGAGGCTTAACTTAACTTAACTTAACTTAAACTTAGTGGCACCAAAGCCAATATCAGACATGCATACTAATTTACACTACTGGCTCATCGCCTCTAATATGCGCACATTCAGGTCTGTGGGCATGGTCATGCGGTCGATCTACCTGACAGGAGGGCAGGAGAGTAGATTTGATAGGGCAGGAAAAGCAGAAGAGAGGACAATTGAAGCAAGGAGATGGTCAGAAGGCAGTGGCAGCCCATCTATTGGGGGCGCAGGAGCGCTGTCCCCCCTATCCATGTGTCCAGCCCCCTAATCTACTTGCAGGGCGCCTGATTGATGGATTACAGTGGGGTTTTTTTTTTTTGAAGCACGTGGTTAGAGCCAGAGGCTCTAATAGCCTTTAATAAAAAGGGTGGGCTCGGGGCACAGAGCACTGCTTCCTGAGCCCACCCAGTTGTGTGACAATAGCGAATGAATATTTGCTGTCACACGGATTCTCCTCCTGGCCAATCAGAAAGCGGGTCCTGAGACCCGTTTCCCAATTGGCTGAAAGGAGAACCCATGCCATTGGCCAAGGAGGGAGAGGAGGGAGGAGACACAGGAGACTGAGGGGAAGCCACTGGCGCCACTACTGCTGCCTGCCCACATGTCCAGGGTGAGTGAGCCGGTGTGCGGGCTGGTGTGGTCCGGGGGGCTGGTATGGTGAGCAGGCTGGTGTGGTTCGGGGGAGGGGGGGGTGGTATGGTGTGTGGGCCAGTGTGGTCCTCCGGGGGGGTATGGTGTGTGGGCCGGTGTGGTCCGGGGGGGTTTGGTGTGTGGGCTGGTGTGGTCCGGGGGGGTACGGTGTGCGGGCTGGTGTGGTCTGGGGGGGGCTGGTATGGTGGCTGGTGTGGTCCAGGGGGTGGTATGGTGTGTGGGCTGGTGTTGTACGGGGGGGTGGTATGCTGTGCGGGCTGGTGTGGTCCAGGGGGGGGCTGGTATGGTGTGCGGGCTGGTGTGGTCCTCCGGGGGGGGGGTATGGTGTGTGGGCTGGTGTGGTCCGGGAGGGTGGTATGGTGTGTGGGCTGGTGTAGTCCAGGGGTGGGTATGGTGTGCGGGCTGGTGTGGTCCGGGGGGTGGTATTGTGTGCAGGCTGGTGTGGTCCGGGGGGGTGGTATGGTGTGCGGGCTGGGTGGTAGGATGTGCGGGCTGGTGTGGTCTGGGGGGGGCACAGTGTGCAGGCTGGTGTGGTCCGGGGGGGTGGTATGGTGTGCGGGCTGGGTGGTAGGATGTGCGGGCTGGTGTGGTCTGGGGGGGCATGGTGTGTGGGCTGGTGTGGTCCGGGGGGGGTGGTATGGTGTGCGGGCTGGTGTAGTCTGGGGGGGTGGTAGGGTGTGCGTGCTGGTGTGGTCTGGGGGGGGATGGTGTGTGGGCTGGTGTGGTCCGGGGGGGGGCATGGTGTGTGGGCTGGTGTGGTCCGGGGGGGTGGTATGGTGTGTGGGCTGGTGTGGTCCGGGGGGGGGCATGGTGTGTGGGCTGGTGTGGTCCGGGGGGGTGGTATGGTGTGTGGGCTGGTGTGGTTTGGGGGGGTATGGTGTGCAGCCTGGTGTGCTCCGGGGGGGGGGGGGGGGTATGGAGTGGTCCGTCTGCCGCCCCCCCCCCAGCCCATGGAGCACCAGCCGCCACTGTCAGAAGGAGAAATGAGAGGAGAGGTGAGAGAAGGGGAAAGACAAGAGGAGAAGTATAGAATTCAGTAAGTATGAGCTGTTAACAGATATAACAATATCATAATGTCACTGTATATTCTTAGTTATATAAAGAGTGACTGATATGTGTGTGAATGTCTTGACTTTTAGAATTCGGCTCATTTACACCAATCCCTAAGATCATTAAACCAATGAATTAAAAAAATATATTGTTTCCTACTCTTTTTCAGCAATGCAGTGAACTTTAGGCTTCTTTATAAATGACTCCTCTCTCCTTGTCCAGCAGGCAAAAACCAAATCCAATAAGCGGATATACAATAAGCATTTAACTATGAACAAACATGTTCAACACTGAATAATTAATTTTCATTCTGTGATGAAAATGTTTCCTATTGATTTACAACCCCTTCTGGCTATAAAGCCTTTTGGTGGAAATCTGATTCTTAATTACTGTCATAGGAATGCAAAGCTTGTCAAAAAGCCATTTCCATCACAAAGATCATCCTTAAATGCTCGCAGCTATATCTGTGCTGTGTTTAACAGCTGCTTCTTTATTTGTGTTTTTTTTTCTCTTCACTAGATTGGTCTCTTAAAGCCGCAGTTCTGCTTCTTGCACATATTCTGCAGAGTAATAAATTCTAGGTGTGTTTAAAAATACGAAATGCTTTTGGAGATATGACTGTAATAAACATATGATCTGATATGCTATGAGAGTGTGACTAAATAGTACTGCCTAAAGCCTTTACTCATTGGAATCTCTGCTTGCTGTCTGTCTCTGCCCTAAAAAAAAAATCCCCCCCCCCCCCCATCCAACGCTGGCTACCATGGCTAAGCAGCATTTGGACGTTGCCTGATGATAAACATTAAATCCCTATGGGAATACCTCCTGGGGTGTCCCCGACTGACAGAAGCTGTCAACAAAAATGTCCATTCTAAGACTGACACATGGATAAATCCACTTATACATTTACTGGCCAATTTTTGGAAATCCAGTGGGCATGTCTATCCCAAAACAGTTGGGTGTCAAGTTTGCTAAGAGAACAGCACAATCACTTCTGGCCTCATTCACCATTAACCACTTCTGGACTGGAAGGGTTTACCCCTTAATGACCAGGCCATTTTTTGCGATTCGGCACTGCCTTAATTTAACGTACAATTGCGTGGCCGTGCAACACTGTACCCAAATAAAATTGATTACCGTTTTTCCCACAAATAGAGCTTTCTTTTGGTGGTTTTTGATCACCTCTACGATTTTTATTTTTTGCGCTATACACAAAAAAAGAGCGACAATTCTGAAAAAACAAAACAAAAAAAAATATATATTTTTTTTACATTCTGCTATATAACTTTCCCAATAAAAAAAGAATGTAAAAATCTAATTGTTTCATCATTTTAGGCCAATTTGTATTCTGCTACATATTTTTGGTAAAAAAAAAATCCCAATAAGCGTATTTTGATTGGTTTAAGCAAAATTTATCGCATCTACAAACTAGGAGGAAGATTTATGTCATTTTTTTTTTTAACTAGTAATGGCGGCAATCTGTGATTTTTAGCGGGACTGTGACATTGCCGCGGACAGATCAGACCCCTAACTGACATTTTTGACACTTTTGGGGGAACCAGTGACATTACTACAGTAATCAGTGCTAAAAATATGCACTGCTACTGTAATAATGACACTGGCAGGGAAGGGGTAAACCCAGGGGCGATTGAAGGGTTACGTGTGAGCCTAGGGGATGTTTACTAACTGTATGGGGGAGGGACTTGTGGAATCAACACAGAGACCTGTGTTCCTAAATAGGAGGATCACAGTCGCTCTGTGTTCGTTCCAGAGAGAACAACGGTCAGCTGTGTTTACAACAGCAGACCATTATCCTCTCACCATGGGGAGCGATCGCAGGTGCCCGGCAGCAATCATGGCCACCACCCCCGTGGATTGGCTTCCCTGCTGCCTAATGGGGGTGCGCGTGCGCCCCCAGGATCGCTCCGCAAACCAACGTACCCATACGTCATTTCATGCAGCGGAGCCAGCCTGCTGCAGTATATCTGTGGTGGGCGGTCGGCAAGTTGTTAAAATAGATGTAAACCCTTACTGAATTGCATTTAATTTACTATTATATTGCATGTCAGCACTGCATACTATTGTAAACAACTGGCTTTCTTTAAAAAAAAACAATTGTTTTCATATTTTTTAATGGTTTTTTTTTACATTTTTAGTGCTGCTGAACTCCTGCAGCCTTTTTCTGTCTTCATGCATTCCAGCGATGACTGTGTGACATTTTTCAGCACGGGTTTCCCTGATGGTGTCAACTGGTAAAGGTGTGTTAAAACGGCTGCCTACGTGACTGCAGTGCCAACGCAGAAACATATGTAGCACCCTACAAGGTAGGTGCTAGGTAAAGTATAGTGGGCCTTGGCTGCCTAACAGCAGGGCCATGATTTTCAACTGGGTCTCCCAGGTGTGTCTGCTGAGAGGGGAGTCTCCCCACTGGCTCCATGAGAGATTTCTCATTGGGCAGTGGAGAAAACCCAATCAGGCCTGTATTTACCCCAGAAGGCAGATTCTGCCGCAGAGGATTTTGGGAGTGGGTATAAGTTTGAGAGGAGTGCATGACGCAGCGTCTTTGGCAGGAAGCAGAGTCCCAGGAGGGAGAGTACGGCTGTCTCTCCTCCTGTCAGAAGGATCGGGTGTCTCGGGTGGCTTGCCTGAGAGTCCAAAGAGAGAGCTGAGCTGCAGAGGGGATCCGGTATGCCGAGGACCAGTGGAGATAGAGGGGTTCAGTTCCAGGAAAGCATTCCAAGTTTGTGAGTACTGTGAACTGCCCCTAGGGGTCTGCCCAGCTTAACCGCTTGCCAACCGCCGCACAACGATTTACGTCGGCAGTCAGCCCCTCACAGGCAGAGCGACGTAGGGCTACGTCGCTAGCCTGTGAGGGTCTAGGGAGCGAGCGCGCACCGCCGAAAGCGTGCTCCTGCGCGACCACAGACCACCGCGCGCGTGTGTCCGGCGGATCCCGATGTCCGCCGGTCACTCGCGATCGTCCGTTAGAACAGTGATCATACGGTTCTACTATGTAGGACCGTTGATCACTGTTCCTACACCTCAAGCCACAGCCAATCACAGTTAGAATCACGCCCCTAGGGACACACATAACCCCTCCCTCTCAAAAAAAAGTTAACCCCTTCACTGCCGGTGTCATTTTATAGTAACAGTGCATATGTATAGCACTGATTACTGTAGTAATGTCACTGGTAACCCCAAAAGTGTCAAAAATGTCAGTCAAGGGTCCGATCTGTCCGCCGCAATGTCACAGTACCGCAAAAAAAAGCAGATTGCCGCCATTACGCGCTAAAAAAAAACCAACAAAAATGACAAAAATCTTTCCCTTAGTTAGTAAACGCAATAACTTTTGCGCAAACCAATCAAAATACGCTTTTGGGGATTTTTTTTACCAAACATATGTAGCATAAAACAGATTGGCCTAAAATGTTAAAAAAATTTGATTTTTACATTTTTTGGGGGAATTTCATATAAAAAAATGTGAAAAATATTGTTATTTTTGCAAAATTTATGCTCTTTTTTTGTTTATAGCGCAAAAAGTAAAAATCGCACAGGTGATCAAATACCACCAAAAGAAAGCTCTGTTTGTGGGAAAAAAAGGACATAATTTTCGTTTGGGTATAGTGTTGCACGACCGCGCAATTGTCCGTTAAAGTCACGCAGTGCCGAATCGCAAAATAGGCCCTGGTCAGGAAGGGGGTAAAATCTTCCGGGGCTTAAGTGGTTAAAGGGGACCACTCCGGTGAAGGTTCCTGGGATCCAGAAGTTAGCTAGCGGTAAAGGGGGTGCCTAGTCAGAGGACCCTGAAGTGTAAAGGGGGCGCCAGCGGTAGGGCCCTGAAGAGTTAAGTGTACAGTGTGCAGTGTACAGTGTTGAGAGTTGCAGCAGCACAAGCAGTTACAAGGAGCTACCTCAGTCAATAAAGGGCTGGAGGGAGCTGTTCACCGGACTTTTGAGCTAAACAGAGTGTCAACAGTCAAGTGGATTACAGTCCTGGATCTTCTGAGTTAACCAACGTATTAAGGTCGAAGTTCTAGCACAGTTTAGCAAAACAGTATC
Organism: Pelophylax lessonae; assembly: GCF_965119305.1. Taxonomy (NCBI): domain Eukaryota; kingdom Metazoa; phylum Chordata; class Amphibia; order Anura; family Ranidae; genus Pelophylax; species Pelophylax lessonae. The sequence continues at coordinate 801,757,430 of NC_138768.1, read as the reverse complement.
TTCAAGCGCCAGGGAGCGTTGGTCGGCATTCAACTGGCGTCAAGACAGCGCTAACAGGCATTTTTCTGTAAGGAGTCCCAGTTAAACCTAGTTGAGCCAGAGAAGTATCCCACTCATTCCCTTCTCCCATCCCCATTATAAAAATAAACAAAACAAACCAAAGATGTTGGAATGGTCATTGTCTCCAATCTCACACTTGGGTATTCAACTTAAATGTGTTGGAAGTGTTACCGGTAACAATGGCAGACCCACACCAGGCTCAATGCCTGGAAACATTGCTACACATAATTAGGGAAGGGGACAAAGCGTTGTCACTCTATAGCAAGAGGTTCCTGAACAAGGACCTTCATGGCAGGATCACCAGGTGTTATTTAAATGAAAGCTGTAGTTTTAAAAATATTGAAAATGTATTTTTAAATTGCATCCACGTGTTAAAGCTTATATGGGATTGTAGCAGCTGGGTTTATATATAGTTCTAACATGCACACATACAGCACTGCTCCAGACCTGCGCCTCGTGTAATCTCAGTGGGCGTCTATGATGCTGGCTTGAAAAACCCACCTCACTATTGAAAGATATAGATGAATAGGAGCCGTTATTCAAAGATCTCTTCCATTTAAGTGTTATTTATTGAACCATCCATAATATAGCTGCTTCCATGATGTACCTGCCCAAGGATCACTTTACGGTAACATGTTTCACCAAAATGGCTTCATAACAAGGACAACCTTGTGATCAATCCGTTTCAGTGAAATACGTTCAGTCAACGAAGCAACTATATTATGGATGGTTCAATAAAGAACACTTAGAAGGAGGAGATTTTGGTGTGGGGCTCCTATTCATCTATATGTTCCAATAGTACAGAGAGATGGGTATATATATATATATATATATATATATACAGTGGGTACGGAAAGTATTCAGACCCCCTTAAATTTTTCACTCTTTGTTATATTGCAGCCATTTGCTAAAATCATTTAAGTTCATTCTTCTTCCTCATGAATGTACACATAGCACCCCATACTGACAGAAAAACACAGAATTGTTGACATTGTTGCGGATTTATTAAAAAAGAAAAACTGAAATATTACATGGTCCTAAGTATTCAGACCCTTTGCTGTGACACTCATATATTTAACTCAGGTGCTTTCCATTTCTTCTGATCATCCTTGAGATGGTTCTACACCTTCATTTGAGTCCAGCTGTGTTTGATTATACTGATTGGACTTGATTAGGAAAGCCACACACCTGTCTATATAAGACCTTCCAGATCACAATGCATGTCAGAGCAAATGAGAATCATGAGGTCAAAGGAACTGCCTGAAGAGCTCAGAGACAGAATTGTGGCAAGGCACAGATCTGGCCAAGGTTACAAAAAGATTTCTGCTGCACTTAAGGTTCCTAAGAGCACAGTGGCCTCCATAATCCTCAAATGGAAGACGTTTGGGACGACCAGAACCCTTCCTAGAGCTGGCCGTCCGGCCAAACTGAGCTATCGGGGGGAGAAGAGCCTTGGTGAGAGAGGTAAAGAAGAACCCAAAAATCACTGTGGCTGAGCTCCAGAGATGCAGTCAGGAGATGAGAGAAAGTTGTAGAAAGTCAACCATCACTGCAGCCCTCCACCAGTCGGGGCTTTATGGCAGAGTGGCCCGACGGAAGCCTCTCCTCAGTGTAAGACACATGAAAGCCCGCATGGAGTTTGCTAAAAAACACCTGAAGGACTCCAAGATGGTGAGAAATAAGATTCTCTGGTCTGATGAGACCAAAATAGAACTTTTTGGCCTTAATTCTAAGCGGTATGTGTGGAGAAAACCAGGCACTGCTCATCACCTGTCCAATACAGTCCCAACAGTGAAGCATGGTGGTGGCAGCATCATGCTGTGGGGGTGTTTTTCAGCTGCAGGGACAGGACGACTGGTTGCAATCGAGGAAAAGATGAATGCGGCCAAGTACAGGGATATCCTGGACAAAAACCTTCTCCAGAGTGCTCTGGACCTCAGACTGGGCCGAAGGTTTACCTTCCAACAAGACAATGACCCTAAGCACACAGCTAAAATAACGAAGGAGTGGCTTCACAACAACTCTGTGACTGTTCTTGAATGGCCCAGCCAGAGCCCTGACTTAAACCCAATTGAGTATCTCTGGAGAGACCTAAAAATGGCTGTCCACCAACGTTTACCATCCAACCTGACAGAACTGGAGAGGATCTGCAAGGAGGAATGGCAGAGGATCCCCAAATCCAGGTGTGAAAGACTTGTTGCATCTTTCCCAAAAAGACTCCTGACTGTATTAGATCAAAAGGGGGCTTCTACTAAATACTGAGCAAAGGGTCTGAATACTTAGGACCATGTGATATTTCAGTTTTTCTTTTTTAATAAATCTGCAACAATGTCAACAATTCTGTGTTTTTCTGTCAGTATGGGGTGCTATGTGTACATTCATGAGGAAGAAGAATGAACTTAAATGATTTTAGCAAATGGCTGCAATATAACAAAGAGTGAAAAATTTAAGGGGGTCTGAATACTTTCCGTACCCACTGTATATATATATATATTTAATAACAACAGTCTCTGATGTCCCATAACAATTACTGTCTTTTACATGGGATATTGTTTTGAGACAGTAAGGATGTTTTTTTTTTAATGATGGGTTGTCTAATAAGATTTTATATTTTAGGAGAAGACAAATCAAAAAGTTCAGATTTTTTTTTTTTTGAATACAAAAAAAAAAACTTATCAACTCAACTAATGCCTAGAAAGTTTTTTTTGAGTTTTAAAGTTACATTTATTTTTTAAAATTTTAAACTACATTTTTGTTTGCTTAATGCATCAGTATTGTTTATGTCATTGGAATAGAATACTCACATAGTATGGCCATTTTTGGTAATTGTAATTTATTAGTAACATGTCTTTAAATGCTTAGGTAGGTAGGTTGGTATTACACCCTAGACAAATCTGCGATGTATCAAGAACTCTCCCCTAGGTGAGCCAGAAAATCCCTTGTCAGACTAAATTGTGAAGAAAGGTGATTGTCTGGTATTCAAGTAAAACAAGCAATGGTTTAATACAGAATTGTATTTCTTTTTTCAGGCACAGACAGCAAAAAAAAAAAAAAAAACAGGAAGAAATTCTAACCCTTCCCCATTTTCCCCCAAAAAAGGTATGCTGTTTGTATAGAGTCATCTCACCCCCTATTCTTTCTGACATTTACTAGGCAAGAACTAAAAGAAAAACTTTTCATGCTTTTTCATGTTTAACAACCTCATCCTTTATCTGCCCTATCTTGGTTCCCAGTGAAGGGTTAGGAAAGGTGTCTTTTTTACATGACTTGCAACAAATGTTTGGAAGGACTTCACAACCGGAAAGTTTAAGCCCTTTTAACCCCTTAGTTCAAATCAGCTAAATACATTCCAGGTGCATAAAAACAAAAGGTGTTCAATGGCTTACAGTTCATTTTCCTTCCAAAGCCACAACCTGAATAGAAAAGTTGGCAGAGGGAGGCACTTGCTCTCTGTGTGGAAGCAGTGGCCTCTCTGCATAGGTGGGACACACCCCCTATTGAGTCAGACCTATATCTCTGCAATCAGAAAATCTGAAAAAAATGCATGGTTCCTGCTGATTAGAGAGCTTTGACTCTTACTCAGGGATTGTGTCTACCTTAAATGTTTTTAGCTACTCTAAACTGAAGGTTCAGCTGTGCTTTAAGTTGTTGTTGCTTGCCTTATCTTATCTAGTTTGAGTTTATTATAGACACAGCCATTGTAAAAACCAAATCTTCAAAATGTAGGGATGTGTTTTATAACCCCTGATTTCTGCTAAAATATTTTGTATTTTTCAAGGCCTCTTGCTTATACTAGGTTTAAGGCCCTGTTCACACCTGAGAATTTTCAGCTTGTAAAACGCTCATCTCTGAAGTTTGCAAAAGCCCAACAAGCAAAATACCATTCATTTCAGTGGCCCCTGTTCACATATGAGCATTTTGTTACCTGAAGCAAAATGCCCGAAGCTCAAAAAAGTACATGAGCTTCTTTTTTGGCAGATTAAAAGTGTTTTTGGTCAGATGTCAATGCCTGCCTCCAAACACCTGCAATAAATGCCCAAAAAACACCTAAAAAAAAGCCTGACAAAACACCTGAAAAAACGCCCCTAAAAACACCTAAAGAAACCCCCTAAAATGATACGTCAGGTGTGAATGGAGCCTTAGGATTACTTTATTACATCACCTGCAAATCACTCTATTAAGAAGGATCAGGAGTCCTGTGTTATATGTGGGAACAGGAAATCCTGTCTCCTTTTTCAGCTCGTTATCCTCTGGGAAGTTTATCTACAGACGGTTTGGTCCAGCTCTGACAAGACAGCGGAGCCCTTTTCTAGAAGGGTCTTTGTGAAGCCCTCTCTTCTGGGAAGGAGAGTCTAAGGAGAGCAGGCTGTGTTCATGTGAACCCAGGGCCTAGAGGGCTCCTTTCCTCTAAAAACACAATGTGTGCCTGGAAGCCATGTGGGCTTAATTTTGTCCAATGCGGAGTCATCATTGGAATGGGGAAACGCTAGAACATCTTGTTTTGTGGTTGTTGCACTCCAGTTGATGTTGTATGATTCTGCTGGGCAACTGCTATGCATGGAGTTGTAGGAGCCCCTGAGAGTTTCTGGTATTCTATTTTCTCCTATCCTACAATTTGCTAAGTTACAATAAAGAGTTGAAACTGCCTTTAGACTTAGACCCGCAATTTATTGTCCACAGAAAGTGTAAGTCTGATACAACCTTTACAAGTCCCCTTTACAATTTTAAAGCTTTTCTAGATCGAAGCACTAAAGTGCTAGAAACTTCAGGGCACTGATGAAAACTGTCACCTTACAGAAGCTTGGATCTCCTGTTGTCCAGATGCTACAAAATCAGGTGTATTTGCTGCAAGATGAGGGTCATCTTACATGTAGCCAGAAACAGGGTTACAAACTTAATGGGACAGTAGACAGGACTTTCTTACTTTAATCTAATACTTATCTTACATAAAAAGGATGACACCCACACAATCTGTTGGATTGAAAAGGCCGCGGCCGTTTATTATTTATTTAAATAACATTAAAAATCATCAAAACTTTCAACTCATAAATAATAAACCCGACACTACGATCCAGGTTTATAATAATAATAAATATTCAATAAAAAATATCCACATCAACTCAATCATATAACTTAAAACATATCGTCCACCTTTGCAGCTTACAAAGGTGACCCAAAATAATAAAACTGGCCGCGACAAAACAAAAAAGGGGGGGGAGGGGAACCGCTCGCTCCAGGCTTCTGAGGTGGTCTGAGGGTCCCGCTACCTGTGAGCCCCCTTAAATAGGGCTGAGATGAGGCACAGAAGGCGGGAAGCTGACTGGAAAAAACAGGTACTTTTACACAATCTCCCCAGCTACCTGTAAAACTGACTATGATAGGGGCTCATTTCAACCAATCACCAACTGGAATTTTATTTATCCCCTTAGTAACTCAATATCTTCACAAAGCCCGCCAAACTAATTCCTGTCATAGCTAGCTGCCTGTCACTGTCCCATATAGAAAAGGGGTTCATGAAAACCCTTTTCTCTCTATGGTATTAGTTTTAGATATTTTGCATTGTGTAATATATATATATATATATATATATATATATATATATATATATATATATATATAAATGTATATGTACATTTCATTCATTAATGACTGTAATTTTCAAAAGTTGTTCACACTGGAATTGCATTTTTTTTCCTCAAACAAATTCGAATTATCTATAACAAACAAGGTAATAAGGACTTTACTTGGCCAGTTTGTATCTCCTCTTTTGATATGGCTGCACTGTTTGTTTTGTACATACTCATGCACTCCAGAACTGTTACCGGTTCATTGGCTTCAGATGTAAATCAATCTAAACTTAATTTGAGGTATTTCATTTAGGCTTCTTGTTTGAGCCAGTGATCTGTAGGAAATCGTGTTTGTGCAACAGCAGAAACTGAGGTTAATGGATATAGAGTGACAGATTAAATGGATAGATCAACCACTTAAGTGGAGTTTTACCTGCAAATTAGCCAGCCAGGACTAAGAGGTAAAACAGTTGTGCTTAGATGTCTGTTCAATATAAAATCAATAGTTGTGCTAATTAACAAAGAAGTTGTAGGATGTAACATTATCACAGATTCAATTTGTTAAGGTCTTAATGATCAACTTTTATGGAAACCTTTTGTTAATTTTTTTTTAGGCCAATTTTTAGCGGCAGTTTTTATATTTGTGGCTCAGCTAACTTTTTTAAGCTAAACCAGCTTGAAACACGGAAATTCAAAAATCAAAATGGACCTTTCAATAACTTTATTTACATAAATAGGTTCCCAACACATAAAAATTTACAGAAACAGTATATATATATATATATATATATATATATATATATATATATATATATATATATATATATATATATATATATATACGCAGGGCTCAAAATTTCATGTCCTGAGCTACTAGTCAGGCTTAAGAGTTACTCGCCACGACTTGCCCCACCCAACCCCTACCCCGTCACACCCCTAACTCCACCCCAACCCTTACCATGCCCTGCCCCTAAACACGCCTATATACATTATCTCATGAAATTACACTCTTAAATGTTTTATGCAGAATTAAGTTAAAAAAATAAATATTAACAACAACTTTATCAGTGCACATCAGTGCAGCATCACCAGTGCCCATCAGGGCAGCATCTCAGTGCAGCTTATCAGTGCCCATTAGTGCCACCCCATCAGTGCATATCAATGCAGCCTGATCAGTGCCCTTCAATACAGCCTGATCAGTGCCCATCAATTCAGCCTCACCAGTGTCAATCAATGCAGCCTCAACAGTGTCCATCAATTCAGCCTCACCAGTGCCCATCAATGCAGCCTCACCAGTGCCTATCAATGCAGCCTCACCAGTGCCCACCAATGCAGCCTGATCAGTGCCCATCAATGCAGCCTCACCAGTGCTCATCAATGCAGCCTCATCAGTGGCTGCCTGATCAGTGCCTATCAATGCAGTCTCACCAGTGTCCATAAATGCAGCCTCACCAGTGCCCAACAATGCAGCTTCCCCAGTGCCCACCAATGCAGCCCCATCAGTGCCCATCAATACAGTCTCATCAGTGCCCATCAATGCAGCCCCAATGCAATGCAGTGGAATTGGAGGCATAAGTATAATAGATGGGGGGGGGAGGGGTTAAAATGAGTATGATTCAGATCTATGCTTCCATTTCTACCCCCCCCCAATCCATTATACCTATTCCTCCAAATAACTCCCCCCCCCCCTCCAATCCAGCACATCTATGCTCTAGCCCCCCCCCCTTTCCTCCCAGCACACATATTGTATAATCCCCCCATTCAATGCCTCCAACCCCCTCAAGCACATGCACTACTTCCAGCCCGCTCACTTGGGACTGCCTTAAGACATGCACCGCCCCATTTCTTAGATGTGTAACAGGAGGGAGGTGGAGAGGGGTGATCCCAGGTGGCTGACTGTTCCTACTGAAATGCCCATGCTGCGAGCCTGTGTGTGTGGGGGGGGAGATGGGTGGCATGAGGGAGGTGGAGCGGAGCGGTCCCAGATGGCTGATGGTGCCTATTGAAATGCCCACGCTACGAACTTGTGCGGGGTGGGCAGGAATGTGCAGTAGGAGGGAGGTAGAGAAGGGTGGTCCCAGACGGCTGTACAGTTCCTATTGAAATGCCCGTGCTGCGAGCCTGTGCACGGCTAGAGGGGCACTGGATATACATGTATTCCCAGGATAGCGCAGTCCTCATATTTCTACTCGCCAAATGGGAGCAGGTGATTGTACATTTTCAGGGCTGTATATATATATAATTATATACATATACTATATTGTCAGAAGTATTGGGACACCTGCCTTTACACGCACATGAGCTTTAATGGCATTCCAGGCTTAGTCTGTAGGGTTCAATATTGAGTTGCCCCACTCTTTGCAGCTATAATAGCTTTAAATCCTCTGGGAAGGCTGTCCACGAGGTTTAGGAGTGTGTCTATGGGAACTTTTGACCATTCTTCCAGAAGCGCATTTGTGAGGTTAGGCACTAATGTTGGACGATAAGGCCTGGCTCACAGTCTCCGTACTAATTTATCCCAAAGGTGTTCTGTTGGGTTGAGGTGCAGGTCAGTCAAGTTCCTCCACCTCAAACTCGCTCATCCATGACTTTATGGACCTTGCTTTGTGCACTAGTCCAAATCATTTGGTGGAGGGAGGATTATGGTGTGGGTTTTTTTTTTTTTTGGTGTTGGGCTTTCAGTGACAGGAACTCTTAAGGCATCAGCATACCAAGACATTTTGTACAATTTCATGCTCCCAACTTTGTGGTAACAGTTTGGGGATGGCCCCTTCCTCTTCCAACATGACAGTGCACCAATGCACAAAGCAAGGATCATGAAGACATGGATGAGCGAGTTTAGGGTGAAGGAACTTGACTGGCTTACACAGAGTCCTGACCTCAACCTGCTAGAACACCTTTGGGTTGAATTAGAGCGGATACTGTGAGACAGACTTTCCTATCCAACATCAGTGCCTGGCCTCACAAATGCGCTTCTGAAAGAACGGTCAAACATTTCCATAGATGCACTCCTAAACCTTGTGGACAGCCTTCTCAGAAGAGTTAAAGCTGTTATAGCTTCAAAGGATGGGCCAATTTATTATCGAACCCTACAGACTAAGACTAGGATGCCATTAAAGTTCATGCGTGTGTAAAGGCCAGTGTCCCAATACTTTTGACAATATAGTGTATATCTACATATTAAGTGGATTCATATATCATAAGGAAGCAGTCCTTTATTTCCAGTAGAGTGATTTTGCCTAGGCTGAGATAATGCTATCAGTTTTCTGCAGGCAAAAGTAAGAATTTCCTCAGTCCTCATCCCTGTGATCAAACTAAAACATTGCAACTTCGTAACAAGTCACAAGGTGAGAGAGTGCATCCAAAAACTTCACACTGTCACACATACAGATACACAGATGCCTAAAAGATACAATTAATCCACATTTAATAAAATGATTTCAAAACTATAGCTCCATTATTATTTAATAAAATTAGGCATCAGATTTATCTGCATGTGATATCTTTCATCAGACATTTGTGATTCATGATGTATGGGATGAGAAACATGTAATAAGTGGTCAGTGGTAAAACTAAAATGTTGATACAATGTTGTAAGCTAAGCTCAGACTGCTAATTGATGCTATTACATGATTACAGCTTAAAGCATTAAAGCAGACCTACACACATTTGAAAGGTGTCTTCCTGACTGATTGAGGCGCTGGTGATGTAACCCTGGCCCTACAGCTGCATTCAAGGAAAACTACATCACCAGTGCCTTCTGCCTTAGATTATGTGGACCGTCACGTGATTCATGAGGAGAGAGGAAGCGGCTGGAGCTGCTGCGCTTGTGCACATTGCTGGATTAGATCGGGCTCAGTTAAGAAAAGGGGGGGGTGAACTTCAGCACAGAAGGTTTTTCACCTTAATGCAGATGTAGCCCCCTACAGGTAGGTGGTAGGTAAATGCATAATGGGCCTTGTCTGCCTAACAGCAGGGCCATGATTGCTTTTTGGTTAGGGTGTCATGGCTTACAGGTGTGTCTGCTGAGAGGGGAGTCTCTCCACTGGCTCTGTGAGATGCTTCTCATAGGGCAGTGGAGGAAACCCAATCAGGGACACATTCAGGCTTGTAACTACCCCAGAAGAAAGATTCTGCTGCAAAGGATTCTGGGAGTGGGTATAAGTCTGAGGGGCATGCGTGACTCGTGGTCTTTAGCGGGAAGCAGTGTCCCAGGAGGGAGGGGGCGGCTGTCTCTCCTCCTGTCAGAGGAAGCGGATGTCTCGGGTGCTGCCTGAGAATCCAGAGAGTGCTGAGTGAGCTGAAGGGGATCAAGTGTGCCGAGAACCAGCGGAGAGCGAGAAGGGTCCAGTCCCAGGAAAGCCTACACAGGTCGTGAGTACTAAGGATTGCCCCTGTGGGTCTGCCTAGAGTCAGTGGGGACTACTCCGGAGAAGGTTCTAGGATCCAAGTATCAGCTAGCTGTAAAGGGGGAACCTAGGTTGAGGACCCTGAAGTGAGAGAGGGGGTACCTAGGTTTTGGACCCTGAAGTGTGAAGGGGGCACCTACGGTTTGGGCCCTGAATGGTTAGTGCACGGTGTAAGTGCATCAGTTGAGAGTTGCAGCCATACAGGAATCCACAGCAAGCTACTTCAAGCCAGTGCAAGGCTGGAGGAAGTAGTCAGTGACTTTACAGTGCAAGCAGTGTCAGACATTCAATGTTCTACAGTCCTGGATCTTTTGGACTTAAGTCGGAGTTCCAGCACAGCTTTCAGAGTTACAGTGTGTTCAAAGCGCCAGTAATCGTTGGCTAGCGTCGGCTGGCGTCAAGACAGCGCTAATGGGCATTTTTGTTATAGAGTCCCGGAATTGTACATAGTCGAGCCAAAGGAGTATCCCACTCATTCCCTTCTCCCATCCCCTAAAAATACAATAAAACAACCAAACAAAGATGCCGGAGTTGTCAATGTGTCAGTTCTCACACCCAGGGTTGCAGATCACATGGGCTGGAGAGGTAACCGGTAACAATGGCAGACCATTGCTACACATAAAATGCATTAAGATGAAAACTTTGAGCCTTTAGAACCACTTTGACTAAAATCCCTCATTTATTACCTGAAACCACAGTGACAGAGATTGTGTCCTAAATGGACTGGGGAGGGGAGTACAGAGGTCAGAGCTTTGGGTGGGGGTGGCTGGCAGCACAGGTGAGAGCTTTGGACTCACCTGAATCCACTGTCATGTGCTCTCCGATGGCTCCTCTGTTAGCGAACACAAGTGATTAGAAAGTTCTTCACTTTGCTCTCAGCTAGTCAGTAATTAAATTTGTGTAACACTTGAGGACCCAGTGATGGACATCTGTAGCAATCAAGAAGAAATATGGGTACTGCAGAGTAAAATTTCCCACTCTGCAGAGCAGAAGAAAGAAGACAAAGCACCTGATGTGTCACTAGACAGGTATGAAATTAGGGTAGATTGTTTTTAACTAAAAAATATAGAGTAGGTGCAGGGGTCTGGCGATCAACTTTAACTTAGATAATAGAAAATTAGCATACTCCCATCCTCATCAATATATATATATTCACCATATTTTCTTGAATTCTTCCCAATTGCAGAAATAAATTATTCTAAACATACTAATCAGATTACAAAACTGTGACGTTTGATTTTAAATTAGTAACTCATATACTTCCTTGGGTTACATTGAGAAGGGAATAACCACAGAAGATACTGAAAGCAGTGCATCACTAAACTGCTTTTAGTGACCCTCCATGCTCTAAACATATACTTTATGTGTGTTTACAGAAAAAGCTCATTTAGATCCCACAGCCCAGCCATGCTGGCTCAATTAAGTTGATGTAACATTTCCACAATGTCATTTAAAGCCACTTACATTTGCCGTGACTAATTTGATTTGCTACAGCAAATTAGTTAACTAAAAGAGGAAATTGCTGCATGCTCAAGCTTCTGTCCAGTTACACAACTGACTTTAGGCTGTGTCCATCATCTGTGTAATTTCATTATCAAGAAAATCAATTTACTGGTCAAAGATGATAGCCAGTCTAATTAAAAAGCAGCAAAATATTCTAAAATGAATTACTTTTGAAAATAATTAAATATTATCAATCACAATATATATATATATATATATATATATATATATATATATATACATACATATATATATATACATACATACATATATATATATACATACATACATACATATATATATATATATATATATATATATATATATATATTTTTTTTTTATGTGAGAACATCTATTATACAATCAAGGAAATCTCAGGTACTCAGCAACTTTAAAAGTTTTTTTGCAGGTGCCCATCCCCTCCATTAGATCATGAAAATTGAAAGTCGTACCGATTCTGCTATCATTTGCTATGAAGGAGGAATAGCTCTACACAGGACGGGATGAATCAGTTCTCTGCACATGAACATGACTTTTCCTAAAATGATTAGGATTTTGTACATGGTCATTTTAGACAACATATGTAAAATTAATACCTCTTACTTATCAGTTTTTCTCAAATCCTTCCATCATAACCAAACACTTTCAAACCTGAATTTATTTTTCGGTATGTTTGGTTTCATGCAGTGATACCAAATACCTATGTATATAGTGTATAACCTGCCAACCGTAATACATATATATACAATGCGCCTTGCAAGTAGTTTACCAGGGTAATGGCTGAAGCTATCAGCCATAAACCCAGTATCTTTTTTTTCAGTAAGCAATTGTCTTTCTAATGAAAGCAGTCAGAGTGGCTGGATCTCATTCAGAAGCAGCGGGCGTGGATCTCCCCCCCTCCCGCTGCTCGCCGGTGTTTGTCAGGCTTACCGCATTTACTGGTGAAACAATCCGATGGTTTGCATGGCTGGCCATAGGGGTGAACAGAGACCAGATCGTCTCTGAACACTATAATCTATAATCTTGGAGGACCAGAGCGACATCATTAAATCACTTCCTGTCTAGTTCCAAAGTAAAAAAAAAAATTTTTAGCAAAAAAATCTACATTTTTTTTATCTTTTGCTTTTAACCACCTCCCACCCAGTCACTGCACATATACGGCCGGGTGGGAGTTTCCTCCTTCTGAGTGGACATTCCTGAACGTCCTTCAGAAGGAGGGAGATCACGCGGCCGCATGCCTGCCCAGCTGCGGATCTTGGTGTGCCTGTGTCCCCCCAGCAGGATGGCTCTGTGATTGGCCCTCCTGATTACATGACAGCTGTGCTCAATCATAGCCATCATGTAATGTAAACACAGCCATTGTAACGGCGATCAGCTCTGCTTCTCCTCACACAGAGCCTATCAGTGAGGAGAAGGAGAGCGGATCTGTGCTGACAGCTGAGAATCAGTGAGTTTTGAGCTATTTACTGCTTTTTACACACTGATCACCCAGCCAGAGTCCCCAAAACAGTGTCTCCAACACAGTGGAAACATCTGTCACACATCTGTCCCAGTAAAACAATCTGTTACAGTGAACATCTGCCACATCTGTCTGTGAACATCTGCCCCATCAGTCCGTGATAATCTGGCACATCTGTCCTTGATAATTTGCCACATCTGTCTGTGCTGTGAAAATCTGCCACATCTGTCCATGATCTGGCACATATGTTCGTAATCATCTGGTGCACATCTGGCACACATCATTTGCCACATCTGCCAATGATCATCTGCCACACCTGTCTATAATTGTCTGCCACACCTGCCTGTAATCATCTGCCACATCTGTCCATGACCATCTGCCACATCTGTCCTTGATCATCTGCCACATCTGTCTGTAATCCTCTGCCACATCTGTCTGTAGTCATCTGCCATATCTGTCTGTAATCCTCTGCCACATCTGTCTGTAGTCATCTGCCACATCTGTCCCAGTGAACATCTGCCACATATGTCTGTGATCATCTGCCCCATCTGTCCCAGTAAACATCTGCCACATCTGTCCCAGTGAACATCTGCCACATATGTCCATTGTCTGACACATCTGTCCCAGTGAACATCTGCCACATCAGTCCGTGATCTGCCACATCTGTCCCAGTAAAAATCTGCTCCATCCCAGTGATCAACATCTGTCACACATCGGACACATCTGTCCCCGGAATCATCTCCACACATCTGTCCACATGGCAATTATTTAGCAGCAAGGAGACCTTCCATGTACTCCAGAGTATGTCGGACGAGAGTAGCGAGGAACTATCTCCTTCAGACTCGGATAGCGAGTATGAGCCAGTAGAAAGCAGTGGCTCTGAAATGGAAACTGAGGAGGATTGAATGCTAACAAAAAGGCTCAGGAGATTTGAGCAGGCACAGGCCCAACAAATTCTGAGGCATCCACCAGCAGCACAATAAATCCAGTGGCATCCACCAGCAGTGCAGTACTCCAAGAATATAGGCAGGCATCCACCAGCAGTTCTGCGTGTCCTTGTGCAGTGGAAAGCACAAGCAGGGCAACATTCCTACATGATAGGCCAGATGCTACTAACGGGGCATCCCATCCACAATGAGGCAGGGTCCATACTAGCCTCCCGGATGTATTATTATACCCTACATGGTACAGAACCTGTAATTCCCCCTTTTACAGCACAGCCAGGCCCTCAAATACAATCAGAAAATGTAACCCCATTTTATTATTTTCATTTATTTTTCACAGATGATCTGCTGAACTACATTGTGGAGTAGTGTAATCTGTATGCCAGCTAAAATATTGACAGAAATCCTAATTCTTCCTATGCCTGCCCTTTTGTTTGGAAACCCCTCACTGTGGAAGAATTACAATTTTTCTTTGGTTTAACCCTCAACATGGGGCTGACAAAAAAAAAAATGAACTCCATTCCTACTGGTCTACCCAACCTATCCATCATATGCTAGTGTACTCCTCTTTGATGCCCAGAAACCATTGCGAAAAGATCAGGATATTTTTACATTTTAACAACAATGCCCAGTGCTTCCCTCTAAATCATCCTGATTATGATAAATTATTCAAAATTTGGCCCCTAATCAATTTTTTTTGCTCCAGCTTCAAGCAAATGTTTTAAATATTTGTGTATATGAATCCCTAGTCCACTTCAGCGGAAAACTTGGCATCAAGCAATACCTCCCCAGTAAACGGGACAAATATGGGATAAATTTTGGCATGCGACAGGGCCACGGGTTACACATATGATTTTAAAATTTATGAGTAAAAGGACAGCCAGCTTGGGGGTAATCTATGGAACTACTTAAAGTGTGGGTAGTTGCCGTCATCCCTAAATGATAGGACAAGATTGTATTAGTTCCTCAAACCAAAAGAAAATGGGATTGTGTAGGCAAAAGATTGATTATAAAACGAAATATATTTATTATACATAAATAAAAAAAATAACAAATCCAACAGTGTTATTGTACTTGTAATAAAAACAAAAACAACAACAATAGCGGTGTGACCGCTAGATTCTCATTTTACTTGAATAGAACAGGTGATTCCGTTGTTTCAACTGTGTAGACATCCGGAGGGGATGTGAGTGAAAACAGACAGTTATGACGCGTTTCGGCTGTAGAACATTTTTAGCCTTTGTCAAGGTATCACCAAATTTTTCTAAAAGAGTGAACAATTTATACGTTAGCAAAAAATGCAATGAACTTATAAAAACATTAATGAACATTTGCAAACATTGGTAATTATTGAATGTTGCTTCTAAAATAAACCTCAGTGTACCTTGTAGTGCTGAAGCTGAGATATGGCGCTCACTCCCCCACTGCGCCCCCCCTAGACCACAGCGAGATCCAAGTGCTGGTGCCAGCCTGTAATGCATAATCTATGTTCAATACTAGATAGCATGACAATGTTCATATGCCACACCGAATAAGCCTGAACAATGTCTTACTTATAGATCTGAAAAGAATTGAAGGGGTCTGGAGGATTCACAGGTATGGTGTGGTGTATGAATGCCAGTCACGGTAGAGCCTGGATCCAGAGGTTAAATTCGCTGGCCTGTTGTTGGCCTGTGAAATTAAGAACATATAGGTGGGCTTTGGTAGTTGCTGTTCAAGTGATGATACAGGAGGCAATCCTGAGCACTTACTTGGGTGGTTACTTGTGAGGATCACTTGGATATCACGGGGTCCTAATTCACTAGGGCATAGAGCCGCCTGTGGGGGATATGTATAGGGTCATTGATACATACTGGGGTAGTTGTATAGTGGTGCTGTATGGTAGATCACAAAGGACTTACTTGTATCAAGTGGGGAAAAAGGACAGCCAGCTAACCCCCCTGGATGCCCTACCTATATGGGGACAAGTGGCAAAATTGTCTGGCAGCTGATAGAACCACTGTTTGGGAAGGGTTACCATCCTCTATGTAGACAATTTCTACACAAGTCTCCCACTTTTCCGACATCTCTACCTAAAGAAGACAGTGGCCTCTGGGACAGCACAGTCCAACTGCAAGAGCTTCCCACAGAGATTGGTCATCAAGAAATTGAATCGGGGGGGGGGGGGGGGGGACAGTATGCAGAATGAACAGGTACAAGCCCTAAAGTGGAGAGATAAAAGAGACATCTACATCCTTTCCACAATACAAGATGACACCTTGGTGGAACTTCAGACAAGACGAGGTCCCATCCAGAACCATCCAGAAGCCAATATTTATACATGAATATAACCTAATCATGGGGGGGGTGTGGATATGAATGACCAGCTGATGCAGCCCTACTTGGCCACCAGGAGATCACTGTTTTGGTATAAGAAAGTCGCAATTTATTTGATTCAACTAGCCCTATTCAATTCACTTGTTATTTTTTCTAAGTGCACCCACAGATCCCTAACCTAGAGGACATTATCACAGCTCTTCTCTATCCCCATGGCCATGCCCCTGAACAAATTTCCCCCGATACATTAGCCAGACTTCATGAAAGGCACTTCCCTGATATCCTCCCTCCTACCCACACAGGCTGCAAATCCCCCAAAAATGTTGTGTATGTTCTAGTAAAGTAATTTGCCGTGACACCTGATACTAATGTTCCCAATCTCCCACCCAGCCAGGCCTCTGTATTGGAGAGTGCTATCGGATTTATCACACTTCACTGCACTATTAGTGAAGTAAAGACATTTTTCCAGTTTCCACTATCTGCTATTTCTGTGTATGACCCGGACTGTTCATCGACTATGATATGAAGATATTTTTCCAGTTTCTGCTATTTCTGTGAATGACCCAGACTGTTTATCGACTATGCCCCTGCCAACAATGTTTCTGCCTTACACGTGAATTGACCTCAGCCTGTTAAATGACCATGCTTTTACCTGCCTCCTGAACAGATTGTTTGCCCTGCCACTGTATTAGTGGGATTCAAGACAGTACAGGGGTCTCACATATGTGAGGGGCTCCAGAATAGAATTTCTGAGTGGAGAAAACTTTTTTATCTGGGGTTTTCTGGTAATAGGGTCTGGAGACTGGGAAGCTTTGAAGATATTTTTGGATGGGAGAAGCCTCTACCCCTGTCCTCAGGTCTTACCTGACCAAGGCCCTAAGCCTTATAGTGCTGCCTGCTGCCACCTGAACTGGCAATGCCTCTGTCTGACACTTGAACTGGCCATGCCTCTGCCTTCCACCTGAACTGGCAATGCCTCTGCCTGCCACCTGAACCGACCATGCCTATGGCTGCTACCTTCACTACTGCCAGGACCAATACTTTGGCATATCCCTGCCTGCTGCCTGGACAACTCCTGGACATTTCCGTTGGCTGTCTGGACCAATGCTTTTCCTGTGCTGGAACAGTATTCCTGCCTGCTAAAACCACACAGGTAATCCTTTTTTTTACCCTTTGCTTAGCAGAATGTATTTTGGGGTGTATTTCTCGGTATGTATCCTTGCAACTGGTGAGTATCCTTGCAACTGGTGAATATCCTTGCACTGGTGAGTATCCTTGCGACTGGTGAAGTAGCTTGCGACTGGTGAGTATCTTGCGACTGGTGAATATCCTTGCGACTGGAAGTATCTTGCGACTGGTGAGTGTCCTTGTGACTGGTGAGTATCTTTGCGACTGGTGAGTATCCTTGCGACTGGTGAGTATCCTTGCGACTGGTGAAGTATCTTGCGACGGGTGAGTATCCTTGCGACTGGTGAGTATCCTTGCACTGGTGAGTATCCTTGCGACTGGTGAAGTAGCTTGCGACTGGTGAGTATCTTTGCGACTGGTGAGTATCTTTGCGACTGGTGAGTATCTTTGCGACTGGTGAGTATCTTGCGACTGGTGAGTATCTTGCGACTGGTGAGGATCCTTGCGACTGGTGAGGATCCTTGCGACTGGTGAGGATCCTTGCGACTGGTGAGGGTATTAGCGACCGGTGGGTACCCCAGGTTTTGTACCAGGGAAGTTAGAGGTAGTGTAGGTAAGGAAGAGCAGGTCGTTAATATTATCCCCATAGAGTAGAGGGTAATAATGTCCGACAGGATTGGGGATGCCACTCAGTGCACTTCTTGCGGCATGTATGCGTTCCTTGATGAAACAATCGAGGACGAATACTGCTGTGCAAGATGTGAGCGACTTGTTGCTCTGGAAGCCCACATCGTGGATCTAGAGAACACAGTGACAAGACTGCGTGGCATCTACAACCTGGAAAGGAGCTTGGACTTTACCCATCAGGCGCTGGCAGGGGTCAGCATAGAGGAGGAAGGAATAGAGGAGACGCAAGCAGCAGAGGTACGCAGCTGGGTGACTGTTAGGAATGTTAGGGGGAGGAGAGTCAGGGAGGCCAGTCCTGAGTTGGTACACCCTAACATGTTTGCCGAGTTGCAGGTTGAGGGGGATATCAACTCAGGGGTGGCAGTGCTGGAGCATGCGCCCTCCCCCAGCTGCCAGGGGAGGGACGGCTCCAGGAAGAAGGGGGGCCGTAACTCAGGAAAGGTTAGAAAGGTTGTGGTAGTTGGGGACTCAATTATCAAGAGGACAGAGAGGGAAATCTGTAAAAAAGATCGCGTGAACCGAACAGTTTGTTTTTTACCGGGCGCCCGAGTTCGGCACATCGCAGATCTGGCAGACAGATTGTTGGGCGGGGCTGGGACCAGCGGTCATGGTGCATGTGGGCACTAATGACAAAGTTAAAGGTAGGTGGAGGATCCTTAAGAACGATTTCAGGGACTTAGGTAATAGATTGAGGAAAAGGACCTCCAAGGTGGTTTTCTCTGAAATACTGCCTGTACCTCGAGCCACACAGGAGAGGCAGAAGGAGCTTAGGGAAGTTAACAAGTGGCTGAGGAATTGGTGTAGGAAGGAGGGGTTTGGGTTCCTGGAGAACTGGGCTGACTTCTCAGTCGGCTACCGGCTCTTTAGTAAGGATGGGCTGCACCTTAATGGGGACGGTACAGCTCTTTTGGGGAGAAAGATGGCCACCGAGTTGGAGGGGCTTTTAAACTAGGAGACGGGGGGGAGGGCTCAGAAATAGAATCAGTCAGGAGGGAGCAGAGGACTGAAGGCAGTTGTAGGGTCAATAGCGACAGTAGGTCAACAACATCAATTGGCGGGTCTGTGCGGGAGAACAGCAGACCAAACAGAAATAAACAAAACCGCCAATCACGTTTAACTTCCGTAAAACTAAGAGGGGTATATGCTAATGCCAGGAGCCTAGCTAATAAGATGGATGAGTTGGACATGTTAGTACATGAGGAGGACATAGACCTTGTGGGAATAACGGAGACTTGGTTCGACCCCTCACATGACTGGCTGGCCAATATCCAAGGGTATTCGGTGTACCGGAAGGACAGGGTTGGTAAAAGAGGGGGAGGGGTATGTCTCTATGTCAAGAACAATATAAAGGTGCTAGAAAGGAGTGACATTACGGATGGGATGAGCATGGATTTAGAATCTGTGTGGGTTGAACTTGATAGGGAAGAAGATAAGGGAAAAGTAGTTGTGGGGGTTTGCTATAGGCCACCTAACCAAGGGGAGGAGGTAGAGCTGGAATTTTTAGCACTAATAGGTAAAGCGGCAAAACTAGGATCAGTCATCATATTGGGGGACTTCAATTATCCCGACATTGACTGGGAAGAGGGGACTGCACACTCGCATAAGGCCCGGCTATTCACGGAAACCTTACAGGATAACTACATGTCGCAGTTGGTGGATTCCCCTACTAGAGAGAATGCTATCCTGGATCTATTGATCACTAATGACCCAGACATAATCTCGGAGGTAGGAGTCCAGGACAACCTGGGCTCTAGCGATCACAGGATGATCACATTTAGTATAAATAACAATATAAAAAGGCAAGTGGGGAACATAAGAACCCTAAACTTCAGAAGGGCAGACTTTCCAAAATTGTACTCATTGATGGAAAGGGTAAACTGGGACCAAACCCTGGGATCACTGACCACAGAGGAAAAATGGGAATGCTTTAGAACAATATTAAGCAAAGGCATCTTGCAGTGCATTCCTATGGGGAATAAATTTAGAAGAGACAAAGCCAAACCTGGCTGGCTAAACCGTAGCGTTAAAAAACTTATTAGGGGAAAAAAATTGGCCTTCAAGAAATATAAATCAGAGGGCACCGTATCGGCCTTCCAGCAATACAAGGAGGAAAATAAGAAGTGTAAACACGAAATCAAGATGGCTAAAATCAACTTTGAGAGACAAATAGCGGAGGATAGTAAAAAAAACCCAAAGAAATTCTTTAAATATATCAACAGCAAAAAAACTAGGGCAGAGCATATTGCACACATAATTAGCGATGATGGGAGGATGGTTACAGAGGACACTGAAAAAGCAACCGTGCTGAATTCTTTTTTCTCGTCAGTCTTTACGCAGGAAAAGGAAGGGTACACTGACCATGACTGTATGGTTAGTAGTAATACACAGGACTTGCCACTATGGCTAACAGAGGGGGAAATCAGGGAAAGACTGGATAAACTTAACACAAACAAATCACCAGGCCCGGATGGCGTACATCCGAGAGTGCTCAAGGAACTCAGTATGGTTATATCTAGACCACTGTTCCTGATCTTTGCTGACAGTATTAGGACAGGAGATGTACCAGGGGATTGGAGGAAGGCTAACGTGATTCCGATATTCAAAAAGGGCCAGAGACATATCCCGGGAAATTATAGGCCTGTCAGTCTGACATCAATAATATGTAAACTTTTGGAGGGGATGATAAGGGACTATATCGTAGAGTATGCTAAAGACAACAACATCATCAGTAGTAACCAGCACGGGTTTACAAATGGGCGATCTTGTCAAACCAATCTCTTAGCATTCTACGAGGAAGTGAGCTGTGAGCTAGATAGGGGGAGACCAGTGGATGTGGTGTACTTGGATTTCGCTAAGGCGTTTGATACAGTTCCCCACAAGCGCCTAATTTATAAAATAAGGTCTGCAGGTATCGACAGCAGGGTTTGCTCTTGGATACGGAATTGGCTAAAAGGCCGTGTCCAAAGGGTAGTAATAAACAGCGCATACTCAGACTGGTCTGAGGCAGTAAGCGGGGTGCCCCAGGGCTCAGTCCTGGGACCAACCTTGTTCAATTTATTCATAAACAGCATTGAGGAAGGGATCAGTAGTTCGTTATCAGTTTTTGCAGATGACACAAAATTGGCCAGGGCAATAACTGCACAGCATGAAGCAGATATCCTACAGAATGACCTGGACAAAATTACGGAGTGGGCAACGACATGGCAAATGAGGTTTAATGTGGAGAAGTGTAAGGTTTTGCACTTGGGGACCAAAAACATAAAAACACAATACACGTTAGGAGGGGAACCCTTGGGGGAATCAAAAAATGGAGAAAGATCTGGGAGTCTTAGTTGATGATAGATTAGGCAACAGCATGCAATGCCAAGCGGCAGCTTCCAAAGCCAACAGAATATTAGCATGCATAAAGAAAGGGATGTATTCCAGAGATAAGACTATAATCCTTCCACTTTATAAAACTCTGGTCCGACCGCATCTGGAGTATTCTGTCCAGTTCTGGTCGCCAGTCCTCAGGAGGGATGTGTTGGAGCTGGAGAAAGTCCAGAGAAGGGCAACTAAACTGATTAGGGGGTTGGAGGACCTTACCTATGAAGAGCGGCTGCAATCGCTCAATTTATTTTACCTGGAGAAAAGACGTCTGAGAGGGGACATGATAGCAATTTATAAATATCTTAATGGGGATCTCAGCTTAGAAGAAAAGCTGTTCATTCGAAGGAATTGCATGAGGACTCGAGGACATACAATGCGATTAGAGGAGAAGCGTTTTAACCTCAGGCAACGTGGGGGGTTCTTTACTGTTAGGGCTACAAGATTGTGGAATTGTCTACCACAAGAGGTGGTTTCTGCGGGTAGTATGGTGACTTTCAAAAGACTCTTAGACTTACATCTCAAGGATCAGGAGATTGAGGGCTATGTTAGATGATTACAGTCACACACACCTACACAGGTTGAACTGGATGGACTATTGTCTTTATTCAACCTCACCTACTATGTAACTATGTATGTAACTATGTACAGTTCATGCTATGTGTTAGAAGCCTGAAGGTGCTACTTGCAAGTTGGGCCTATGTATGTGGCCAGTCTGTGGAAAAGTCTCACACGTGGTATCGCCATTTGGGGTGTAATGTTTGCTATGTACATGCTATGTGTTAGAAATATCTTATAAATTGACAGCTTTGTGTAAAAAAAATATATAGCAGAATATATTTTGGGGTGTAATTGCAAGTTTATCTATGCCATGTGTGAGAAATCATTTGTTAATATGACAATTTTGTGGGAAAAAAAAAAATCTTCATTACCCAAACTATTGTGGGCAAAAAAATGCAACTTCAAAAAACTCACTATGCTTCTTACTAAATACCTTGGACTGTCTTCTTTACAAAAATGGGTCATTTGGGGGGTATTTGTTCTGTCCTGACATCAAGAAATGAGATAGGTAGTCAGTACATCAGGAATGATTAATTTTCAATAAAACATAGCCTAGCTTGTAGACTCTATAACTTTCACACAAACCTATTATCATACACTTATCAGGATTTTTTTTTTTTTTACCAAAGACATGTAGCAGAAAACATTCTGGCCTAAATTTATGACGAAATTCAAATTTATTGGATTTCTTTTGAAACAAAAAGTAGAAAATATTGTTTTCTACTTTCTGTTTCTGTTCCACAAAATAAAGAACACAATGGTGAATAAATACCACCAAAAGAAAGTTTCATTTGGGTACGGTGTAGCATGACTGAGTAATTGTCATTCAAAGTGTGAGAGCACTGGAAGCTGAAAAATGGTCTGGGAAGGAAGTGGGTGTAAGTACCCAGTATTGAGGTGGTTACAAAATAGAGGAGAGACCCCAGATCTCTCAATTACAAGGGGTATTTACATTCCTTGTAATAGAATAAAAGTGATCAGAAAAAAAAAAAAAGAAGCGAACACATTCGTAAGTCGCACACACACATATGTATACAGTATTTTCGCCACAAAGGTTAGAGCGAGAGCAATAATTCTTCTGCTAGACCTCCTTTGTAACTCTAAACTGGTAACCTGTAAACATTTTTAAAGTGTCACCTATAAAGATTTTAAAATGTTGTGGTTTTTCGCCATTCCATGAGCGTGTGCAATTTTAAAGCGCGACATTTTAGGTATCTATTTACTCGGCGTAACATCATATTTTATTCTGTACCATAAATTGGTTTGTATATTGTGTTTTTTTTTTGCATTAAAATACATTAAAATGTTTTTTTTGCCAAAAAATTTACTTTTGAAAAACCACTGTGCAAATACCGTGTAACATAAAAAATAGCAAAGATTGCCATTTTATTCTCAACTGTCTCTGCTAAAAAATATATACAATTTACAAGTAATTTTCTATCAAAAATACAGATTTTTACTTGTAAACAAAAAGTGCCAAAAAGGGCTTGGTCTTGAAATGGTTAGCAAATCTTTTTGTGAAGCTGTTCCAAACTTTCTTACCAGCAAATCCTCCCAGTAGCATCACTTCCTGTTTCAGGCTGTAAACACTAATGACTCTCCTGATTAGGTCATTTACCTGGTAGAATACAATTATGTCTTTTTGAGGAAAAGAAACAGTGTGGACACTTACCTTAACCACTTCTGGACTGGTTGATTTTCCCCCTTAATGACCAAGCCTTTTTTTGCGATTTGGCACTGCATAAGTTTAAAAGACAATTGCGCGGTTGTGCGATGCTGTACCTAAATAAAATTGATGTACTTTTTTCCCCACAAATAGAGCTTTCTTTTGGTTGTATTTGATCACCTATGCAATATTTATTTTTTGCGCTATAAACAAAAAAAGAGCGACAATTCTGCAAAAAAATATATATATTTTTCATTTTCTGCTATATAACATTCCCCAAAAAAATAAAATAAATAAAAATGTAATTTTTTAACCATTTTAGGCCAATTTGTAATCTGCTACATATTTTTGGTGAAAAAAAATCCCAAAACGCGTATTTTGATTGGTTTGCGCAAAAGTTAGAAACTAGGGGAAAGATTTTTGTAATCTTTATTTATTTATTTATTTATTTTTACTAGGAATGGCGGCAATCAGTGTTTTTTTAGCAGGACTTTGACATTGCGGCAGACAGATCAGACCTCTAAATTACATTTTTGACACTTTTGGGGGTACCAGTGACATTACTACAGTAATCAGTGCTAAAAAATATGCACGGTTACTATAATAATGACACTGGCAGGAAAGAGGTTAACCCAGGGGCGATCAAAGGGTTACATGTGAGCCTAGGGGAGTGTTTTCTAACTTGGGGGGGATGGGTTTGTGAAATGATCCTAGAGACCTGTGACCAGGCAATCTGTGATCATTTCAGAGAGAAGAACGGCCAGCTGTGTTTACAGTGAGAGCCTAGGGGGTTTTTTCTAACTGTGTGGGGATGGGCTTGTAAAATCAATACAGAGACCTGTGTTCTTAAATAAGGGGAACACAGGAGCTCTGCATTGATTCCAGAGAGAACAACGATCTGCTGTGTTTACAACAGCAGACCGCCATTCTCTCTTCATGGGGAGCAATCGCAGGTGCCCAGCAGCTTCCCCGGTGGCGAGTGGGCAAGCGACGCCCCTAGGATTGCTTCCGCGGACCGCTGTACAGGTACGGCGATTCGCGACAACCTGCCGACCTGCTGCCATATAACAAGTGGTTAAGAGAAGTATGGGAATCCATTTTTTTGTAGGATGATAAAGATAAAACAAGGGTGGACATTTCAGCAAGACAATGATACCAAACACAAAGCCAAGGAAACTCTTAATTGTTTTTAAAGAAAGAAAATAAAAGCTTCTAGAATGGCTTAGCCAATCACCTGACTTGAACCCAATTCAAGGAAGAGGTCCATGGAACCTTCAAGATTTAAAGAATGAGCCAAAATCACACCACCTGAGCAATGCATGCGACTAGTTTCTCCATACAGGAAGCATCTTGAAGCTTTTATTACCAACAAAGGATTTTGTGCAAAGTATTAATTCCATTTCAGTTAGCGTGTTCAATACTTTTTCCCTGTATCATTCCATTTTATTACACATAACAGAATTTATGAACTTATTGGTTTTGGTTTCTTTGCATGTATACATTGTATGTGGTGAAAATCTCATGTTAATAGCACCTTTAGAAATATGTTTACCTAGACAAATGCTAACGTGTTCAATACTTATTTTACCTGCTGTATATTTATATATACACATGCTACTGTACTACTGTGCAGAAGTTTTAAGCAGGTGTAAAAAATGCTGTAAATTAAGAATGCTTTCAGAAATAGAAGTGTCAATTATTTATGTTTTATCGAATAACAAAATGGAAACTAAATGAACAGAAGAGAAATCCAAATCAAAGCAATATTTGGTGTGACCACCCTTTGCCTTCAAAACATCAATTCTTGAAGTAACACTTCCACACAATTTGTGAAGGAACTTGGCAGGTAGGTTGTTCCAAACATCTTGGAGAACTAACCACAGATCTTCTATGGATGTAGACTGCCTAACATCCTACTGTCTTTTCATGTAATTCCAGACAGATCCAATGATGTTGAGATTATGGCTCCGTGGGTGCCAAACCATTACTTCCAGGACTCCTTGCTCTTCTTTACACAGGAGAATGTTTTTATTCACATTGGATGTATGTTTGGGGTCAGTGTCCTGCTGCAGAATAAATCTGGGGCCAAACACACACCTCCCCGATGGTATAGTATGATCTTTCTCAGCATTGATGACACCATTGATCCTGACAAAAACTCCCACTGGTTTCCACCAGCTTTGTATCGAAGGCATTGCTGGAAATCTTCTGATATCAAAGGGAAGTAAGCATGATTGTGTCTTTCTTCTGCTGCAGTTTTCTTGGCTGACCACTGCATCTACGGTCCTCAACCTTTCCATTTTATTTGTACCTGTTCAACAGCAAAGTTTGACACCCCTTTCTGCTTTAAAATCTTTGCCTGGGAAAGACCATGCTGATGCAGTATAATTACCTTGTGTCTTGTTGCTGTCCTCAGACTAGCCATCGTGTATGACCTGTGACATGAAACTGTCTTCCACAAGCTCACCTTAGTAGCACTTTGGCTGTTCCTCACCCTACTCAGCTGTTTCAGTTAATGACTGTGTTTCAACCTACATATGACATTGATGATCATTATCACCTGTTTGATATAATTGGTTAATCATACACCTGACTAATCCTACAAAATTCCTTCCTTTTTGGCAAGTATACAAAGTTTGCAAGTATAAGAATTGATGCTGGTTTGAAGCCAAAGGGTAGTCATCTGTCAGGGCTGGCTTCCACTACTTAAGGGCAGCTCTTTTCTTGCAGTGATCAGAGCTGCTCGGCTGTCGGTTAATTACCAGCTCTCGTTGCTTCCATGTTGACTCACCTGGTTACCATTAACCTGCCTCATTAGTCCAGCTGCCAGCCCCTTTTGGCTATTTAAACAGCTTAGCTCATTTTCTCCTCGCCCTTGCATGGTCAATACCTCCAGTGTGTTCCTGTTTGTGTTCCTGTGTATGACTTGGCCTGGCTGACTTCTCTCCCATTACCTGTTCCTGATTTTACTCCTCACTTCGCTGACTCCAGGCTTCCTGATCCCCGCTCGTCTGAATACCCGCTCTGGCATCCAAATCCTGGCTTTAGTTTTTGACTACGTTCCTGAACTGTTATTTTTGGTATGTCATAAAGATGTAATTTTAACTGCATTTTCTGTCTCCGTCTGGTTTATGTTTCCTGACATTGTCACCCAAATATTAATTTGATTTAGATTTTTCATCTGTTTGCTCATTTTGCATTTTGTAAATTGATAAAAATAAACAACTAAAATGTATTATTTTACATTCTTAATTCGCAGCATTTTTTCACACCTGCCTAAAATGACAGTACTATAGTTAAATATACTGTGCAGTGAGGAGAGGACAGTGTCAGTAGCATTCTGACATAATTTATTTTAAATGGTTAATTGATTTTTTTTTTTTTTTAATTTTGCTGCATTTCCTTGCTTAAATACAGGAGTGGCAGCCCAACTGGATCATCACAACTTGAAAAAAAGGCATGTTTCAGTAGTTTTGGCTGTAACACCTAGATTGAATGGTGGAAGTAGAAGCCACAACAGATCTAAAAGCTATAGGAAATACAGTTTAACAGTATAGTTTGTAAGCTTCTTTTTTCACAGCACCTCACTGTATTGTTTTAAGAATTTATTAAAATATCAAAGCAGGCTGTATAGAAATACAAAAACACTTGAAAACCACTAATCGACATTCTCCAAACACTGTCCCATCTCCATATATCCAAATATTTCCAAAATCATAAAATACAGACCTTATAGACAGGTATATGTGTTAGTAGCATTTGGTAGAAATTGGCTAGCATTAGAGCACTTGAATATGCATCAAATTAAAATACAATATCTGTTAAAGCGTATTATTTGAGTTTTTATACATACCATACAATGGCTTGACAATATGCAAGTAGCTTAGTAGGGCTGCAGTATAATAGAGAGAAACAAGTCAAGCTTAAGCTTAATTAAAAATTATAACAGAGACAAAAGCCATAGATATTGCACAGTGGCTGGACAGTATAGGAGCACCATAGTTAGACCATAATGTAAGTCTTTCAAAAACAAAAACATAATTCAGTTTTTGTCCTGAAATAAAAACTAGAGTGCATTATTTTAGAGACTAAAGACCCACATGTTTCTAAAGCTTGTTGGCAGCATTAATAAGGCTGTGATGTAAGAAAGGGAGACAAAGCAGCTTGTATTATGAATTTATTGTTTCAGAAACACTACCCCCCCCCCCCCCGATATTGTACAGTTGCTGGACCATATGTGAGCAGTTTTATTAGGTCACAATATAAGAGGGAGAGATGGAGCAGCTTTTATCTAAAAACAATAAAAATCACAGTGCATTATTTCAGAGACAATAGCCCCAAATATTAAACAGTGGTTGGACAGTACATAAGCTTCTTATTTAGGCCATAATATAGGGGTAAAGACAAAACAGGTTTTATCTCTAAAAAGAAATTGGAGTATATTTTATTTTAGGCAATATCTACAAATATTTTACAGTCACTGGACAATATGTGAGCAGCTTAAAAAAGCCACAATAAAAAAATGGAGATAGAAGGCAGGTTCACATGAGCTGCCCACATGAGTGTCCCCTAGGAATCAGCTTCTTTGGGGGACACTAACTGAAGAGGGGGAGCCTGGTGCACCAGCGAGGGACCCCAGAAAAGGAGGATCAGGGTTGCTCTGTTCAAAACCATTGCACAGAGCAGGAAGGTGTAATATATTTATTATTTTAAAAAAAAAATCAACATTTACAATCACTTTAAATTATGTTTTTCTTTATGTCTTTCAGATGAATGTATGTCTGTGCTTGTTTTTAACATGACTTTCTACAATAAATGTATACATTATATGGATTAATATATCAAATTCAACACACCTATTTGTGTTACCTCAAAAGTCTCATGAAGTATATGTTTCAAAGACTACTAGAACATAACAAACTGGCACTATAGGAGCACTGCAGATTTTTTTTTTTGCTGTGTTTTCCTACTTCAACTAGCAAGGCCTATTTAAAAAGAAGTTCAAACTAGAATCATATTCCCAACATTCTATTTTACCTGATACCTTGGTGAGTGTTCCCAGCAGTTTCTTATGTATTCATAAAGCAGTCATTTATATGTTTGGAAGCTACAAAAAGATAAGTGGATTCAAATTGCTGGCACACAACCTAATCTCACTCTACCTGTGTTTGCTGTTTTTGCCTGTTCCAGAGGTCTCTTCCCCCTTGTGAGTAAGGTTACTGCTTACTTTATATAGCACTATTCAACTGGAGATCTGACTCTGTTCCATGGTCTCAGTTAGGATTATGGAGAGAATTTGCCATACTATCGTTAATGCTATGAAAGTATTTTAAAGGAAGTTGAATTGTCAACGGATCTGTGGTAGTGAGCCCTTGTAGATCCCCAGCTCATGATTCCCCAGGGTGCGGAGCCTAAGCCTCAGCCTGCTTCTTCACCAGGGCCCCTGATGGTGGGGATGGATTTGCAGCAAGCTGGAACTAGGTTGCAGCACCAAGTAGGCCCAGCTGAAGATATGTAAACCGCTGGCGTGTGCAGAGTAAGTAGCAGACTAAAGGATATCCAAGAGACAAGCCGAGGTCAGGACAGGCAGAAAACGAACACAGATGGAAAAACGTAGCCAGGGTCTCTACACAGTAAATCAGATCTAGTAGCCTAGGGGTATACGGATGGGAGCTAGAGAACAGTGAAGTTGCTCAGGCAAGGAGTACTGCACTGAGCACGTGTATACATAGGGAAGCAAACAGGGAGACAGAAGCAGGCCATAAACTGGACTCCTCTATAAGAGACAATGTGTGAGGGCATACCATGGAGACAAAAGATTTCCCCAATGAAGATGGAAGCCAAAGTGACAGCAGAGGGTAGTTCTGGAAGTGGAGTTAGGTGACAGATTTTAGAAAACCTGTCTACCACCACACAGATAACGGTAGAGCCCGCTGAGGGAGGTGGTTCAGAGATCATCCATAGAGATGCAGCGCCAAGGCACATCTGGAACAGGTAGAGGTAAAAGGAGACCTGCTGGAGCAGATGTAGAGGACTTAGACTGCACACAAATGGAACAAGCCTGGACATATTGTTCAACATCCTTCAGGAGTGAGGGCCACCAGTAGTAATGCTGCGGGAAGGCACAGGTGCGTTGCGCACCAGGATGTCCAGAGAGTTTGGAGTCATGTGCCCATTTGAGAAAGGGAGGCGTAGGGTGGGCACCACAAAGGTCTTTCCGAGAGGGATAAGTGGAGACTGAAGATGAGTGATGGCCAGGAAAAAATTGCCAGGAATAATAGGTTCAGGTTCAATATGACATTCTGAGTCAGCAACGCCAAATGATCTGGACAAGGCATCAGCACAAGCATTCTTGAAGCCGGGCCGAAAGGTGATGTCAAAATTAAACCTGGCAAAGAAGAGAGCCCATCGTGATTGCCTGGGATTCAAATGTCGAGCGGACTGCAAATACTGGAGGTTCTTATGATCGGTATAGACAAGAATACGATGAGGAGACCCCTCCAGAAGATGTCACCATTCTTGCAGTGCCAGCTTCATAGCCAGAAGCTCCTGATCCCCGATGGTGTAATTTTTTCCGCATCAGAAAACTTCTTAGAGAAGAAGGCACAGGGACCGAGCTTACTGTCATGCATTTGGAGAAGGACGGCCCCCACTCCCAAGGACGAAGCATCTACTTCCAAGAAGAAAGGCTGAAGAATGTCAGGACATTTGAGAATAGATACACACAGGAAGGCCTTGAGCTTGAGGAAAGCCTTGACAGCTTCCGGAGGCCAGGCTTTAGCACCCTTCTGGGTCAAAGAGGTAATGGACGCCACCAAAGAGGAGTAATCAGGGATGAACTAGCGATAGAAATTGGTGAACCCCAAGAACCATTGCGTAACTTTTAGACCAGAAGGCTGTGGCCAGTTGGAAATGGCCTGAAGTTTGGTAGGATCCAAAAGCAGCTCTTTATCCGTTAATATGTAGACTAGGAAAGGAACCTGGGTTTGCTCGAAGAGGCACTTCTCCAACTTTGCATACAAGTGGTGGTCCTGAAGATGTAGAAGAACCGTACAAACATGCTGGCGATGATTGTTCAAATTTGGAGAAACGATGAGTATGTCATCCAGATACACAATGACACACACATATAGGAGATCAGAAAAAATGTCATTAACAAAGTTCTGGAAGACAGCTGGGGCATTACACAAGCCAAAGGGCATTACGAGATATTCATAGTGCCCGTCTCTGGTGGTAAAAGCGGTTTTCCTTTCATCTCCCTCTCGAATCCTAATCAAATTGTATGCTCCATGGAGATCTAACTTGGTGAAAATTCGAGCATCTCGTAGTCTGTCAAAAAGTTCAGAAATCAAGGGTAAAGGGTATCGATTCTTAATGGTGATGGCATTGAGACCTCTATAATCAATGCAGGGCCGAAGTGTGCCATCCTTTTTCTCCACAAAGAAAAAAACAGCCCCAGCGGGAGAATTGGATTTACGTATAAGTCCTTTCTGAAGTTTTTTCCTGGACATACTTGGACATGGCTTGAGTTTCAGGGCTGGAGAGAGGGTAGACTTGACCTCGTGGTGGTGAAGTCTCAGATTGGAGGTCAATCACATAGACGTAGGGTCGATGAGGAGGCAAACTGTCAGCAGATTTTTTTCAAAAAACATCTTGGAAGGCCAGATAATTCTGAGGGAGCATTGGAGAGGTAGTGACCTCCGCCAAAGGTACACATAAAGGTGGAGATACCTTAGGGAGACAAGTCCGATGGCATTGCGACCCCCAAGATACCACTTGGCCAGAGTTCCAATCCAGATAGGGTGAGTGTTTCTTCAACCATGGAAGTCCAAGAATGATGGGACTAGAAGACTTGGGAAGTATCAGGAAGAAGACTTCCTCATGATGAAGGACACCTACATGCATGGTGACGGAGGTTGTTCTAAACCGTAGGGGTCTGAAGGCCAAGGTTGAGCCATCCACTGCCGATACAGATAGAGGCATAGCCAGGGGAACTAGAGGAATGGCCAATTCAGTGGCCAAGGACCGCTCAATTAAATTCCCGGCTGCTCCAGAGTCCACATTTGCAGAAACTTGATACGAGTTCAGCGCCCAATGGATAGAAACGGGTATGGGAAATCGAGGGTAAGTGGCAGAGTTCAGATTCTGGTCTAGATCGCCTCTCTCAAAGTGACCTAGACCCAAGAGTTTTCCCGCATGGACAGGGCAGGATTTTATTATATGAAAACCAGCTCCGCAGTAAAAACACAGGCCGAGTCTCAGGCGACGTGAACTCTCTTGTGGAGTAAGGCATGTCTGGCCTAATTGCATGGATTATTCGGAAGCCAACACAGTGGGAGAGATGGGTTGTTCAAGAAAGTTCTGGACAACAGGAGCGAAGCGACCCACTGGGGGGTGACATGACGCAGTCCTTTCCAGATCTCGTTCCTAGAAGCAGACATCAATTTGAATGCTAAGGGCAATCAAGCCATCCAAGGTAGTGGGTATAGTTCTGCCAGCTAGTTCATCCTTTATACGATCTGCAAGACCTTGCCAAAAAGTTGTTTCATACCAGTTCCGAAGCCAAGGTGCGAAACTGAACTGCATATTGACCAACAGTCATGTTTCCTTGACGAAGTCGAAGAAGCGGATGAGGCCCTGCCAGGCACATCAAAGGTGTTATGGAAAGCATGTACAGTAGGAAGGCAGAAAGACTGGAAACGGTAGGATCTTGACGCTCCCACTGCGCCGAAGCCCAAGCCAGAGCTGGTCCCGACAGGAGTGAAATCATGTATGCCACCTTGGAATGATCAGTAGGAAAATGATGGCCCGCTAGCTTGAAGTGGATAGAGTACTGATTGATGAAGCCCCGACAAGCTTTGGGATCACCAGAGAAGCGAGGTGGCGGGGGCAACTGGAGTTTTGAAGGACTGACCTCTGCTGGAGAAACTGCAGAAGCGGTGGGGGGTGGACACAGGAGCTGAAACAGAAAGAGAGGGGGTAGGCACAACCTGCAGCTTATCCAGAAGGTAGAAAGTGCCTTCAGACACTGCATAATCTGTTCTTGATAAGTTTGCTAAATGTCAACTCTCTGCGCCAAACTCTGAAGTTGATCCAGAAGGGGCTGCAGCATCTCCAAGGAGCTCATGGCCTAAGCAAACTGTCAGCGGGTCTGTGGTAGTGAGCCCTTGTAGATCCCCAGCTCAGGATTTCCCAGGTCGCATAGTCTAAGCCCCAGCCTGCTTCTTCACCAGGGCTCCTGATAGTAGGGATGGATTTGCAGCAAGCTGGAACCAGGTTGCGACCCCCAGGTAGGCCCAGCTGAAGATGTGGAGACTGCTGGCGTGTGCAGAGTAAGTAACAGACTAAAGGATATCCAAGAGACAATCTGAGGTCAGGACAGGCAGCAAACGAACACAGATGGAAAAACGAAGTCGGGTCGGTACAGAGTAAATTGAATCTAGTAGCCTAGGGGTATACGAATGGGAGCTAGAGAACAGTGAAGTTGCTCAGGCAAGGAGCACTACACTGAGCACGTGTATATATAGGGAAGCAAACAGGGAGGTGACCGGGGAAGTAATAGAAAGGGAAAGGATATAACCCACAGTGGAGCAGGCGACGTCCATAGGGGAAGAGAGAAGCCAAACACCAAATGTGAAAAGAAGCAAGATTTAAGCACTGCGGCAAGGAGGTAAGAGTATACAAACAAAACTACAGGCTAACTTGTGACATGAATTACTGGTCCTCATACTAATATAGGCTGTTCTTGTTTTCCCTTTTTTTTTTTTACTTCTTTTCTTTTATACAGTATCCCTTTCCTTTTTTTTTTGTATTTGTTGTATGCAAGCTGGTGTTAAAGTAGAAGTAGGGCTACATTTCTTCTGGCCCTACTCCTCTTGTGGGTCACAGGAGTGCACTTTGTCCTGTACTCCTGGGATCTGTTTTCAACTAAGAGTGGGCTAAAGTCAATCAGCCGGTCCAGGCTCTGGATCAATCCCAAATTTAATGTTGGTATCCACTTAGATGCCTGGACAGGTAGCTGGCTCAGCCTCTATGCTCAGCTATGGAAAAATGAGCCAGCACTACCATACTCTCCACAGCCCGGTGCTCCAATAAGTTCTGGAGGGGCAGAGCAGAGAGCAGCTGGCTGTCAGCTCTCTGCACACTGAAGACCAATAACTGAGCGATCAGCTGTCTTTGATTGCTCAGTTCTCATTGCAGAGGCAGTGAGGGACAGATGCAGCATCAGATCAATGCTAGGTGAGTATAACTGTTTGTTTTTTTCTTCATCCAAACTTCTCTTTTAACTATATTACTGTATTTAGCTTTGATATGGCTGTAAATGATATGTTCTCTTTCTCTGTTTGTTTTAGTTAAAAAACTTTTTATAGTATATGCATCATCATCATCACCTATTTGTATTACTGTACTGGATTGTAAACTCATACCTTGTTATTTCTTAATACTCTATAAAATCATTTGTAAACATAAAAAAGATAAATTGGTTATTCAATCATGTGAAACAAAGTTCCCATTTATTGTAAAAAACGAGTGGGCAAAATTGATGAACTAGAACAAAACTGGCAAATTTACACAGAGAGTCAGAGGCTTAGAAATGAAATAAAAAATTGACTGTATTTTGGGCTGCATGTCCTCATGTGTACAGCTAACCATGTGGGGTAGGGAGCATGTGCACTATTCAACTAATTTCTTCAAGACATATGATGATTTCCTATACTTACCAGGGTGCTGTAGACAGAGGACCCTATTCAGGTTATCCACTGTATCCTGCAATTACATGGGCACACCCTGGGACACACCCAGACTGACCTAACTGACACACACAAGTAATTCATCCCATACCTGTTTCAGACATTATGGCAATGGAACCCAAAAGCCATCTCACCTAGCACTGTTCGTTTCTAAAGGACATCCCCATCTTGATGTTAGGAGAAGGAAGAGACTAGACAATGGAAGCCCCTGTTAAGTACATGTGTACATCTTTCAGCCATCCCAGCAGTGACAGCACATTCCTTAAGGTTACAAGCAATAGAGAAAATGTAGATGAGAGGAGAGCCAAGCAGAGGAGCCCATACCTTTAAGGTGGACTTGCCAGGATCCAGCATACCATGCAAAAGGGATTCAAGTAATTGGAATAGTCCTGCATCTCCCCCCCCCCCCCCACCACCCTTCCCGAAGGGAAGATAAAACAAATAGAATCTTACAGACTACATCCTTGATGTGGCTTGGTTCTCCAGACACTTCCCATGATGGCCACTGGCAGACTCCTTCCAGACACTTCCCATGATGGCCACTGGCAGACTCCTTCCAGACACTTCCCATGATGGCCACTGGCAAATATTTATATCTGAGCCCTATTTTCCAAAACACTACACACTGACATAGTAGGTTTGGCATTACCTAGGGTCACAGCCTACTACCACTCTGGAATCCGCTAGTGTATATCTAGGCAACTACACTGCCTGCACACTACAAGGGTTCTCTGAGTCAACTCTTGCTAGCAACTTTGGTGACATTTCATGGCCAAACCTGGGAACTACATCACCCACTCCCATGCCTCTACCCTACAATAGGCAGGGCTGGCACTACTTGGGGTCACAATCTACCACTATTTTGGAGGCATTTAGTGG
The DNA here is from genome assembly GCF_965119305.1 of Pelophylax lessonae. Taxonomy (NCBI): domain Eukaryota; kingdom Metazoa; phylum Chordata; class Amphibia; order Anura; family Ranidae; genus Pelophylax; species Pelophylax lessonae. The sequence continues at coordinate 801,722,134 of NC_138768.1, read as the reverse complement.
CTATCTAGGCCATATTGCCTACTCACTACAAGGGGTCACTGAACCTTCTCTCAAAACTATGGTAGCACCTCATGGCTAAACCAGGGATCCACACCTGGGAACTCTTGTACCCCTACCCTACATATAAGTATAAATGTTTATACCAATTCTATAGTGTCATACTAAGAAAGACTGTGCTCCCATTTTAGGCCTGTGGAGCACCCGAAGCTCCCCGTTTGTATTTTTTGAAAATGACGTTTTTTCAATACCTTTAAGATGACTTTTGGCCTTTTCTCCAGTGCTGAAAATCTTTCATGTATAACAGCAGAACCATGGTCTGCCTCATTGTGCTGGGATCCAGAGGTGATAAAAGTGATGGCCAATCCACAGGTGATGTCCTGGGGTTAGAGAGAGTGCGATGAATGAAATTATTACTAGGTCATAAAACCTGCGCTAGGAGTAAAAAAATATGATTTGTATAAATACTAAAGTGTAAACCACTTAAAAAATCAACTGCATATTAAAATACAATTCAAAACACAACAATAATGTAATTATAAAAATGTCCTTCAGTGTCCAAATATAGTGTAAATATTTCCACTTTTATAGTGAATCTTCCACCTAGCATATTTTGCCAACCTGGTGGGAAAATGTAGAATAAAGATGATACTTGCTGAGTTCAAGAGAACCTTCAGAGTACAACTTTTATTGTTGCAAGGGGCACTGCCATCCATCTATAGCTACATACCCCACATCACTGGATCACTGGGTATTTGGAAGACAGAGATACTCCTCACCAGAGAAAGACTCTTATGCTTAAAGCAGAGTTCCAGTCCCCCAATTCATTTTTTTTATAAATGCTCCCCCGTTATTGTTACCACTTCTATTGTAACATTTGGATACTGTCACTAATTTGTTCCGTCTTGTTTTTTTTAAATCAATGAAAACTAACCTGATCTTGGAAGCTAGCAGGGTCCATTGCTGTTGTGGGCATCTGAAGCCTGCTTGTCTTTATTTCCTGGATTTAATGCAGCTGGCGACCCAGCCTGCACCTCCCAATCTCGCACCAGTGCAGTAATGGCACTGTTTCTTCCTTCCTAACTCCCCCCGAAATCACGCAAGGTTTCAGTATTAAGCGATTTCCATGGACTCCTGGGATAGATGACGCCGACATCCCAGGAGTCCATGGGAATCGCCTTGTGATGACATCGCCTAGGCAGCCTGATCGGAAGTGCTGCCTTAAGACATCTAAAATAAGGTGTTTAGGAAAAAAAAATTAATAATTAGCCGTTTGTAATTGCAATGCGGGTAAGCATGTGGATGCTAATACATTTTAAAAATGGGTGGAACTCTGCTTTAATAACAGAGGGTCCATCTTTTCTGGTGAGTACAGATATAAGAGGGGCACATGTCACACATCACTTTGTGACATTTGAGCACTAAGGCTCTTTATGATTTATGAGCATGGAGCACTTTAAAAAGGAAGATTCACTATAAAAGTGAAAATATTGCACTGTGTACACTATATTTGGACACTGACTTGGACATTTTTAGAATTACATTATTGTTGTGTTTTGTAGTGTGATGAATGTAACTAGATGTTTCCAGTTGTATATGAATTTGAAAGAGGAAAACTGCTGGACCAAAAAGTGGTGAATCTTCAGAGGGAAGGTGAAAATTGCAGTAAATCATTCCCAATGTGTTATTGAACAGCTTCAGTATTCTCTAATTATTCACATTATTACGTACCTGTTTATACCAATTCATTATTTCAGGATTGAACATTTTAATTTAAATGTATTTTCTAGGTATGTGTTTTACAATCAAAAACATTTGGCTTCATGTGACTTATACAAAATGACTTATGCTGTTAACTGTTCAGCAAAAGTTTGCATGACTCTGCAAGTTAAATCTGCAGTGCACAAACAATTATTGCGTTATGAACCACAAGTTTCTCCATAGAGATGAAACGAAACTCTGTAAGACAGAACAGCGTACAAATCTGATGTTTTAACTCACAGTGCTATTTTCATGCACAATTAGATATGACAGCCCAGCCAAATCAGGTTAGAACATGGTAAGGAATTGCACCTAGAAACTTGAATAACTTAGATCTCTAGAACAGACTCGAGCATTGATGTCCATTGCAATTTATCTAACGTGGAATAAACCGTTAAGACATGTTTTACTCAACAAAGCATCGCTTTTCACGTTCAGACCAAGAAAGAGGGGTATTTAGCTAAATAGAAGGTACATTTGTCGAGAATGTGTTAAATAAGTGATGTTTTACCATTTACATGGATGGCGTGGCACAGATTTGTGAAACATAGGCACTGTAAGCAGAAAAGAGAGAACCACAAGAAATGATAGGTATACAGATTGTTTTAACCTTAAATTAATTGCAGGTAAACTATATATGTTGCAAGTATTTTAACAAATGTTAAAGCTGGACTATGGCTAGCTTAATGGCTTCTTGACCGCCCCACGCACATTTACTGCAGCGGGATGGCCTCTCTGCGCGAAATCACGTACCTGTACGTGATTTTGCTGTTCCTGGCCTGGGGCGCACACACACGCCACCAGCGACCACCTTCCGCTGTGATTGGACACATCGAGAGGCAATTAGCAGTTCCGGTGGTCCCGATGTCCACCGAGACCCGCTGATTGTTCCCGAGGTAGACAGGGCAGATCGCCATTTGGTGACAGAAGAAGAAGACAGAGATCTTGTGTTTCTTTTAAGCAGGAACATGGATCTCTGTCTTCTTACAGTACAAGCACCCCCCCTACAGTTAGAAAGCACTCCCTAGCAACACATATTATTATGTTATGTTAATCCCTTCTCTGCCAGTGTCATTAGCACAGTGACAGTGTATATTATTTAGCACTGATCCCTGTATTGTGTCACTGGTCCCCAAAAAAGAGTCAAAAGTGTCACTTTGTGTCAGATTTGTTCTCTGCAATGTTGCAGTCCCTCTATAAGTCGCTGATCACTGCCATTACTAGTAAAAAAAAATGAAATAAATAAAAATTCCATAAAAATATTCAATAGTTTGTAGACGCTATACCTTTTGCGCAAGCCAATCAATGTACGCTTATTAGGATTTTTTTTTTACCAAAAATTTGTAGCAGAATACATATTGGCCTAAATTGAAGAAGAAATTTGATTTTTTTAATTTTTTTTATTGGATGTGTTTTATAGCAGATAGTAAAAAATATTTTTTTTTCAAGATTCTTGGTCTTTTTTTGTTTATAGCACAAAAAAATAAAGACCACGGAAGTGGTCAAATACCGCCAAAAGAAAGCTCTATTTGTGTATAATGTTGTACAACCACGTAATTGTCAGTTAAAGTAACAGTGCTGTATCGCAAAAAATCGCCTGATCATGAAGGGGGGTAAACCATCCAGGGCTGAAGTGGTTAAAAGGGGTTATTCTGGGCTTTCTATCCCAGCTCCATGGTACCCACCTCAATCCAGGGTCACATGACAACTGACAACCCAATCCTCAGATCATTAAGGCTGGAATGTGAGGGGTTCCACTAGCAGCAGCCATGTTCTGATCTGATGATGCAGTGTTGGCACTTCACTAACTACAGTGCAGGTATGATGATGTGGACAAGAGTGGGGCAACAAGAACAGATGGGGACTAGAACCTTGGAGGCCAAGCTGCAGATTGCTTGTGAGCAGGGGGGTAGTTGGTATTGTTTTTTAAAGCTGGCTACAGTTAGGATTGAATGCAGATTCTTACTTGTTCTTGTTCTGAAGAAAGTGGGCTTCACCTTTTCACAGATAGCTAAGTGCGTGGGTCTGTATATTATAACCACCAGAGCAATCATGACTGAGTTAATTAAATCCTTAACACAAATGAAGCTCCTATTGCAGTGGATGCCTATAACTCAGCTTCAGTCTCTATGCAGACCTTAAGAAAAGCAGCGAGAGAATGGAGTTGATTTACTAAAAATTAAACTCTGCTTACTGCCATGATGCTTACTGCCAACATCCAGTCACGTGCAAGCAAAAATGCTTTTTTTGATTTTTTTTCACTGCATGTAATTGGGTATTCCTTGCAAAGTGAAATTCCTCTACATTCACTAAGCTCTGGGGAAAATTCACTTATAAAGTGCAACTTTCCTTGCACAGTGAACAGTCTATTTGCCTTTAGTAAATCAATCTTAATAGCACAAACAGGGAATATGATTTCTGAGGAAGGGTTTCATGATTACAAAAAGAACTTGAATTGTATTATAGCTTAATGAGTTACGCTGTGTAACCCAAAAAATGTTAATGCCTGCTGTATTGATCATTTATTTTATTTTTACTTCATTTCTCTAGACTAGTGTTTAAGAGATGAAAATTTCTACACGAGTACTGAGAAATACATTTGTTTGTTTATTAATGTAGAGTCTACCTGACCATGCTTGCATCCAGCAGAACATGGGGGCTGACACTTTCTATCTTTCCCTTTTCAAATTTTGCCTCGACAAAAGGTGGCTTCATAATACCAGGCAGTGGTCTGGCTCAGTGGCGCAGTTTGGCTGTAGCCATGGGAGATTGAGTGCTGCCAAAGCATTATAGGGGCAGCCCTGATTGCTTTGTGGACTTTCAGTGTAGAGAGTGGAAGGGTTCCTAAAAATGAAACTCAAAGTGGTGCGTGTCTGGGGTCAGAAACAATGGATATTGTTTCATGGGCCTCTCTCGATGGTTCAAGCCTGAGGAGAAACTAGATTGAGGGTGCATAGCCTACCGGTCAACTGTTTACATTTACTGTTTCTGCTGCCTATTGTCACATTCTTAAGCTAAACTCTAGACATACACATGGATATTTTGCCTTCTGGAACCATGCTTCAGGATGTTCCTACATCTTTGTATACTGATTCTACCATTTTATATACCTTATGATGCATTTGCTCTTGATAAAGTGGAATTGCCCACGAAACGCGTCGAGCCTATTACCGATGCATCTACCTTACCATATATTTGGACTTTACAACTGTCTACCTATAGTTATTTCTGATTTTATGTACATTTTTTTTATCACATTATGTGCCTCTATTATTATGCCCTGTACTGTATCATGGTTTTGAGTATTATATGTATGTACTATGCAATTGATGCAATGTTATACAAGTTTATATGTATTATTAAACCTGTTTTTTTCTTTTAGCAGTGATTCTACTTTTTTTATTACCAACCGCTTGTCCACACACTTCATATAAAGTCCCATGTTCCCCCTCTTTTTTATCGTTTCCCCTGTTAATTACCCTCTTTTGGTAATGGGCTACATGGTACCAATGTATAATAATTACTGCCACATTACTATGTTTTTACCTTATTATCTTTGTAAAAGCCCACTGCCTGACGTACTTTTTCTACTGATTTTAACTACTTTATTCCCCTCATATTCAAACTCTAGACATAATTTAAAATACCAAAGAAAGCACTACATTTGTTCATGAAAGAACCATTTATTGTATTTTAAATGAAACCACTATAAATCTGATATTAACTTAATGCTAGCCTTATGTAATCCCTTGTTCAGAAGACTGTACAGTAGGTGTCTTAGATTTACATATGCTTACAAAAGCAACCACGGCACTACCTGCCTGGAGTTTGCATGTTCTCCCTGTGCCTGCGTGGGTTTCCTCTGGGTGCTCTGATTTTCTCCCACACTCCAAAGATATGCTGGTAGATAATTGGATCCTGTCAAATTGGCCCTACTGTGTGTGTGTGTGTGTGTGTGTGTGTGTGTGTGTGTGTGTGTGTGTGTGTAAGAAAGTATGTTAAGGACCTTAGATTGTAAGCTCCTTGAGGGCAGGGGCTGAAGTGAATGTAAAATATATATGTAAAGAGCTGTGCAAATTGGTGGCACTATATACAGTAAGAACCTGTAAAAAAAAAAAAAAAAAAAAATGAACCTGCTGTCAAAAGGAGAGAGCAGAAAGAACAGAGATATAACCTCATTATTCTGATACTGCTCTTTCTCTTGCCAGTCACAGGATGGGGGCAAAGAGGGAATCTAATTTTATTGTTAACTGCAGTTAAAAAGCCAGTTTAGGTTACAAGTCTGGTTGTAGATCATAGTATAGCTCTGTAAATCTCAATACTGTATTTAAAGAATTACAGATCCTCTGGCAGGTTAACGGCTTCTGTATTTCAACTGTAAATTGTAAGCCAAATTACATTTTAAATTTAAATAAGCTAAAAAAAAAAATCCAAGTGCATGAAAACAAAGAGTAGACAAAGTTTTAGAGTTTTTTTTTTTTTTTTAGAAGGGTTCTGCAAAGAAAAACCTGTACCCTACTAGCATGCTGTAAAGAAGAACCCTTGTTCTCTATGTGAAAACAGTGGTCTCTTTGCAAAGGCTTGTCACCACCCACCCCCCCCCAAATGAACCAAAACTACTAGTGTGCATTTAGCACAGTTTATGCTCCCTGCTGATGAACAACTCTAGCTATAAATCAGCAGGACTCATGTTCTGCCCCTGCAAAAAGACCACTGCTTTCACACAGAGAGCAATGGTCCTTGTCTGCAGTATGTTGGCAGGTAACTGGTCTTTCTCCTTAAAGCGGAGTTCCAACCTAAAATTAAACTTACCTCCATCTTCATGCCCGGGGTCACCTGAAAAACAAATGGATAATCGCAATTTCTTTTTTTTTTTACTTACCTGGTTTAGAAGAAAATATACTTACCTTACTTCCTCTTCCTCCCCTCAGCGGCCACGGCGATTCGTCACTTCCTGGCTTGCAATGATTCCTGGGAGCTGAACGTCATCGCTCCCAGGAATCAATGCGCCTGCACCGGCCCCGATGTCAGTTCCAGTGCAGGCGCCGTCATACCTTGCTAAACAGCTTCCGGTGCATGCCTAGAAGCTGTGCAGGGATGACGCTGCGGCACCGGAAGTGACGGCGGGGCCGGTGCAGTGCATCGTGGGACCGAAGAAGACGGAAGAGGACACAGAAGAGGATCGCGCTGGCTTCAAGCTGCCCACACCTGAGATGGCAGCGCTGGACAATACTTTTTCAAGGTAAGAATTTCTTCTAAAAGGTAAGTGCAACCCGGGACAGATCAGAGGCTATCCATTGTGGAATGTACTAGCCCTGACTGTCCCGGGGGTATTTTTATTAAAAAAAGCTTTCCCAGTGTGGAACTCCGCTTTAAGCTGTAGCTACTTTTTAAAGAAAACCAACTGTAATATTGAAAACAATTTGTTTTTATGCCTCTGGAATCTATTTAGCTGAGTTCAAGTAAAAGTTAAGTTGGGCTTTAACTGTTTAGAATCAGCCTCAGTAACTTGAGTTGTGAGGCTGCTTCAACGTATGATATATTTGCTTACACTATGCAGTTATAACACAGTCTTAAGTTCCCTTAGTTTTCTATCCATTAAAAGAACATTACCCCTTCAACTTACACTTGGTTCTATACTAAGTCATTCTCTAATAGCAAGCTAAAGGGGCCAGCAACTCTCAGCAAATCAGAAACACGCGTCAGCTCCATCCCTTCTTACAATATAATATAGTTCTCAGTTACCTAGCCTATGCCTAGATGTAACATCCTCTGATTCTGCATTGTTCCAAAGAGTGTGTGGGGCAGTATCACTGTTTTGAGTGATCTAACAGTAAAATTAATTAATTCAACTTTTATGTTTCCATTTTTTTATTAGTGCTTTGTGCATCATGCTGCATGAGCATCTTGTATTTTAAATGATCTTTTCTTATGATTTGCTTAAATATATTTTACACTATTCTATTCTCGTTGTTGGAAAAACATGTTTACCCTGATTATTTTTTTTTAAGTTTCCTTCCCAACCCTCACATTTCATCAGAGAAGGTTCAGTATAAAAATGTCCAAGTTCATTCATATTTCAAAAAATCAAAGGGTAATTGCTGAACAGAAATACCTTTGTTTCCTTGGAAAGCAATTAGACTGGTGATGGCAGGTCTCAAGTGAGAATCCAACTCTCAGATGGACTGTAATTACTCACCATTTGCTACTAGAAACAGAACACTTTCTTGATTGAAAGGCCTAATTTCCTGGGATTTGGAGGGTTGCACTAACAGTTGTACATTTGAAGGTCTAATAAAACCATTCAGCACATTTATCTGGGATAAACCAGCCATTGGTATATGAGATCTCAAAGACCACAATACTTACATTTGCTATATTTCTATATTAATTGTGTCCACTTTATCTCACAAAGGGTTTTATTTGATAGAAATCAATACATTATAATTATGACTTCTTAAGGCATAGCTATACTTTGAAAAAGTACCCACATGCAGAATTGATCTTTGCGACAATACTAGATACAAAATGTATTATCTGCTGTATTTTATTGAAATACAAATACAAATACAACAATAAACATGACAAAAATTCCACAGCACTCAATTTAGCTAATTAGCACAGAAAATAAAGTGATAAGCACTTTCCAACATTTGGATTAAAACAGTTTTCTTTTGCATACATTTGCAAATGTGTGCATAGCCACACACTTCTGGAAAGGTGGTCCCCAAAGCTGAGCTATAAAAGCATTCAACTTAGGATGTATAACATAGGGAAGGATGAATCTACCCAGGTTCAATGAATCCTGATGGGTTCAATGAATGCTACTTAAAATCAAAGAAACTCAAACTTTGGAGCAAATCTTGATACTAAATGCTGGCCATTTTTTTAATAATCATGTTTCTTTGGTTTTAAGAACGAAAAATAGTACAATTAATATAGATACAGCAAATACATGGAATTTGGAAATTTCCAACTGCGCTGGATTAGATAAAAAGCAAAGATGTCACACTTTACAATTCAGCTACACCAGTGAAGAAGAAGAGGAAGAAGATCAGGATGACAGTCCTATTCTGGAGATTGGATATAATAAGGGAGGGAAAAAAAACTTCAAACAAACTAAATAGATTACCCTAGGCTGTTATATAAAGAAGCTTGGATGGAGAAGTGAGACTTCTGTGTCGGTCTCCCCTCCATAATCCAGAGGGGGAGGGAAACCAGGGTCAACGTCCTAACTGATAACTAGTACAAAGTCTAGAAAAAACATATATGGCTACAAAAACGAAGTGACAGAAAACCTTTGGGTTAGGTATCTGAACTTGGATTCTGTTTTCCACTTATATCAGGGAGGGGGAGGGGCTGCAGGAGGTTTGTGGTTGTATCTCCTTGGTGACCATTGTTTAACTTGGCTACAGGTAAAGAATTATCTTGTTTATCTGACACAGGTACGTCTGGAATTGGGTTTGTGGTAGATAGAGTGCCATATCTCATAAAGGTAAGGAGATCATAGGGATATTTTCTCGTGAGTTGGGAAGGTTGCATTTATGAATACCTGCCATCGTAGAAAGAAGCTTTTCAAAGCCTGTTTTGTGGGACCATACCTCTAGTTGCTCTCTGTAGAGCAGTAGTTTCATTTCTCTCTTTACTTCCATAATGGAGGGAGGTTGCGGTGATATCCAATGTTTAAGGATAGCCCTTTGTATCGTTAGTAGACCTATGAGTTTCAATTGTTGGAGATGCCAAAGATGAGAGGAGGTATGGACCTTTGAATCTGAGGTGTTTCGGTCGCAACCGAATAGCATAAGGATGGGATCCTTGGGTATTGCGACTCGGGTCATGCCTAACACGTAGGATTGGATTTGGTTCCAGAATGCAGATATAGATGGGTATGACCATAAATGATGCAAAAGTGTTGGTTGAGTTTCCTTACATAGTGGGAAAAGTTTCTTCCCTGGTGAGTCCTATGGCGTAATGTGGGGTATTTATGCTCTCTGGAACAATTTAAATTGGGTTTCCCTACAGGATTCATTACGTGTTAGATTCAAAGTTGTTTTGTAGCCCTTCCAAAATAGGTGTGGAAGGTTATCTAGAGGAAGGTCTTTGCTCCGGGCTTTTGAGGCTGTGAAATCCAGTGATTTGGTGAAGAAAGGTGGAGGGGGTTTTAAACCTCCGAGGTAGAAAAAGTCTGAGCTGCAATGAGTTTGTCTATAAATGTGGTTTAGAACCTGAGGTGAGGTTTTGGGTAAATCTTATTAATGAAGGTTTAAAGCTGCATGACAGAGAATAAGCTGGTCTGGAAAATCGAAGTCGGAAGCAATTGTTTAATAGGGTTTAAGACCTCCATTGGCTGTGTCATAGAGAGAGGCAATGATCTTTAGACCTTTAAGCTTCTGTGTGTAGCACCACCCCCGCAGGAGCTGCTGATTATATTATTGGGTCTACACCCTGCCTAACAACCCAATCAAATTGGCTCGATCCCTCCTCAGGCACAACTGACCCAGAATAGGACTGGACTATCAAATAGATACACAGGTTGGAATACAATACTTCACTATGCAACAATACCTTGTTACCTTCTTGAATAGTAGTCCTTCTGGGTGACACAATGGAACAACGCACAAGATTGTAATTAACCAAACTTAGTTTACTATATATCAAATTGAATAGGGGAGATACAATACAATACAATACAAGTCCATAAAAGGTTATTTAAAACAGCTTTAAAAAGGTAAAAGAATACCCCCACACTCCTCCTGCATTAAGGCTAGACACAGTACCAGGTAGGTGGGCCTATCTGAGTCCCTCCCCCAGAGTTCTCTTCTTTCTTGTTGATCTTCGCTAGCAAGGTTATTGAATAGAGCTCATTTGTAATCCAGATTAGGAATAAAGATCAAGAGAGAGAAAACAACGAGCTGTTAGTTGTCACCGCAGGGTGTCTGCGTAACTGAGCAATAACTTCTGCGAGAGAGATAAGCCTCTGGCGACTCCTTTACAGACCTTATTGTTTGTCTATGAGTCTCCTGAGAGAGTATGGTGATAAACCCCGGGGTTTTATCACCTCCTGCTGCGCTACCGCTATCTGTAGATAAAACTGTCTCTTCAGCAGATAAAGTCAGTTATTGGGCATGTGCCCTCTCACCAACAGAAGTTTCTCCTTCGCGCGCTTCCACTGCGGTCTCAGTCCTTTGGCTATATGCCAGCCGCGCGGGGTCCTTCTGGCGGATGACTTCCGGTCTCGGCAAACAGCAGTATGACCTCCAGGAATGTGCCTCGTGCTTGAGATGGGACGGTTCCACGTCGTCCCTCCAGGCTAAAAGGCTCTGGCCCAATATCCAGTGTCAGTCCTTCACTCTCGCTCGCTGGTTCCTCAGAGTCCAGCGCAGAAAGGCCCCCCTTCGCGCGCTTCTCTCTTCCTTTAAATAACCTCCCCCATAGTGCCGTGCGGTGCAGCCGTGCACCCTGGATCTTGCAAAGCAGCCTGGGAGATGTAGTTTCTTCATCTTGTGAAAAGGAAGTCACAGCCCGGGAAATTCCATGCAGCTACCACTAGAGGGAGCCTAGTTCCTGGATCTTGCAAAGCAGCCTGGGAGATGTAGTTTCTTCATCTTGTGAAAATGAAGTCACAGCCCAGGAAATTCCATGCAGCTACCACTAGAGGGAGCCTAGTTCCTTCCCACATATCAAACAGTGTCTTTAGGCATGTTTAACCCCGCTACACACTCCCCCCACTTGAGAAACTTTGGTCCCCAAAGAGGTCAACAGTATGTACCCTAGTGCATAGGTTGGCATTATACAACAAAAACATTAACATTTTGCTGAAATAAGTCAATCTGAATATATCCAATTTTGTATTCTAATAGCAGTGCAACAGTAAAACGATAAAGTGCAATTAATAAGCAAATAAGTGATTTCTACAGGGTTAATATAGTGCTGATTTCTAGTGCTTTTATATAGTGCTCCTTTAAAAAGCACATGTGCCTTTGCAATTTCTTAAACACTTACATCTTAAAGTTTGTGTTGAAAAAAAAACATCAAAAGGTGAGAGAGAAAAAAAACATATAGTGAGGTCAGAGCAACAAAATGTGCGCAAACATTAACTCACAAAGTAAACCAAATTGTGAACCTCAAAAACTGTGCTTATTATAATGGCCAAACCCAATATCCTTATGTACAAACTTAAATGCAAACGTTTTCTACTTCAATACTTTGTTCTCATGATCTCTCACAGACCCCCCAAAACTTGGGTGGCTTGTACAGTTGTGCCTGGGGGTGAGCTAGGGTTGTCCCCCACCAAATCTACAGTGGAGGAACTAGGCTGGTCAGGAGATCTTTTGGAGGTAAAAACAGCTTCTTCCGAACATTTACCCAATTGATCATAGGTCAGTCTCTTAGGTGGGTGAATGACTCTCCTTTCCCTCTGTTCCCGTGGAGGCATGCTCTCAGAGGTGCTAGGATCAGGCACTTCTGAGGATTCTTCAATGTCCCCCTCCTCATGTTCCAACACAGAGGAACCTGATGGTTCAAGAGAGGTCAGTTCTTCTTCAGAGAAGGGTGCAACCTCCTCCTCCGGATCTTCATCCTCAGCTGCTTCTTCTGGAAGCATATGAAAGGGTATGAATTCAGGGGCTTCTGCCCGAAGGGCTCCTCTATCAGCCAAGTCAGATGAAGACAGGGAGGCAGGTGTGGGTTCTGGCAACTGAGATGACCACAACCAGTCGGGTACCTCCTCTTCATCTTCCAAATCTTCAGATGGAGAACTTCCCTCTCCCTCATCTGGGAGCGTCGTCTGAGATCTGGTAACTGGTCTGGACCGGCGAGAAGTCGAAGGGGCCTCTGACAAGTCTTCCACAGGGGGCATACGAACCGCTTCAGAGAGAGGCAGCAAATGGTTCCGATGCCAAGCCTTCAATGGACCCACACTTCCTTCAGGCCGAATTTGGTACACAGGAAGGTTTGGCAGTTGCTTGCAGATAACATAAGGTTGGGACTTCCAGCGGTCTGCCAACTTGTGTTTTCCCGGGACACCCAAGTTTCTCAACAAAACCCTGTCCCCTGGTTGCAGGTCATGGATCCGAACTTTTAGGTCGAAATTTTTTTTATTCCGCAGTCCACGTTGATCAGATGTGGCCTGAGCCTTGTCATAGGCCGCTTTCAGACTCTTCCGCAGTCGGTCCACATATCCTCTATGCGATGCTGAAGAGGTATGATCAGGCGAAATGCCAAAGGCCAAATCCACTGGCAACCGAGCCTCCCTTCCAAACATCAGCCGATAAGGGGAATATCCAGTAGCATCACTGACAGTGCTGTTGTAGGCATGCACAATGGCAGCTACGTGCTTGCCCCAATGCTGTTTCTTCTCTGAGCTCAAAGTCCCCAACATATCCAAAAGAGTCCTGTTAAATCGTTCAGGCTGGGCATCCCCCTGTGGATGGTAGGGAGTGGTTCTAGTCTTTTGAATGCCTAACATATCTAACAGTCTCTTGATCAGTCTGCTTTCAAAGTCCCTTCCCTGATCAGAATGGAGGCGCTGTGGTAACCCATAATGTACAAAGAACTTCTCTACAAGAACTTTGGCTACCGTTGAGGCCTTCTGATCCCTTGTTGGGAATGCTTGAGCATATCTGGTAAAATGGTCTGTTACCACAAGGACATTCCCCTGGCCACTCAGATCAGGCTCTAAGCAAAGGAAATCAATGCACACCAGCTCCATGGGTCCCTGACTTTGTAGATGGCCCATTGGGGCTGCTTGACGTGGCAGAGTCTTCCTCTGTATACACCGGACACAAGAATGACAGTATCCTTCAACTTCGGCCCTCATACAAGGCCAGTAGAACCTGTCCCTGACAAGCTGAAAGGTTCTTTCGGGCCCCAGATGGCCATGATTATCATGAAGAGCGGCCAGAACTCCCTCTCTGTATTTAGCTGGTAAGAACAGTTGCCACTTCTCCTCCAGATCTTCAGATGGACCTCTCCGGTAGGCCACTCCTTCTCTGATCTGTAACCGGGTCCACTCTCTATGCAACAGACGGGCCCCCTGAGGGGAGTCAGTTAGAAGCAACTCAGGGCTCTGGATCTCCAGGGCTTCCAAGAGAAGTTTTCCCAAAGGGTCTTCCAACTGCTCCTTCCGCAAGTCCCTTTTGGACAGCCGGGGCAAACCCTCCCCTTCAACCTGGGTCACCTGGCAGTAGCATTTGGGTACTCCGATAGCCGAAACCCCAATCTCTTCTGCTCTTGACCCTCCTCGGGATCGAAATTCAGTTCCCTGATATAGGGCACGCACCCCTTCTGGAGCCAAATGAGTCCATTCTTCCGCAGGTTCCTGTGGAACATGCAACCTTCTGGATAGGGCATCTGCATCCCTATTTCCGATTCCTGGCCGATACTTCAGGCTAAAATTGAAGCTAGAGAGGGCAGCCAACCATCGATGTCCTGTTGCATCCAGCTTGGCCGTAGTCAACAGATAGGTGAGGGGATTATTATCTGTCTTGACAATGAATTCAGCTCCGTACAGGTAGTCTTTCAATTTGTCAACCACTGCCCACTTCAAGGCCAAGAATTCAAGTTTGTGAGTAGGATAATTCCTTTCAGCAGGCAGTAGGCTTCTGCTCACATAGGCAACAGGTCGCAGATGACCCTCATGCTCCTGATAAAGTACCCCCCCCAGCCCATCTCGGCTGGCATCAACATGCAGTTCATATGGTTTTGTGGGGTCCGCATAGGCCAACACAGGGGCAGTGGTTAGGGTTTCCTTCAGCTGGACAAAGGCCCCTTCGCATTCCGGGGTCCACTGATCCTGGATGGATTCCTTAGCCTTCCGGGGGCCTATGGTGGACTTCGCCGGCTTTACCAACTCAGGGACATCATCTTCTTCATTCTTCAGGAGCTCATTTAGGGGTCGGGCAATCTGGGCGAACCCCTCCACAAACCTCCTGTAATAGGAGCAAAAGCCCAAGAATGACCGGAGTTCGGTCACATTTGTGGGTCTCGGCCAGGAAGCAACAGCATCCAGCTTGTCTGGGTCAGTGGCCACCCCTTCTTCAGACACGATATGGCCCAGGTAATGGACCGAGGACTGATAGAATTGGCACTTCTCAGGAGAAAGTTTCAGACCTTCTTCATGTAGCCTCTTCAAGACCTTTTCCAACCTCTCCTCATGTTCTTCTAAAGTTCTGCCAAACACGATAACATCATCCAAGTATACCAGTACCTCTATCAAGTTCATATCTCCAACGGTCCTTTCCATCAGCCTCTGGAAGGTAGCAGGGGCCCCGGACAACCCCTGAGGCATGCGATTGAACTCAAAGAACCCAACAGGGGTGATGAAGGCTGTTTTCTCCCGATCTTCAGGGTGCATGGGGATCTGATAATACCCACTCTTTAAGTCCATCACACTAAACCACTTCGCCCCTGACAGACTCTGTAGGGCATCTTCGATTCGAGGAGTGGTATACTGGTCTGGGATGGTTCTTCTGTTCAGCGTTCGGTAGTCGATACAAAGCCTCAAAGATCCATTTTTCTTCCGGACTACCACTATCGGGGAAGCATACGGGCTCCTGGATTCTCGGATAATCCCGATCTTTTTGAGCTCTGCCAGCTGTTGACGTAGATCTTCTAAGTCACCTAAGGGGACTCGCCGGACTCTCTCCCTGAAAGGCTTGTCCTCACTCAGGCGGATCTTATGAGTGGCGCTCCTGGCACATCCCACGTCAAACTCGTCCTTAGAGAATATTTCCCTCCATCGAGCAAGTTGTGCCTTGGCCCTCTTCACCCATTCCGGCGGGAGGGCAGCGCTTCCAGAGCAGAGCTCCTCTATAACCGCTTCACCCTGTTCCTTTTCTTTGAAATCAATGGGGGCAACTGGGGTAGCCGGGTTGACTTGGCCCAGGAGCACTCTGGCCGGTACCTTCACTGGTGTAATAGAGGTGTTTCTGACACTCACTAAAACCCTTCCACGGTTTTCCTGTAACACCTTCAAAGGGATCACCTCAGGGATCACTTCTATCCCTCTCTGTCTCTCCTTTTGACCTGATTCAAAGATAATGAAGGGACCCGGCTGTTGCCATGTGAGTTTAACAGAAGCCTTAAAACAGGCCACCTCTCCTGGCTGTAAGACCTTTTCTGCTCTATCCAGCTTCCAGAGTCGTCCAACTCCTTCTGCGGGGGTCTCTTGCTCCAACACTAATCGTTGGTAGGCCTGCCGTAGCATGGGATGGATCCTTGGCGCCTGAGCATCTTGTCCCTGGACCAGTTGTATCAGAAGGCGCCTTACCAGGTCAGTGTTTGTTCCTACGATGAGAGAGCTTTTGTTGGCCCCTGGTGGACGAGGACAGACCACCGCTAAGGTGTCGAAGGTTTCCGCTTCACCAGCCACTGATGGATCAAAGGTCAACTTGATTGGCAGATACCCGTCATAGGGAAAACTTTGGGTCCCAATACCCCATATCTCCAGATCTTCCAACTTCTGCAAAGGTAGATGGGTAAGATATTTATCATAGAAGTCTCTATACAAAAGAGTCACCTGGGCCCCTGTGTCAAGGAGGGCTCTTGTGTAAATTCCTTCCACCTGAACCGAGACCACTGGGGAGGGCCCGACCAAGTTAGTTGGGAATTCTCTTGATGTAGCCTTGTTATCTGATTCAGTTCTCTGTACCCTGGCCCTCTTCTCCTTTTTCTTCCTTGATCTAGGCCCCCGCCGAATCCGGTGTGCATTGACTTTCCTTCCCTCAGTAACCCGGAGTCTAGAACTGGGGGTGTTATATTTGGGTCTGACCCCCTGACTCAGTTTCCCTGATCCTGCACCACTTCTGGAGTCCCTTAAGACTGGCGGACACCCGGTTGACTCCTTCACCGGTGTCCTCTGAAGTTTCCCGCTGGCTCGCGAGGTTTCGCGGCAGCATTTCCTGAGCTGGGACATACCCTTCTAACATGCCCAACTCCCCCGCAGTTGAAACAAGTTAACAATCTTGCAGGCCGTGGCTCTGGATCTGTGCTGAGACTAACAGGTTCATCTGGCCTCTCCGATATACTCCCCTTGGGTAGAGTGGATACCTGACCAGTCAGGATGGACACCATTTCTATCAACTGAGACACTTGGGTCTTTAGGAGTTCAACTTGAGAGTCACCCTCTTCCACACTTATCACTCCAACCCGGGCAGTTGAGTCAAACTGCCGACTTTTCTTCTTGTTGTCCAACATGACCTCTTCCTCTCTGACCATTCGAATCAGATCGGGGTATTCTAGAATGCCGCCATCTCGACGAGTTCGTAACAGTATGGCAATGGGATCTAAAGGTTGAGCCCCTTTCAGAACCTGTCGTGCACGAGTCTCATCTATTTTCCGGGGGTCTATTCCTTTCTTTAACAGAATCTGGTGGATAATCCTATCCAGACGTTTAATGAATTCGGACAACTTCTCCCCCTCTTCTTGATAACAGTGGTCCAACTGGTAGAGAAGTTCAGCCGCGTTCTCCGTCCGACCAAACACATCTTGCAGAATGTCCAAATAATCCTGTGCAGTGCAGTTCTTCTTGCTAAGCTTTAGATTACGTACAGCCTCTAATGCAGGTCCCCTTAAACTCTCTGTGATCCTCTGCTTCTTGTGCTGTTCTGGTACCTCCCATTCCTCCAAAGCCTGAGTGGCGGTATCTAGCCACTCTTCGAACCCATCTTCTGCTGAAGGCACAGGCTGTTTCCCAGAGAATGTCCGGAGCTTCCTATATCCAGTCATCAGATAGCTCGAGGAGTCCCTGCTACATTTTGCCACAATCTCCCCAAGAACAGCACACAGTTCTGAGCTAAAAGTCGACAAAGGTGATGACTCAGGATGCCCTTCTTGGACACCTTTTTCTTGGCTGGATACCCCAGGGGTGGTGGATGAGGGACCCGCAGTAGGAACTCCTGGATGTATCAGGAAAAGTTCTGTTTGGTCAATAGTTTTTACACTGTTTCCATTGAAATAATCAGGGACCCCTTTCCTCCACTCACACAGTGCATACGTGTGTGGGGCAGTGGTGTCAGTTTTTATGTCAATCACCCAGAATTTCCTGTCTGTGGATAGTGCCCTTAAAACAGGGAGGAGCTTTTCTTCAGTCCAGGCTTCTCCCTTGATTTCAACCACCAGGCCATTTTCCACTATGACATTCTCTTCCTTGCACCACTCAGCAGCAGCGACAGGATCCATTTCTGCGTGGGAGGGGATTCTGGGGCTGAGAGGGTTGTGTTGCAGGACTGTAGAAATCCCGGACGAGCCCCCACGTGTAGCACCACCCCCGCAGGAGCTGCTGATTATATTATTGGGTCTACACCCTGCCTAACAACCCAATCAAATTGGCTCGATCCCTCCTCAGGCACAACTGACCCAGAATAGGACTGGACTATCAAATAGATACACAGGTTGGAATACAATACTTCACTATGCAACAATACCTTGTTACCTTCTTGAATAGTAGTCCTTCTGGGTGACACAATGGAACAACGCACAAGATTGTAATTAACCAAACTTAGTTTACTATATATCAAATTGAATAGGGGAGATACAATACAATACAATACAAGTCCATAAAAGGTTATTTAAAACAGCTTTAAAAAGGTAAAAGAATACCCCCACACTCCTCCTGCATTAAGGCTAGACACAGTACCAGGTAGGTGGGCCTATCTGAGTCCCTCCCCCAGAGTTCTCTTCTTTCTTGTTGATCTTCGCTAGCAAGGTTATTGAATAGAGCTCATTTGTAATCCAGATTAGGAATAAAGATCAAGAGAGAGAAAACAACGAGCTGTTAGTTGTCACCGCAGGGTGTCTGCGTAACTGAGCAATAACTTCTGCGAGAGAGATAAGCCTCTGGCGACTCCTTTACAGACCTTATTGTTTGTCTATGAGTCTCCTGAGAGAGTATGGTGATAAACCCCGGGGTTTTATCACCTCCTGCTGCGCTACCGCTATCTGTAGATAAAACTGTCTCTTCAGCAGATAAAGTCAGTTATTGGGCATGTGCCCTCTCACCAACAGAAGTTTCTCCTTCGCGCGCTTCCACTGCGGTCTCAGTCCTTTGGCTATATGCCAGCCGCGCGGGGTCCTTCTGGCGGATGACTTCCGGTCTCGGCAAACAGCAGTATGACCTCCAGGAATGTGCCTCGTGCTTGAGATGGGACGGTTCCACGTCGTCCCTCCAGGCTAAAAGGCTCTGGCCCAATATCCAGTGTCAGTCCTTCACTCTCGCTCGCTGGTTCCTCAGAGTCCAGCGCAGAAAGGCCCCCCTTCGCGCGCTTCTCTCTTCCTTTAAATAACCTCCCCCATAGTGCCGTGCGGTGCAGCCGTGCACCCTGGATCTTGCAAAGCAGCCTGGGAGATGTAGTTTCTTCATCTTGTGAAAAGGAAGTCACAGCCCGGGAAATTCCATGCAGCTACCACTAGAGGGAGCCTAGTTCCTGGATCTTGCAAAGCAGCCTGGGAGATGTAGTTTCTTCATCTTGTGAAAATGAAGTCACAGCCCAGGAAATTCCATGCAGCTACCACTAGAGGGAGCCTAGTTCCTTCCCACATATCAAACAGTGTCTTTAGGCATGTTTAACCCCGCTACATGTGTGTTAAAGGCTTTATGGTGGGTGGTTTGTGGGAACATGGGGTTGCCATGTATTGGTAGATGAGAAGAGACGTGTGGAGAGACCCCCAAGCACTTTTTGACCTCCCTACATGGAAAAACTGTGTCCCGAATGAGAAGATTTTGATGGAGGTTGGATGGTTACAATTTTAGGTTGCTATGAACGATAGATGGCAGATCGTTTGGATGCACAATGGACGACTCCACCCCATAGTTAGTGACCTTTGAGCCCTGAACTATCCAGTCTAAGCCTAGGCGAAGTAAGCAAGATAAGTTGTACAGCCTAATAAAAGAAAGACTTGCCCCTCCCTCGCTGTTCAGAAGATATAATTTCGTTAAGGCGATGCGAGGTCTTTTGTGGTGCCATAAAAAGGCCGAAAGAAAACAATTTTTTTTATATGTCTTTGTGCTTGATTAGTATTGGTAACGTTTGCATTGGGTACAGTGATAATGGAAGGTCCATCCACGATTTAAATTCACTGATTATTTTAGGTATCAGAGGAGGATAGTTTAGCTGGTAGATAGACGACAGTTCTCTGCTTATGTTCACTCCTATGTTTGTGATGTGGTGTGACGATATGAGGAAAGGGTGAGGAGACCATCCAATGGCTTTTGCCGCCCTTGTGAAGCGGCAACACCTTGCTTTTAGTACAGTTGATTTTTAATCCTGAGCATAAATTAAAAGTGTTAAAGGATTGTTGGATCAAAGGGATTAGCCTTAAATATCAAAATGTCATCTACAAAGAGGGCTACTCTAAGATCCTCTTAGCCTAATCTGACACCATGTAGGGGTGCTACCCTACTAAGATAACGGGGGAGGGGTTCGATAGCTAAATTAAAAAGTTGGGGTGATAGGGGGCATCACTGTCTCTTGCCCTTGTGGAGGGTGATAGGATATGAAACCTGTCCTGCCGCCACTACCCTTGCTGAGGGAGTAGGGACTAGCTATAAAGTGTGCAAAGGAACCTAAGAAGCCAAACCTTTCGATGACAAGTGGCAACCATTGAAGACTTACTTTGTCAAAAGCCTTTTCTGCCTCTAAGGTGAAAATGGATATGTCTTTGGCTGAGTGGGCTTTAGTGTGTTCTAGTATTGCCAGCACTATTCTTATGTTGGAGGAGACTAAGCGGCCCTTGACAAAGCCTGCCTATGCTGGGTTTCACAAGGATGGTGGAATGGTGGCCAGCCATGAGGCTATCATTTTGGAGAGTTGTTAGAGTCAACATTAAGTAATGGGATGGGGCAGTAGGACTCTGGCTCCATGGGGTCTTTGCCTTTTTTTGGCTGTTAGTTTAATGTAAGCCTGGTGACCTGAAGGGAGATAGGGTCCCCCCCTGAGATCCCATTAAACACCTTGTGCAGGGTTTGGGGTAAAAAGCAGTGCCTCTGTTTATAGAATTCACCTGACAGGCCATATGGCCCTGGTGTTTTGTTGCTAGCCAGAGTTTTGATCGCTTTCTCTATCTCTGTCTGAGAGATGGGAGCGTTAAGAGTGAGGAGCTCTGAAGAGATCTGTTGGAGTTTCGCAAAATGCAGGAAGTGTTTGGCTTGCAGGGTATCTATAGTGTCTGCAGCATAGGGGGTCGTGTAAAAGGTTTGCAGAATTTTATTGATCTCTGAGAGGGAGGACACTTCATGGCCCTGATGGTCTTTTAGGGTTTTAATATGGGTAGGTTTAAAAGGGCCTTTGCCAAGTCTGGAAAGAAGCTTTCCAGATTTTTTGCTATACTTATGGAAGTGTAGATCAGCATGGGCAAACTTTATGCATTCTTGTTGTTCAGCCCAAGTGTCAAAGGAGTGCTTGGTTGCATGCCAAGCCTTCCTATCATCCGAGGAGTTGCTCTGAGTAAGAAGGGCTTGGGCTGCACGCAAATGCTCACTTGCCTTAATATATTGTCTAAGGGTGTTGAATTTGTAGTAAGAAGTGTACGATATACAGTAATTTTGCCCCTTAGAAAGATTGGGTTGTTGCGAGTGGGAACAATTTGTGTCAGTGAATTTTTCCCATGCTTCCTGAAGAATCTTTTTCCGTTGGTTTTCATGAGCTAGAAAAGAAGGGAATCTCCATAGTCTGGCTGCATCTTTGGGGAGAATGTCGCTTACATGGACTGATATCAGGCTGTGATCCAATAAAACTAGTTTGTGAATGGTGGCTTCTCTAACATTTAGTAGTAGGGAGGGGGTACTGAAGAAATGATCTAACTTCACAAAGGATTTGTGAGGGGAGGAGCAAAAGGTTTACTATTTATCTGTAGGGTAAGAGAGGTGCCAGGGATCTGTTAGATTGGCTCCCAACGTAAATTGTTCTAGGAGTGAGGGTCAGTCATTTGGATCTCGTGGAGAGGAGAGACCACGGGTTGATCTGTCTTCCTCATTTCTCAGGACCATATTGAAGTCCCCTGCTATCAGATATGGGTATTGTGGGTTTTTTTTTTTTTTTAGGATCTATCTAGTGGCTTCCTTCATTGTCTACCGCTAGGAGGTCGTAAGCCAGGTGCTTGTATAGTAAAATGACTACTCCAGCTTTTCTTCCCATCATCACCGAAACCTATTACTTTTCCCACCCATAGTTTTTGAAGTCGGTGATAGTCCTTAGGGGACAGGTGTGTTTCCTGGAGGGGGGCTATGTCTGTTTCAAGACATTTTAAATGTCTCAAAACATTCATACACTTTGATGGGGATTGAAGACCCTTAATGTTCCAAGAGACTATACGCATATGTATGTGTTGGGATATTCGGATTTGCTGGCTCTAATATCATCATGACACAGCATAAAATAATAATGAGACTCACATTTTAGATGGTGATGATAAGTCAGATCCTGCAGGAGAGAGGGAAGGAGGGTAAGAGGAGAACATATACCATTAATAAACCTAAAACAAATCATAAATACAGCAATCAATATTGACTTCACTTTTGGGGGGCGTAACGACAGCCGTTCTACATGGCCACCTGAAGTTTTAGCTCCTCCATCTGCTATGGATATACGGCCTACACATCCTTATCAGCGAACCTCCACAGACGTCACCGAACACTTCACGCCGGTTTCCTCTTTACTCTGGAGATGTCGTGCCATCCCAGGGAAGATCAAAAGCTGAAGAAACTGTCCGGTTTCTTCACGCCGGTCCGCAGAGAACTCCAGCAACATGGCGGCGACAGCTGTCCTCTAGTGGCAGCCAATTTTGTCTTTCCCCAGACAGCCGCAGATGCGGCGAAGTTCACGGAAAATGGCAGAGAATTGCCTCCTGCATCACCCTGCACCAACAGCCCAGTCAAATCAAAACCCAGGCGTGGTCCCCAACCAGATGACAGCGCTGAACCAAACATGGAGGTAGGTGAATTATAAAATAATGCACCAATACCTGATCCAATTACCATATTCCCTACAGTAGGACAGGCCATGTCTGACACTTTAATTAAAGAAATGCTACTGTCACTACGCTCTTCGATTCAAGCAGATATGCTTGCCTGCTTCCAAAAATGCAACACTGACATCCAAGTTTTAGAAGAAAGAGTATGCAATTTGGAAGACTCCATGGGATCCTGTATGGAATCCTATAACAACATGGTCGATGCGCACACATTTCTCTCGGATTACATCATATGGTTGAAATCCAAGGTGGCGGACCTGGAGGACCGCTCTAGGCACAACAGTTTAAAACTCCAACCCAGGCTCATCGCTCCACACCCAAACCCCATAGGGAGAGGAATCAGAACCTGGACAAATGCAATTATAAGAAAAAATTACAGCTGGACCACATCGCACATGCTCCATCAATAGCATGCAGGCTGGACTCCCTTGTAGACGTCAGATTCATTTATCTTTCTGCTTCCCAACTAGTTGTGTTCCCCACATACTACAGTCAAGCTGCACAAGTTCTTTTGGAAACTTTTTTATTATTCTATCTCTATTTTGTCTTTCTCCTCCCTTTAATTTCTTACACTTCAAGAACCTTTCGACAATCTGACTGAATTAATTCATCATGGCTAATGTTCCGAGCCAACTCTCTTCAAAATCTTTTTCTTCAATACTCTACTTGGGGCAGTGCGCAATTAACAGTTCTTGCTACTACCTACGAGATGGAAGCACTCAATATCACTCAAGGATGTATTGGTTTATAGCATCCACTGGTTTCTGCTTTCAATGCTCCTCTGCACAAATTAACTGGCAGGTTAACTGTGCACATCCCCAACTACTATAACACACCAATGTCCCTTAAGCTTATGTCTATTAACGCCCGTGGGCTAAATCATCCCGCCAAGCGCTTCTCCTTATGCAAGGAAGCCATAACCTCTAAGGCCAACATCGTGATCATCCAGGAGACTCACTTTAAACTGTCTGAAGCCCCAAAATACCAGCACTAAGACTTCCCTTTCACCTTTTCTGCTGACTTCACCAAAAAGAAAAGACGTATCCTAATTGCTAATAAAAATACTGTCGAATTTCAGCTCCACACATCCATAACAGACGAGGGAGGCAGATACGTCATCCTGGTCTGTACGATCAATAATGTCACCTACACTATTGTGGGAGTTCACGCCCCTAATTCAAAACAGAACACATTTTTCTGGAATCTCTCCAAATGTATTGCTAAATGTAAACAGGGCAACCTGATACTTTGTAGGGATATTAACTCGGTGATTGATCCCCTATTGGACTTCTCCTCTAATAGAAAACATTGCCCATCTTCCTTGTCTATTCTTATCTGTAGGGAGGACATCTACGACACATGGTGATGCTTGCACGCCTCAGAAAGAGACTATACCTTCCACTCTCTAAGGTTCAACTCATACTCGCACATAGATCTGTGTTTGGTTGACAAGTGGTAGTTGCAACGGGTGTCCTCTTTCGAAATTGCTAATATTACGTGGTCAGACAACGCGCCTATATTTAGAGATTTTCAGAATCTGATACTCTTCGCCCCACATTGCTTTGAAGATGTAGCAATAAACTCATCAAAGATAAGTCTACATATGAGGTGCTCCCTCAATATCTCTGCAACTATTTTCTTGTTAATGATACCCCTGACGTTAACATCTTTTCCCTTTGGAATGCACACAAAGCCTACTTACGGGGAATCCTAATCCAACAAGGTGTCCAAGCTAAACAGGCTTACTCTGCAAAACTACAGTGCTGGTGAAAGTAAGAATAAGTCCCATCTCGATCCAATTACTGCGTTGAGTATAGCCAACGTACACTTGGACATACGCTCTCACTTACAAGTGAAACATGAGCATATATTACAACAACTCAGACTGCGTTTTTACGCTATGCATAACAAAGTGAGGAAATTTCTAGCCTCTCGATTGAAAACCCACAGGATAAAATCAAAGATACCTAACCTTTCCATTCCTTTACACAACAAAAATTATCTAACCCTAAACAGATTGCGGATGCATTCATGGATTATTATCTCTTCCTTCCTAGCAGACATCAAACTCCCAGTACTATCTCCCCAAGATCTTGAGATCATAAATCACCCCATCTCAGTAACCAAACTACAAAACACAATTGACTGTATGCCATATGGTAAATCTTCCGGCCCAGATAGTTAATCTAATAAATATTATCATACTTTCTCCTCTCTTCTATGCCCTTATCTAGTAAAGCTCTTTAACGCTGCAGCCAACAGTTCAGACTTCCCAGCAGAGATGTTGAGAGCCCACATCGTTACTATCCCAAAACCCAGGAGGAGTCCTGACTCTCTGGCTAATTTTTGGCCAATTTCCTTACTTAACGCATATTAAAAAATGTATTCCAAAACTTTAGCTCAAAGGTTGAAAAAAATGTTACCTGCCTTGATACAGCCGGACCAGACGGGATTTGTCCCGGGAAGACAGGCTACTAGATGAGTAATTGATATTGTTCATTATGCTGAGTGCGGTCGAAGGCCCTCTCTGCTACTCTCTATTGACGCGGAGAAGGCGTTCAACTGAGTCCATTGCGGATACATGTCATAAGTTTTACACAGGTTTGGTTTTCAGGGAACAATTCTATCAGCCATACAGGCATTGTACTCCATTCCCTTGGCCCAGGTGTACACATCAGGCCTACTTTCCAAATCATTTTTCATATCTAACGGAAAAAGACAGGGGTGCCCTCTGTCCCTGACAATCTTTAATCTGATGATTAAACCACTGGCCAGCAAGATCTGCTCTCATCCACTAATAACAGGATTTCTCTTCCGAGAAAAACGTCATATTATAAACCTATTTGTGGATGACATCATCTTAATGTTGACAAACCCTCAAATCTTGCTCCCACATACCCACAATATCCTCACATAATTCAGTAGAATATTGTATTACAAAGTTAAAGCGGAGTTCCGGGCAAAAAAAAAAAATAATTACCTAAAAATCCCCCCGGGACAGTCAGGGCTTGTGCATTTAAGCAACGATAGCCTCTGAACTGTCCCCTGTTTCACTTACCTTTTAGAAGAAATACTTACCTTGAAAATGTCTTGTCCAGTGCTGCCATCTCAGGTGTGGGCAGCTGAAGCCGGAGCGTCCTTTTCCATGTCGTCGGAGTCCTAGAATGCCCTGCTAGTCACTTCCGGTGCAGGCGCATCATCCCTGCACAGCTTCTGGGCATGCCTAGAAGCTGTTCAGCAGGGAATGACGCACCTGCACCAGAAGTGATGATCAGGGCCGGTGCAGGCGCATTGATTCCTGGGATCGATGACGCTCATCTCCCAGGAGTCAATGCAAGGAGGAAGTGACGTCGGCGGCCATGGCCGCAAAGGGAGGAAGAGGAAGGAAGGTAAGTATATCTTCATTAAAAACAAGGTAAGTGAAACAAAAAAAAAATTTTATTTATCCAATTCTTTTTTAGGTTTGTGTAAGCTAGTGGACGGTGAAAAGTTTCTTTTTAGGGTGGAACCCCGCTTTAACCATTCCAAATCACTAATTATTAATCTGAACATCCCCAAATCCCGTTATAAACGCATTAAAAAATAACTTACCGTACACCTGGGCCGAATCTAACATCTCTTACTTGGGAATAACAGTTACCCCTTCTCACTCCACACTCGCAGAAGCCAACTACAAACCCCTAATCGCCAAAATTGAGACACAATTAAAAAAGATGGCTTTAACAGAAATGTCACGGGTTGGAAAACTAGCTGCCTATAAAATGCTGATACTCAACCAAATAATGTCCATATCCCAGTTAAACCATCATATATGAATACCCTTACACAACAATGAAAATAATATATATGGAAAGGGAAAAAAGCTTGTGCCTCACAGGATTCACTAATTAAACACAAGAGCGTAGGGGGTATGGGAATGATAGATCTACAGGGCTATCTCAATGCGGTTAATTTGCACTAATTCAAAAACTGGTTCAACCCTTTAGCAGAACCACTATGGTTAGATATAGAAAAAGGTATTCATAAAACCTCTAACCTATGCTCTTTGTTACATGCTGACACTTGGAGAGCTTTTAAACTATCTACATGCTTACCAACTACTAGAACATCCATTCTTGCCTGGAGGATTATAGTAAACTCCTCCTCCATACCTTCCACTCCCTTTAATACTAATATTCCTTTAGAAACTCTAGAACACCTCATCCCAGACATCTCCCTGAATGACTTAGAGAAGTTCAACATCAAATCCTTAACAGATCTCCTCAAGAAGGATCAGCCAATCTCTCCTGAGACCATGACAGCCAAATATATGCTTCCACGTAACACCTTCTTTAAGCTATACCACATCTACCATTTCCTAATATCACACCCACCACCACCTATAGAGATAAATCCCAAAATAGCGTGATGTTTCTGTAACCCTAAGCAAAACATTAACCACTTACCGCCCGCCCGCCGTCATATGACGGCGGGACGGTGCGGCTATTATCCTGGGCGGACGTCATATGACGTGACCCAGGAAATGCACGGCAGGCGCGCGATCGCGGGCGCGCCGCCGTGCACTGCCGGTGTCGGGGTGTCCCCGGGACACCCCCCGTCACCGGCAGGGGGGAAACAGCCACTGGGCGTGGCTGTTTCCCACGTGATCGGCTGTGTTCCAATGACACAGCCGATCACAATGGAGGCGGCCGGGAGATGACCGCGCATGCGCGATCGGGAGCGCGCAGCGCGGTCATGTCGGTGGCACTGTGTTCCGTAGGAACACAGCTGTCACCGGCAGTAGTAAATAGTCACTGATAGTGACTGTTTACTATGTGATCGGCTGTGAATCCATTCACAGCCGATCAGAAAATGTAAACAAAGAGCAGTAACTCAGTGTTACTAGCTCTTCTCTCCTCATACAGTTTCCAGTATGAGGGGAGAAGAACTAGAAACAGTGAGTTACTGCTCTGTGTACCTGCAAAAGTAAAATCACACAAATAAAGGTCCCCCCACACAGTCCTCAGCCCCCCCCAATGTCACCTGTCACCCAACAGTCACCTCATCAGTGCCCAGAAATTGATACCCATAACGTTCACATGTGAGCGCAGCGATCGCGGGCAGAATCACAGAGATTCTGCCCGCAATCCAGAAATCATTGCAAATTGCGGGACGCCTGTGCGTTGCCCGTGATTTGCAATAGCACCCCAAACGCTGTGCAATGTTGCCGCCATTTCCGCCTGCCGAATCGCGGTAACATCGTGCAAACAACGCATGACGCCCAAAAAAGGTACAAGAGCTTCTTTGGGGCGTCATGCGTTGTTTGCGCGATGTTACCGCGATTCGGCAGGCGGAAATCGCAGAAACATCGCACAGCGTTTGGGGTGCTATTGCAAATCACGGGCAACGCACAGGCGTCCCGCAATTTGCAATGATTTCTGGATCACGGGCAGAATCGCAGTGATTCTGCCCATGATCGCTACGCTCACATGTGAACGTAGCCTAAAGTTCACCGGTCACCAGAGACTGCCATCAGTACCGCCGTGCACCATCGCCCGTCACCTGTCACCCATCAGTGACCATCGCCTGTCACCTGTCACCCCATCAATCACCGTCACCTGTCACCCCATCAGTCATTGTCACCTGTCACCCCATCAGTCATCGTCATCTGTCACCCTATCAATCATCGTCACTTGACACCCCATCAGTGATCGTCACTTGTCACCCCATCAATCATCGTCACCTGTCACCCCGTCAGTGATTGTCATCTGTCACCCCATCAATCATCGTCACTTGTCACCTCATCAATCATCGTCACCTGTCACCTCATCAGTCATCATCACCTGTCACCCCATCAGTCATCGTCACCTGTCACCCCATCAGTCATCGTCACCTGTCACCCCATAAGTCATTGTCACCTGTCACCCCATCAGTCATTGTCACCTGTCACCCCATCAGTCATCGTCACCTGTCACCCCATCAGTCATCGTCACCTGTTTGCCATATGCATGCAATCACTTACTGACCGCCTAACGACTATATGCGTCGGCCATTAAAAGCTAAATACTGGGGTTATGGCAGCAGATAGCCCCCATAACCCCGGTATTTTTTGAAACGGCGGGCGGTCGGCTTTCAGATAAGGGTGGTCCCAGTGGCGGATTCGCCGCGGAATTACCCTTACGGTGCAGGGGAAGAGGTGCCCCCCCCCCTCCTGCCGCGTCCCAGACGTTTTCCCAGCTTACCGGACCCGCCGGCAGCGGGGAAAACTATCCGGTCCCGGATCCTCAGAGACAGGAAGTCGAGTGAGGGCAAGATGGCCCTCACTCAACTCTATGGTCTTGGAGGACCGGAGCTACGTCAAAAGACGTTGCCTAGCAACCGGTTTAAAGGGCCGCTTTTTTTTTTCTTTTTTTTTTTTCCTCTTTCAACAATTTTTTTTTTCTTTTCTTTTTTAGTGTAGTTGTGAGGTGTGAGGTCTTTTTGACCCCAGATCTCACAATAAAGAGGACCTGTCATGCCTATTTCTATTACAAGGGATGTTTACATTCCTTGTAATAGGAATAAAAATGATCAAAACATTTTTTTTTTTTAAGCTGTGTAAAAATAAAAAAATAATAAATAAAATAAATAGGAAAAAAAAAAAAAAAAAAAATTAAAGCGCCCTGTCCCCGTTAGCTCGCGCGCAGAAGCAAACGCATATGCAAGTCCCGCCCACATATGTAAACGGTGTTCAAACCATACATGTGAGGTATCGCCGCGATCGTTAGAGCGAGAGCAATAATTTGAGCCCTAGACCTCCTCTGTAACTCTAAGCTAGTAACCTGCAGAAATTTTTAAAATGTTGCCTATGGGGATTTTTAATTACCAATGTTTGGCGCCATTCTGTGAGCATGCGCAATTTTGAAGCATGACATGTTGGGTATCTAATTACTCGGCGTAACATTATCTTTCACATTATGGAAAAAAATTGTGCTAAATTTACTGTTTTCTTATTTTTTAGTTCAAAAAAGTGAATTTTTTTCAAAAAAATCGCATCTGGAAGACTGCTGCGCAAATATGGTGTGATAAAAAATATTGCAACGATCTCCATTTTATTCTCTAGGGTCTCTGCTAAAAAAAAATATATAATGTTTGGGGGTTCCAAGTAATTTTCTAGCAAAAAAAATGATTTTAGCTTGTAAACACCAAGTGTCAAAAATAGGCCCAGTCTTAAAGTGGATAAATGGACAACTTTGTGTAAAGCGCTACTTGGATGTTAGGCCTATGTGTGTGGCCAGGCTGTGAAAAAGTGTTACACATGTGGTATCGCCATACTCAGGAGGAATAGCAGAATGTATTTTGGGGTGCAATTTTTGCTATGTACATGCTATGTGTTAGAAATATTGCATAAATGGACAGCTTTGTGTAAAAAAAAATGTGTTTTCATTTTCTTTCCACATTTTCCAAAAACTTGTGGAAAAAAATGACATATTCAAAAGACTCATTATGCCTCAAAAATTATACGTTGGGCTGTTTGCTTTCCAAAATGGGGTCATTTTATGGGGGTTTCCATTGTCCTGGTGCTCCAGGGCCTTCAAAAGTGCGATAGGTTGTCAGGAAATTATATGTGTAATTTGTGCTCCTAGAATGCCGGACGGGGCTACTTGAATGTTAGGCCTCTGTATGTGGCCAGGCTGTGAAAAAGTCTCACACATGTGGTATCGCCATACTCAGGAGGAATAGTAGAATGTGTTTTGGGGTGTAGTTGCAAGTATACATGTGCTGTGTGAGAGAAATAACCTGTTAATATGGCAATTTGTAAAAAAAATAAAAAAATAAAAAAAAAATCTTCATTTTGCAAAGAGTTGTGGGAAAAAATGACAACTTCAAAAAACTCACCATGCCCCTTATTAAATACCTTGGAATGTCTTCTTTCCAAAAAGGGGTCATTTGGGGGGTATTTGTACTTTCCTGACTTTTTAGTGTCTCAAGAAATGAGATAGGCCTTCAGTACATCAGGTGTGATCAAGTGTGATCAATTTTCAATGATTCGCACCATAGCTTGTGGACTCTATAACTTTCACAAAGACCAAATAATATACACTTACTTAGGTTATTTTTACCAAAGATAAGTAGCAGTATAAATTTTGGCCAAAATTTGTGAAGAAAAATGACTAATTTGCAAAATTTTATGACAGAAAAAAAGAAAAATGCGTTTTTTCACGATATTTTTAGTCTTTTTTTATTTATAGCACAAAAAATAAAAAACCCAGTATTGATCAAATACCATCAAAAGAAAGCTCTATTTGTGTGAAA
The DNA here is from genome assembly GCF_965119305.1 of Pelophylax lessonae. Classification (NCBI taxonomy): domain Eukaryota; kingdom Metazoa; phylum Chordata; class Amphibia; order Anura; family Ranidae; genus Pelophylax; species Pelophylax lessonae. The sequence goes on along the minus strand of NC_138768.1, from coordinate 801,691,135 downwards.
AAATGGACACAATTTTTGTATGGGTACAGTGTTGCATGACTGAGTAATTCTCAGTCAAAGTGTGAGAGCGCTGAAAGCTGAAAATCGGTCTGGGCAGGAAGGGGGTGAAAGTGCACTGTAGGCAAGTGGTTAAGGGAACATCCCTTATATTCAACATCCTCCAAAACAAAACAAAATTCAACAAATTAAAGCCAATGCTCCAATGGAAGTCAGACCTTTAAACCACCTTAATATACCACCAATGGACCCAAGCTATTCATTACTCACACTCTACAACACACTGTGTTAACTACTGGGAAATACAAGCAAGTTAGCAAAAATATATTCCATGAGCTCCCCACTGTACTGGAAAGGATGTGGCTCCACAGGTAATATCATGCACATACTATGGTCATGCAAAAACAACTGTAGTCTTTGGTGTAAAAATAATATCAGCCCTAAATGGCATTTTAACCCCTATCAATCCTGCACTAGCTTTACTTAATTTAGGGATTGACAAATTCCCAGTAACGTTCAGGAGTATAGTTGCTAACATTTTACTCTCCACCAGACTTTCTATCACCAGACACTGGAAACAAGACCTGTCCCCTAATCCCTCCGAAGTGATTGATGCAACACACCAACACTTCCTATGGGAAAAATCCTTAGCCATACAGAACAACACCTTCCGTTCCTTTGATCCAATATGGAAACCATGGTCCCTTTGGTATATGCCTTAAGAACTCAAAAGCCCCTGCTGTACCTGGTTGATAAACTCTGATGATGATATTTGTTTCAATTTGTAACTATTTATCTATACATACAGTACTGTTGCCTCTGCCTGCCTGTTCCCAACTTATACCCCTTCTCCTTCCCCACTTTACTTTTCCCTTCTTTCTTCTCTTTCACTTTGTTATATTCAAATTTCTACTAAGGCGGCTTCGCCCGCATCATGATTGTCCATATTTACTTTGTAAGCATTTTGATCTTATATGTTCATTTAAAACTCAATAAATATATTTTAAAAAAAAAATATCGAATCACTTTTTTCCGCATGTGTTCGTCTAAATCACACAGCATTACCGTGAGCCCAGAGAATCTGGGTAACAGCCCTCTAGGTGAGGGTAAATTAGGTGGATTTCCACCATGAACTAAGGTATTCTCCCTTAGCCAGCTCTGGTATCAGGATAATAACAAGTACCTAGGTATCTACAAACACAGGCAAGTGAGAACCCAGGCTGAGCTCATTTTTAGGTCTCACACAAGCAGACTCAGGTGGGCTTGTTTTTAGGGGAGGACTTAAGTCATAAAAAAGAGAGGCTTAGGCCTGTGAAAATCCCTCTTTGGGGGATCCTTCCTGGGGCTGTGTTGTTCTCTTTTTCCTGTAAAAGGGTACTGGGCCCAGGTACTGGGCAGGGCTGAACCTCCCAGGCATTGTAATAGAGAGTAAAGGTATACTTCTGCCTCCGCCGGAGTATGGAAAGTGGGTTGGTCCCCATTTGGAGCTTTGCAGTTGCAGCGTGGCAGGAAAGGCTAAGGTGAAGCGGAGGCCCTGTTTAAAAAGTTCATCACAAATGGGTTGGAATTCTTTTCTCCTCTGGGAAAACTCGGCTGAGTAGTCGGCAAAAATCACAAGGTTATGGCCATTTATTTTAACCGTGCATGTCTTGCGAAATGGTTGGAGGATAGCCAGCCTGTCAGCATGATTAGGGTATTTAACTATTACCAGTCTGGGTGACTTATGGTTGGAAGCTGGTGTGCTCATTCTGTGTGCCCGTGAGTATTTGCTTGATAGGTTTCTGGTAGAGTGATTTTGCGAGATCAGTTTTTCAGGTCCTCCAGTTTTTCCTGGATGATGGTTTGGATTTGTGAGTGTTGCTGAAGGGTTCTGGTACACCTCATCCTCTAGGGCTGAGATTCAGCATTCAGAGTACGTTATTCTGTGAGCTTGTTCCCCCAGTTCCATGCAGAGTTGCTCTATACCAGAAGCCACGGCTCTATCCACCGCCATGGTGATAGTGGAGAGTGTTAGGGCCAGTGTTGGGGGTAACTAGTTACAAAGTAACTGATTACAGTAACTACATTACTTTTTATAGTAACTAAGTAAAGTAACTAGTTACAATACTAATATTGGTAACTACACTACTTTACTAGGCTATAGGAGGTAACTACACTACTTTACTAGACTATAGGAACGCGCTTTCCTGCGTTACCCAAGCCGTGCGATACAATCGTTATTTGGAAGAATAGAGAGGGATGAAGTTTAAGACTTTTTGTTGCACTTTATGTTTTATTCTGTTTTTTCAGGTTTTGTTCTCATGTTTCCCAAAGCCTGTGTTTATACAATAAACTCTATGCAGAAAGAGTGTCATGTATCTTCTTCTACACGGTCAATTAAGAAAGAGGAAAGTAAAGTAATAAGTAGTGAAGTTACTTTTCAAATGCAGTAACTAGTAAAGTAATCTCATTACAATTTACAGAAGTAACTAGAAACTAGTTACATTTTTTGAGTAACTACCCCAACACTGGTTAGTTGGGGTAGTTACTCAAAAAATGTAACGGAATGTTGGAGTAACTACCCCAACACTTCCTGAGCGATATTTTTCAAAGGTGTAATGCTGAGGAGTCCCCAGCAGTTCTGGCGGGAGCATGGCCACACTCTCTGGGTCAGAAGCAGGTCCGGCGGCCATCTGTAGGGAGACTCAACATGGCAGAGCGGGAAGAGGACAGAGAGCTGGAATGGGAGCTGGTGATGTATCACTCCATAGTAAGGGGGGGCGGGGGCTGATCTGTAGCGACTGTGTCCATTTAAAGAGCTGTTACCAGGTTTTATACGTATCCAGGCTGGCACGGAGCTGTGTCCCGCTGTCCTTACATGCGGCGACAGAAAATCTGTCCATTTTAAAGCAGAGTTGGGCACTACTATGGAAACCATTGAACAAAAAAAAAAAAAAAACATTGTCAAAAATAGCATAAAGCAGGGAGAGGGTCTATTACTCTGAATTTGAGGGCAACACAGAAAAAAATACCTGTTCTTTAACTAGTTCAGTTCTTTGGACACACTACATACATCCAAAGAGTGTACTGGTAATCGAAAACTGATGGGTGTCTCTGCAGCCATCAGCTTGGGCTCTTATTGTGCAGCCAGCTCCAAGGTTGAAAGTGATGCAGCGACTGTATAGTCGACAGTCATTTTCACATAGAGGGCGGCATGGTGTCCCCTCCCCCCACCACCAGTGACAGCCCCCATGGTACCCAGGGTCTCCCACTCTCCCTATGACAGCAACTGCCTGATTCAGGATAGAGAGCAGTGTGAGAACGAGCCATATCCATGCCTCAAACTCAGATGTAAACAAGGAAATCGGAAGTAACGATAATTGTGTCACTTTCAGAACGGTATCACGGATTCAGAACCACCATTTCCTGGCCTGTACAGCCAGGGGACACATCTAACCAAGCTTATCTGTGCTTGTTGGTGTATGATGGTGTGAAGGTCAGGGGAGACATTGGGCCCATTGCTATCACATGATGTTTAATTAAGTTCTTGTGATAGAAATTAAGTAAGATAAATAAATAAATGAAACAGTTTTAAAAAATTAAATGACATTAAAATGTAATTAAAAAACATGTTAAAAAAGTGCCATAATCCCTGTTGCCCAGCACACATGTGCAAACATTTTTTGCTCCAAATGAATTTTATTGAGAAAAATACAAGGGAACAAAGAGTGTAAGTATTACATTAACAAGATCAATGTGACATTAAAATAAGTCAAATAAACAGGCAATAACAGTAAAGAATTGATGTAAGGTTTCAAAGACAGAAGGGCTAAATATTCAGAAGTTGCTAATAACACATTAATATTTCTGTTATAAGAGGTTGTACGGGTTATAAATGAAATAAAAACGTAATATCAAGGGCTTGTTACGCAGAAGAGGTTACACATGTGGAAACAAAAATGCAAGCCAATGCTGCATACATGTATGTAAACCACACTTGCACCACACATGTGACCTATTGCCAGAAATGTCAGAGTGAGAGCAATAATTCTAGCACAAGAGCTCCTGGTTAATTTGAAAATTGATTAGCTGTAAAGGCTTTAAGCGCTTGCCGACCGCCCACAGTATAGTTACTGCGGCAGTCAGCCCCTCCTGGGCAAAGCGACGTAGTACTACGTCGCTCACCCAGGAGCCTTCAGGGCATCCCCACCCGAGTGACTCCAATGTCCGTCGGCCACTCACGATCTCCCATTGGAGAGGGAGAAAGGCAGGCAGCTGACGTAAACAAAGCCGCCTGTCATTCTCCCTGGTGTAACTGCAGAGATCATACGATCCTGCTATGTAGGATCGTATGTCTCTGTGGTTATATCACAAGCCACGCCCCTTTACAGTTAGAATCACGCCCCTAGGGACACACTTAACCCCTTGATCACTAATAAAGTTAACCCCTTCCCTACCAATCACATTTTTACAGCAACAGTGCATATGTATAGCACTGATTACTGTAGTAATGTCACTGGTACCCCCAAAAGTGTAAAAAATGTTAGTCAGTGGTCCAATCTGTCAGCCGCAATGTCGCAGTCCCGCAAAAAAATCGCAGATCGCCGCCATTACTAGTTTAAAAAATACCCAATAAAAATTACATAAATCTTTCCCTTAGTTAGTAAACGCAATAACTTTTGCGCAAACCAATCAAAATACGCTTATTGTGATTTTTTTTACCAAAAATATGTAGCAGAAAACAAATCGGCCTAAAATGTTAAAAAATTTAGATTTTTACATTTTTTGGGGGGAATTTCATATAAAAAATGTGAAAAATATTGCTATTTTTTCAAAATGTACGCATTTTTTTGTTTATAGCGCAAAAAATAAAAATCACACAGGTGATCAATCACCACCAAAAGAAAGCTCTGTTTATGGGGAAAAAAGGACGTCAATTTCATTTGGGTATAGCGTTGCACGACTGCACAATTGTCCGTTAAAGTCACGCAGTGCCGAATCGCAAAATAGGCCCTGGTCTTTGAGCAGGAAAATCCTCAGGGCTTAAGTGGTTAAAAATGTTACCTTTGAAGATTTTTGGGTGGTGTCATTTTTTGCAATATCACAGGCGAATTAAATTCTAAGATTTGGCATGTTTGGAATCTATTTACTCAACACAACCTCATGTTTTATATATTACCAAGAATGATTACTATATTGTGTGTGCTTGCACTAAAATGTATTTTTGTATACATTTTTTTCCTGAAAAAATGAGTTTATTAAACAGATGCACAAATATCACGAGACATAAAAGTTTGTAACTATCATCTTTTTTTTCTTTCAAGGCCTCTGCTTTCAGAAAACACAGAATGTTTTGGAGGTTTAAGTCATTTAATGCCAAAAATGAACATTTTTACATGTGTGCAAAAATAAAAAAAATTGCTCTAGAGCCAAACTGGTTAAATTACATATTTGGGAGATGCCTTCAGCTGCATGTGGTATAACAACATACTCTGGCATCACATATTATAGATGTGTCATTTATTTTTTAACTTTTTCATTAATCTTGGTTTAAATACAGCAGCAGCACCCCAATCTAATTCATTCAACTTAGGTTTTTAGATTGTTTTGGCAGCAACAACTGATTTTTGTTTTCCAGTAGATGGAAGTAGTAGCTGCAAGAGATCTAAAACCTACAGAAATGTATACTCTTAAAAAAAAAAACTCCTAAACCTTGTACAATTCTGCCCGTTGCAGGACAGTTTAACTGCATAGTTTGTGAGCTGCACTGTATAAAACATTTAAAGTGATATTAAACAGTTTTCTATATATATTTTAAAAGAGAAGCTTCAAACTGTCCTAATAAGAATGGTCCTGTTTCCCCACATGTGCTTTACACCCTGTAGATAACCCTATGTTACCTTTACTCTCTCTTTTCTATTTACTTCAACATCTCTATTAGGCTTCACCCTGAAGAGCACCTTAGAATTTGATAGAAGACCCAATTCGGAAACAACCCCCATCCAACCACTCCAGTAGTTAACAACAATCACTTCCCTTCCCACAATTTTTCTGCAGCACAGAACTAAAGTGCTAGCTTGACATCCATAAATGTTAATAATGGGTCCTTACAGAGACAATTTAGTCCCCCAGGAAGTTCTTAAGGCTGCTTGTGGAAGTTAGGACTGATTGTTGTTCAGATTTCAAATGTTACTTAATTGATATACGATGCATTAGCAATCTGTTTTCTGCTTTATATTGATATAATTTCTGTATATTTATACCTATTTTTACTTAGTTGGATGTTGTTATTCAACCTTTTTTGCATTGATCTTGCACCACTGAGATAGCCCACTTATATCTAGGTATGGTCATACTAAGCTATACATATATATACAATATATCACAAAAGTGAGTACACCCCTCACATTTTTGTAAATATTTTTTTATATCTTTTCATGTGACAACACTGAAGAAATGGCACTTTGCTACAAGAAAAGTAGTGAGTGTTCAGCTTGTATAACAGTGTACATTTGCTGTCCCCTCAAAATAACTCAACACACAGCCAATAATGTCTAAACCACTGGCAACAAAAGTGAGTACACCTCTAAGTGAAATTGTTCCAAATTAGGCCCAATTAGCCATTTTCCCTCCCTGGTGTCATGTGACTCGTTAGTGTTAAAAGGTCTCAGGTGTGAATGAGGAGCAGGAGTGTTAAAATTGGTGTTATCGCTCTCACACTGGTCACTGGAAGTTCAACATGGCACCTCATGGCAAAAAAATCTCTGAGGATCTGAAAAAAAGAATTGTTGCTCTACATAAAGATGGCCTAGGCTATAAGAAGATTGCCAAGGCCCTGAAACTGAGCTGCAGCACAGTGGCCAAAGCCATGCAGCAGTTTAACTGGTTCCACTCAAAACAGGCCTCGCCATGCTCGACCAAAGAAGTTGAGTGCACGTGCTCAGCGTCATATCCAGAGGTTGTCTTTGGGAAATAGAGGTATGAGTGCTGCCAGCATTGCTGCAGAGGTTGAGGGAGTGGGGGGTCAGCCTGCCAGTGCTCAGACCATATGTCGCACACTGCATCAAGTTGGTCTGCATGGCTGTCGTACCAGAAGGAAGCCTCTTCTAAAGATTATGCAAAAGAAAGCCCAAAAACTGTTTGTTGAAGACAAGCAGACTAAGTACATGGATTAATGGAACCATGTCCTGTGGTCTGATGAGACCAAGATAAACCTATTTGGTTCAGATGGTGTCAAGCGTGTGTGGCGGCAACCAGGTGAGGAGTACAAAGACACGTGTGTCTTGCCTACAGTCAAGCATGGTGGTAGGAGTGTCATGGTCTGGGGCTGCATGAGTGCTGCCGACACTGAGGAGCAAAAGTTTATTGAGGGAACCACGAATGCCAACATGTACTGGGACATACTGAAGCAAGGCATGATCCCCTCCCTTCGGAGACTGGGACACAGGGCAGTATTCCAACATGATAACAACCCCAAACACACGTCCAAGATGACCGCTGCCTTGCTAAAGAAGCTGAGGGTAAAAGTGATGGATTGGCCAAGCATGTTTCCAGACCTAAACCCTATTTAGCAACTGTGGGGCATCTTCAAATGGAAGGTGGAGGAGAGCAAGGTCTCTAACATCCACCAGCTCAATGATATCGTCATGGAGGAGTGGAAGAGGACTCCAGTGGCAACCTGGTGAACTCCATGCTCATGAGGGTTAAGGCAGTGCTGTAAATATAATGGTGGCCACACAAAATATTGACACTTTGGGTCCAATTTAGAAATTTTAACCTAGAGGTGTACTCACTTTTGTTGCCAGCGGGTTTAGACATTAATGGCTGTGTGTTGAGTTATTTTGAGGGGACAAAAAATATACACTTTTACACAAGCTGTATATTCACTACTTTACATTGTAGCAAAGTGTAATTTCTTCTGTGTTGTCACATGCAAAGATATAATAAACTATTTACAAAAATGTGAGGGGTGTACTCACTTTTGTGAGATACTGTATATGTTTTTTACTTGGATTCTACCTACCAATATACCTCATTTGGGTTTGCACCTAATTTAGCAGCTCACTCACAATCATTTTTTCCTGTAGAGCCATGAGAGTTTGGTGGTTGGTTGCCCTTCCTCCACCTTTTTGATTTTTTAATTTTTCTTACTTTTTTTTTACTGTTTCCTTTTGTCATATATATGTTTTGCATACATGTTCATGTATGTGCTATACATACATCCCACATTCTTTACACATATTATTCCTTTCTTGTCAATACCTAAGTGGAAGTTTTATGTCATGTATACTAACACATAAGACACATCTTTCACAGCCATCACGGTGGAGGACTTGTTGGATTGCCCGCCATTCCTACTTGTCCTGTTTGCGGGGTCAAACATTTCCAGGCAACTACCATTAGGTCATGAGCATGTGATGTCTTGCAGATTTGTAAGTATGGGTTCCCTTTTGGTTGATATTCAATGTTTGCAATAACAAATTACATTACATTGCTGGAGTTTTTTTCGCCTTCCTCTGGATCAACTGCAGGTATAGGATTGTGTATATGGGATTGTATGGTTGAGTTTCCTTTACTGTTTTTTGTTTTTTATTGGTTGAGCCAGATGGACTTGTGTCTTTTTTCAACCTGACTAACCATGTAACTACAGTATGTATATATTGACCAATCTGCTTAACTATATGGTAATTATGTCACTGTTGATCTGTTGGAAATTGTAATTACCAAAACATCTTTACTTTATTGATTTTATTGTTGAATGTGTTGCGCCTCATCTAAAGTCCCACAGGCAATTCATGTTTCTCTGTATATTTACACTATGTATTAATCCCCTTTTTCCTTCAATAAAATATTGTGGGAACAATAAGAAGAATGGTCATTTTCATGGAAAATGTTCCTTTCCTTATTTTCCAGCCGGTTCCCAGATCACTGCCCCCCCCCTCCTTTGTGGGTGTTTCTTTCAGGTACCCGGCTTCTCAGAAAACACCTGTGCACGCTCTCTCCCTACCAGGACCTGAACTGAGCTGTGTGCATCAATTGACACACACCCAGGGCTTGACAAACCACGCCCAATGCTCCTTCTTCCTCCCACTTCACAGCAAAAGTGAGGAGAAAACAAAGTGTTTGAGGAAAAGGGAGTTTACAAATGTACTGGTATGCAAGTAGAGGTTGTATACCACAGAATCTCTGTTGACAGAGAATACATAAAAAAGTCTCCCATCTGGCCTCCCATCTGACAGTAAATGATGGGACTTAATATAAATGGTGAGAAATAAGGGCTGTCAGGTGAGAGTCACGAGGTTTCATGGAAACCAGATTCTATTCTACATATCTAGAGTTATTTCATCTTTTTGTAATCTTTCATGTTATGAACATCATGAATGATTTTATTTAGCTCCATTTTAGATGGTCCCATAGGTTGCTGCCATTTTAATGCAATAAGGCATCTGACACTGGTCAAGATGTGATTCAATAATTTGGTAGCACACTTGAGCATATCTGGAATGGATACACCTCATAGGAAATGGACTTGGTCAAGAGGAATTAGATAATAGTGTGTCAAAGGAGGGCTTGGTAGGCATATTTTAGGACATTGCCAGAAATGGTGGTAAAGACTACCTGTATGGATGTTCATTTACAACAAATAGATGGAATTTCTTGGTTATTTGTATGGAGGAGGATGGTACCAATGGTACAGGATTTTATATTGGTTTTCTTAAAAAAGAGTGCATATGGAGATTTTTTGGCATTGTTACATATCAACTACCATTCTTCAAGTTCAAGAGTATAGTCCAAAGAACTTTCCTATTGAAACATATATTAAAACCCCTTAGCACCGATGGAATGCAAATATGCGACCTCTGATTCAGGGGGTTGTACTGGGGCAGCTAGAGGCATCACCCTAGTACCGTTGTTTAGAGGCGATGGATGGCTTTCTTGCAATGACAACCGATGTGGCTGAGTAGCTGCTCGGCTGTCATTACAAGTAGTGGGAAGAGACATCCCCCCCTCCCGCCACCTTCCGTGGCTCTCCAGGGTCACCCGTCCCACCGGGAGACCCGAGCGACCAGCTGTCACATCCGCCAGCTGGCCAATGCCCCAAACAAAGCCAATTTTGTCTCTGATCGGGTCTCCGATGTAAAAACTCGGAAGCCTTAAAGGCGCCAGATTTTTTAAAACATGACAGCTTTCAAAACAGCCAAACTTGCAAAGTGCAAAGGAGGGATTTGGGGTCTTTTAGTCACTGCCTATTACCATCACATTCCTTGTGACAGCAATAAAAGTGATAATCATTTTTTTTTTTTTTAAATGAATAGTGTAAAAATTAAAAAATAAAAAATAATAAAGAAAAAAATAAAATTTAAAGCACCCTGTCCCTCCGTGCTCACGCGCAGATGCGAACATATACGCAAGACGCGCCCGCATATGTAAACGGTGTTCAAACCACACATGTGAGGTATCGCCATGATTGTTAGAGTAAGAGCAATAATTCTAGCACAAGACCTTCTCTATAACGCTAAACTGGTAACCGTTAACATTTTTTAAAGCATCACCTATGGAGATTTTTTTAGTACCGAAGTTTGTCGCCATTCCACGAGTGTGCGCAATTTTAAAGCATGACATGTTAGGTATCTATTTACTCAGTGTAACATAATCTTTCACGTTATACAAAAAAATTGGGCTAACTTTATAGCTTTGTTTTTTTTTTTTAATTCATGAAATTGTATTTCTTCCCAAAAAATTGCATTTAAAAGACCGCTGCACAACTACCGTGGGACATAAAATATTGCAACAATCGCCATTTTATTCTCTAGGGTCTCTGCTAAAAAAAAAAAAAAATATATATATATATATATATATATATATATATATATATATATATATATATATGTAGCGGGGTCTTCCATTATACAAGTTGTAAAAGACTGTTGCTTGACATTTGAGAGGAACTCGGCTCCATCTAGTGGCCAAAAGGACACATTGCAGCTGCTATGGAATTTCTTTTGATGTGATTTTCCTTTCAGGAAGTTGAGCAGACTTCATCGCCCATAGTGCTTTGAGAGTACCAGGGTGCACTGCTTCACCGCACAGCCTTCTGGGGGAAGCTTTATAAAGGAAGGGAGGAGCCAGGCTCACTCTCTTGGGAAAGACACAGTGAGACAAGCAGGAAGCCAGCGCTGTGGGCTGATGCTGCATGCTAGGTCGAAACTCCTGGGCCTTAAGTGACTAAGTTGCAGTGTTTCATCTCCAGTAGAGGATCCCTCCTGGAGGTCCCATCGATGTTCTACAGAGACCAGACTCATCCACCCCAAATACCTAGCGCGGCTGGTGACAGAGGCCGGAGACTGAGACAGCAGCGGAGGCTTCCTGGGAGACAGTCCTGTTGGTGAGAGGGCACCTGCCCAAAAACTGACTCTATCTATCAAAGAAGTAACTTTAGTCAGGATTAGCCTTAGAGTAGTAGAAGGCAATATACCAGGTGGCCCAGTACATCTCTCACAGAAGTTTTACCGCCAATCCTGCACAGACACCCCGCGGTGATTACTAACTGTTTGCTGCCATTCTCTCTATTGATCACCCATCCTCAATGTGGATTACAAATCGCGAGTGCACCAACGTTGCTAGCAAAGATATAGAGAAGAAACAGTGGACTCAGATAGGTCTGACTGTCTGGTACTGTGTCTAACTGAATGCTGAGCCTTATTTCCAAAAGTATAATAGTGATTAAGATGGTGGTCCTATAGGCTCTGAGACATTTCCTGAAACAATTAATGTGCCCTTGAGGAGTGATATCACATTATTTATCTTATCTTTGATTAATTAATCAGTATATCCTTTTACAAAGTCATATTTTACTGTATCGAAACTGTTTATTTGATTTACAGTAAATAACTTTCCTGTTTAAAATCAAGCTTGTGTGTGGTCACCTTGTATTAGCCAGAAGGACTGCAGCTGGAGAGAGGTAACAGGTCATTATTATTTATTGAAGTGTTATATTCCAATCTGTGTAGCCATTTGGTATTCCAGTCCTATTCTGGGTCAGTTGTGCCTAGAGAGGGGTGGAGCCAATTCTGTGGGTTGTTAGGCAGGACGTAGACCCAATAGTCTAATCAGCAGCTCCTACGGGGGTAGTGCTACACATGGGGGCTCGTCCGGCGATATCTACAGTCCTGCAACACAACCCTCTCAGCCACAGAATCCCCCTCAACGCAGAAATGGATCCTACCGCTGCAGCCGAGTGGTGCAGGGAAGAGAATGTCGTAGTGGAAAATGGCCTGGTGGTTGAAATCAAGGGAGAGGTCTGGCCTGAGGAAAAACTCCTCCCAGTTTTAAGGGCACTGTCCACAGACAGGAAATTCTGGGTGACTGACATAAAGACAGACACCACCATTCCACACACGTATGCATTGTGTGAGTGGAGGAAGGGGGTCCCTGATTACTTTAAGGGAACCAGTGTAAAGACTACTGACCAAACAGAACTTTTCTTAATACATCCAGAAGTCCTTACTGAAGGTCCCTCATCCACCACTCCTGGGGGATCCAGCAAAGACCCAGGTGTCCCAGTTGATAGAAATGGTGTCCATCCTGACTAGTCAGGCATCTACTCTACCTTATGGGAACGCATCAGAGAAGCCGGATAAACCTTCTAACCTTAGAGTAGACCCGGAACCGAGACCTAGGAGATCGCTAACTTGTTTCAACTGTGGGGGAGTAGGACATGTTAGAGGAGTATGTCCCAGCCCAGGAAATGTCGCCTCAGAACCTCGCAAGCCAGCGGAAAAACTTCAGAGGGCACCCGTGAAGGAGTCGACCGGGTGCCCGCCAGTTTCAAGGGAATCCAAGAGACTCAATGATTCAGGGAATCTGAGTCAGGGAGTCAGATCCAGGTACAACGCCCCTAGTTCTATACTCCAGGCTACTGAGAGGAGGAAAATCAATGCACACCGGGCCCAGAGGGGACTGAAGTCCAGAAGAAAAAAAAAAGAAGAAAAGAGCCTGGGTGCAGAGAACTGAATCAGACAACAAGGCCACTTCAAGAGAATTCCCAACTAACTTGGTTGGGCCTTCCCCTGTAGTCTCTGTCCAGGTAGAAGGAATTTACACAAGAGCCCTCCTTGACACTGGGGCCCAAGTGACTCTTCTGTATAGAGACTTCTATGATAAACACCTTACCCATCTACCTCTGCAGAAGTTGGAAGATCTGGAGATATGGGGTATCGGGACTCAAAGTTTTCCCTATGACGGGCATCTGCCAATCAAGTTGACCTTTGACCCATCAGTGGCTGGTGAAGCTGAAGCCTTCGACACCCTAGCGGTGGTCTGTCCTCGTCCACCAGGGGCCAACAAAAGCTCTCTCATCGTAGGGACCAACACTGACCTGGTAAGGCGCCTCCTGACACAACTGGTCCAGGGACAGGATGCTCCAGCGCCAAGGATTCACCCCATGCTACGGCAGGCCTATCAACGATTAGTATTGGAGCAAGAGACTCCTGCAGAAGGAGTTGGAAGACTCTGGAAGTTGGACAGAACGGAAAAGGTCTTGCAGCCAGGAGAGGTGGCTTGTCTGAAAGCTTCCGTTAAACTCACATGGAAACAGCCGGGCCCTTTTATCATCTTTGAATCAGGTCCACAGGAAGAGGAGAGAGGGATAGAAGTAATCCCTGAAGTGATCCCTTTGAAGGTGTTACAGAAAAACCATGGAAGGGTTTTAGTGAGTGTCAGAAACACCTCTACTACACCGGTGAAGGTACCGGCCAGAGTGCTGTTGGGCCAAGTTAACCCGGCTACCCCAGTTGTCCCATCTGATCTTAAAGAGGAGGAAAGGGGTGAAGTTGTCATAGAAGAGCTCTGCTCTGGAAACGCTGCCCTCCCACCAGAATTGGTGAAGAGGGCCAAGGCACAACTTGCTCGATGGCGAGGAATATTTTCTAGGGATGAGTTCGACGTGGGATGCGCCAGGAGTGCCACTCATAAGATCCGCCTGAGTGAGGACAAACCTTTCCGAGAAAGAGTCCGGCGAGTCCCCTTAGGTGACTTAGAAGATCTACGTCAGCAGCTGGCGGAACTCAAGAAGACTGGGGTTATTCGAGAATCCAGGAGCCCATATGCTTCTCCGATAGTGGTAGTCAGGAAGAAAAACGGATCTCTGAGGCTTTGTATCGACTACCGAACGCTGAACAGAAGAACCATCCCAGACCAGTATACTACTCCTCGAATCGAAGACGCCCTACAGAGCCTGTCAGGGGCGAAGTGGTTCAGTGTGATGGACTTAAAGAGTGGGTATTATCAGATCCCCATGCACCCTGAAGATCGGGAGAAGACAGCCTTCATCACCCCTGTGGGGTTCTTTGAGTTCAATCGCATGCCTCAGGGGTTGTCAGGGGCCCCTGCTACCTTCCAAAGGCTGATGGAAAGGACCGTTGGAGATATGAATTTGATAGAGGTACTGGTATACTTGGATGATGTTATCGTGTTTGGCAGAACTTTGGAAGAACACGAGGAGAGGTTGGAAAAGGTCCTGAAGAGGCTACATGAAGAAGGCCTGAAACTTTCTCCTGAGAAGTGCCAATTCAATCAGTCCTCGGTCCATTACCTGGACCACATCGTGTCTGAAGAAGGGGTGGCCACCGACCCGGACAAGCTGGATGCTGTCGCCTCCTGGCCGAGACCTACAAATGTGACCGAACTTCGGTTGTTCCTGGGTTTTAGCTCCTATTACAGGAGGTTTGTAGAGGGGTTTGCCAAGATTGCCCGACCCCTCAATGAGTTTCTAAAGAACGAAGAAGATGACGTTCCTGAACTGGTCAAGCCAGTGAAGTCCACCATGGGACCCCGGAAGGCCAAGGAGTCCATCCAGGATCAGTGGACCCCAGAATGTGAAGGGGCTTTCATTCAGTTGAAAAAGAATCTAACCACTGCCCCTGTGTTGGCCTACGCAGACCCCACGAAACCATATGAACTACATGTCGATGCCAGCCGAGATGGGCTGGGTGGGGTACTCTACCAGGAACATGAGGGTCACCTGCGACCCGTCGCCTACTTGAGCAGGAGTCTACTACCTGCTGAAAGGAATTATCCTACCCACAAACTTGAATTCCTGGCCTTAAAGTGGGCAGTGGTCGACAAACTGAAAGATTACCTGTACGGAGCTGAATTCATTGTCAAGACGGATAATAATCCCCTTACCTATCTGTTGACTACAGCCAAGCTGGATGCCACAGGACACAGATGGTTGGCTGCCCTCTCTAGCTTCAACTTCAGCCTGAAGTATCGGCCAGGAATCGGGAACAGGGATGCAGATGCCCTATCCAGAAGGTTGCATGCACCACACGAACCTGATGAAGAATGGACCCATTTGGCTCCAGAAGGGGTGCGTGCCCTATATCAGGGAACTGAACTTCGATCCAGAGGAGGATCAAGAGCCGAAGAGATTGGGGTTTCGGCTGTCGGAGTACCCAAATACTATTGCAGGGTGACCCAGGTTGAAGGGGAAGATTTACCCCGGCTGTCCAAAAGGGACTTGAGGAAGGAGCAGCTGGAAGACCCTCTGGGAAAACTTCTTTTGGAAGCCTTGGAGATCCAGCACCCTGAGTTGCTTCTAACCGACTCCCCTCAGGGGGCCCGTCTGTTGCATAGAGAGTGGACCCGGTTACAGATCCGAGAAGGGGTGGCCTACCGAAGAGGCCCATCTGAAGATCTGGAGGAGAAGTGGCAACTGTTCTTACCAGCTAAATACAGGGAGAGAGTTCTGGCTGCTCTTCATGATAATCATGGCCATCTGGGACCTGAAAGAACTTTTCAGCTTGTCAGAGACAGGTTCTACTGGCCCTGTATGAGGGCCGAAGTTGAAGGATACTGTCATTCTTGTGTCCGATGTATACAAAGGAAGACTCTGCCACGTCAAGCAGCCCCAATGGGCCATCTGCAAAGCCAGGGACCCATGGAACTGATGTGCATTGATTTCCTTTGCCTAGAGCCTGATCTGAGTGGCCAAGGGAATGTCCTTGTGGTAACAGACCATTTTACCAGATACGCCCAAGCATTCCCAACAAGGGATCAGAAGGCCTCTACAGTAGCCAAAGTTCTTGTAGAAAAGTTCTTTGTACACTATGGGTTACCACAACGCCTCCATTCAGATCAGGGAAGAGACTTTGAAAGCAGACTGATCAAGAGACTGTTAGATCTGTTAGGCATCCAAAAGACTAGAACTACTCCCTACCATCCACAAGGGGATGCCCAGCCAGAACGATTTAACAGGACTCTTTTGGACATGTTGGGGACTTTGAGCTCAGAGAAGAAACAGCATTGGGGCAAACATGTAGCTGCCATTGTGCATGCCTACAACAGTACTGTCAGTGATGCTACTGGATATTCCCCTTATCGTCTAATGTTTGGACGAGAGGCTCGGTTGCCAGTGGATTTGGCCTTTGGCATCTCGCCCGATCACACCTCTTCAGCATCGCACAAGGGATATGTGGACCGACTGCGGAAGAGTCTGAAATCGGCCTATGATAAAGCTCAGGCCACATCTGATCAACATGGACTGAGGAATAAAAGGAATTTCGACTTAAAAGTTCGGATCCAAGACTTGCAACCAAGGGACAGGGTATTGTTGAGGAACTTGGGTGTCCCGGGAAAACACAAGTTGGCAGACCGCTGGAAGTCCCAGTCTGCAAGCAACTACCAAACCTCCCTGTGTATCAAATTCGGCCTGAAGGAAGTGTGGGTCCATTGAAGACTTGGCATAGGAACCATTTACTCCCTCTCTCTGAAGCAGTTCGCATGCCTCCTGTCGTAGATTCGCCAGAGACCCCTTCGACCTATCGCCTGTCCAGACCAGTCACCAGATCTCAGTCGACACTCCCAGATGTGAGGGAGGGAAATTCTCCATCTGAAGATCTGGAAGATGAAGAGGAGGTACCTGACTGGATGTGGTCATCTCAGTTACCAGAACCCACACCTGCCTCCCTGTCTTCATCCGAATTGGCTGAAAGAGGAACCCTTCGGGCAGAAGCCCCCGAATTCATACCTTTTCACATGCTTCCAGAAGTAGTTGATGATGAAGATCCTGAGGAGGAGGTTGCACTTTTCTCTGAAGAAGAACTGACCGCTCTTGAAACATCAGATTCCTGTGTGTTGGAACATGAGGAGGAGGACATTGAAGAATCCCCAGGAGTGGCTGGTCCTAGTACCTCTGAGATCGTGCCTCTCAAAGAACAGAGGGAAAGGAGAGTCATTCACCCACCCAAGAGACTGACCTATGACCAATTGGGTGAATGCTCGGAAGAAGCTATCTTTACTTCCAAACGATCTCTTGATCAGCCTAGTTCTTCCACCGCAGATTTGGTGGAGGACAACCCTAGCTCACCCCCAGGCACATCTGTACAAGCCACCCAAGTGTCGGGGGTCTGTGAACAGAATTACCTTCCCTCCCCCGACAATTGGTGGGAGGTTCCTATGTCAAACCTGTGTTGTAATATGCAGTTGTTAAGTTTGAACTCTGCTTATGAAAAGGAAGATGATTCCCTGTTATGCATATGTTAATGTTTTTTTTTTTGTGTACTGCCAACATATGCACTGGAGTACATGCTGTTGTCCTCTTTGGGGACCAAAGTTTCTCAAGTGGGGGGAGTGTGTAGCGGGGTCTTCCATTATACAAGTTGTAAAAGACTGCTGCTTGACATTTGAGAGGAACTCGGCTCCATCTAGTGGCCAAAAGGACACATTGCAGCTGCTATGGAATTTCTTTTGATGTGATTTTCCTTTCAGGAAGTTGAGCAGACAGTGCTTTGAGAGTACCAGGGTGCACTGCTTCACCGCACAGCCTTCTGGGAGAAGCTTTATAAAGGAAGGGAGGAGCCAGGCTCACTCTCTTGGGAAAGACACAGTGAGACAAGCAGGAAGCCAGCGCTGTGGGCTGATGCTGCATGCTAGGTCGAAACTCCTGGGCCTTAAGTGACTAAGTTGCAGTGTTTCATCTCCAGTAGAGGATCCCTCCTGGAGGTCCCATCGATGTTCTACAGAGACCAGACTCATCCACCCCAAATACCTAGCGCGGCTGGTGACAGAGGCCGGAGACTGAGACAGCAGCGGAGGCTTCCTGGGAGACAGTCCTGTTGGTGAGAGGGCACCTGCCCAAAAACTGACTCTATCTATCAAAGAAGTAACTTTAGTCAGGATTAGCCTTAGAGTAGTAGAAGGCAATATACCAGGTGGCCCAGTACATCTCTCACAGAAGTTTTACCGCCAATCCTGCACAGACACCCCGCGGTGATTACTAACTGTTTGCTGCCATTCTCTCTATTGATCACCCATCCTCAATGTGGATTACAAATCGCGAGTGCACCAACGTTGCTAGCAAAGATATAGAGAAGAAACAGCGGACTCAGATAGGTCTGACTGTCTGGTACTGTGTCTAACTGAATGCTGAGCCTTATTTCCAAAAGTATAATAGTGATTAAGATGGTGGTCCTATAGGCTCTGAGACATTTCCTGAAACAATTAATGTGCCCTTGAGGAGTGATATCACATTATTTATCTTATCTTTGATTAATTAATCAGTATATCCTTTTACAAAGTCATATTTTACTGTATCGAAACTGTTTATTTGATTTACAGTAAATAACTTTCCTGTTTAAAATCAAGCTTGTGTGTGGTCACCTTGTATTACCCAGAAGGACTGCAGCTGGAGAGAGGTAACAGGTCATTATTATTTATTGAAGTGTTATATTCCAATCTGTGTAGCCATTTGGTATTCCAGTCCTATTCTGGGTCAGTTGTGCCTAGGGAGGGTTCGAGCCAATTCTGTGGGTTGTTAGGCAGGACGTAGACCCAATAGTCTAATCAACAGCTCCTACGGGGGTAGTGCTACATATATATATATATATATATATATATATATATATATATATATATATATATAATGTTTGGGGGTTCTAAGTAATTTTCTAGCAAAAAATACAAATTTTAACTTGTAAGAAATATACTGTACAGTATGTAAAAAAAAAAAAAAAAAAAGGCTTAGGCCCCAAGAGGGTAAGATTTAGGAAATGGGTAAGTAGCAATAACGTTTAAGTATCTACAATTGTCTGATATTAGGTGTTTGCGCAAAGAGGCTTCCAACCATAGTTCTTTGAAGATATTCATCCATGTGAAGGTCATGCTTTTCATAAAAGAGTGAGCAGAATTATTAATTTCAGGATAGTGGAATAGGGACTTTGATGGGAACTTAAAAGTGGCTTGAAAATAAAAGGGCAAGTTGTCTAGCCAGTAACAATCAACATGATGGCTGAGGCTAGCAGGTAGTGTTGGTATATAGAAGAAAGAGGGCATTGGGAACATTGTAGATGTTAAATTAATTTTAGTTTCACAGTATAAGCATGTATTTTTGGTGTGGGTCAATGGGGAGCAGAAGATAAAGTTCTTTAACTTTGAAAAGAAAAAAAAAATAGGGATTGGGCAGACTTGATGAACCACTTGGTCTTTGTTTCTGCTGTCACTCTCCTATGTTTCTATATACTGTAAATGGAGGAGGTTTGTAAAATGAAAAGTGTTCCAGCTGGTATGTCTACAGTGTATGCAAAGGTTCTGTTATGGTCAAATTAGGTTTATAGCCTGATGGTTGGGAGAACATTGAGAGTTCTTTGTGTAGATTGGGGAGGGATTATAGAGGTTTTGTTAGAGTTAATAAAAGGTCATTGTCAGAAATAGGGTAATGACATGACAAAGTCTCATGGCAACCTTCGAAAGTTCTAAATATCAAATGAGCAAGGGTATACCCCTGGTAATTTGCATAGAACCATTGCCATCTAGAGTGGTAAAATTGCAGTAGTCTCTCTTCCTCCAAGTGGAAGAGAGGAGTACAGGCCAAGGAATAGGAAGTAGAATAATTACAGAGCTGTAAGGTGTGAGGTGTACATTTCTAAAAACAAAAAAAAGGGGATACTGCATTAAATTAAAGAGTTTAAAAAGTTATAGAGAGACAAGTATGTTTAGCATAGCATAGTAAAGTAAAGTAAAGTAAAGTAAAGTAAAGTAAAGACAGTGATTCTGTTGGGTTGGGAGCCCAGGAAGTCAGGGCATTTCACAGTGGGGACTCTCTGGCATAGGAGTTGGTTCAGGTAATGATATAGACAGTGGTTCCCATCCCTGAAGATTTGGATGGGGAATGTTTAGATCCTTGCAGAAGGTGGGCAGATCTTCTGGGACTTTGAAGGCGGCTGATTTGCCATCTGTTCCTACCATCAGGCCTAATGAGAAGACCTACGAGGAGGGTATGTTGGCATCTCTGAGAAAGGTCAGAAGTGGTTGTAGTAATCTGTGTTGTAAAGTGAGCCATGAAAGACCTGTATACAGCTATGTAGTGTAACAGGATTTATGATCGGCAGAGTGATCTGAGTGGTTTTAGGTTGAGCTTTACTGAATAGATACAGGGTAGAAATTGACAATGGTGACAGAGTGGCAAAAAGATATGCATATAGCACAATTTAATTTACAACAGAGAATTAAGAGAATACAATATCGGGGCAACCTAGAAGCAGTTTCCCTAAAGGGTCAATGAGTGGCCAAAGTGAGCAGCAGTCAAAGCATATGGCTATTTGCATTTCCCTTGGAGCACACCTCTCACAGGAAGGTAGGACATTTCTATTAGTTCAGATGGGCAGCGGAAGGGATTCCCTTATCCTGCTCCACAGGGTAGTGGCAAGAAAAATCTTTCTTCTTGATACACAGAATAGTGGCTGCATGCACAGCACCACCCCAACTTAGGTTACGCACTACACATGCAGCTGACACAGAGCTCTATGTAGTAACTGGGATTTTGGAGAAAGATGCATGTGCTTGTGCTCAACCATGCAGCCCATACATCTAACATTAAGTGGTATTAAATTCAGAAGTAAATATTTGTTATAGTGCAGCTTACCATTTCTTAGATGTGATGGCTACATTCATTTTATTTTTTAGGCTTTCTTTCTTCTTTTTTGATCTGGTGATCTGGCCAGTAAGTCTGTTGTTTTTCAAGAGAACCAGCTCTCCAGCAGAATGTATTAGGTACAGAGATGATACAATCCATTTAGCACCAACATGGGTGCTTACAAGGATAAGCTTTTATTTATTTATGTCAAACCTTTATACCAAAAGAGAAACATAATGTTTGCAGTAACTGCTTATAAAGTACTAGCTGAAATCTGGCTTTAGTTTGTTAGTGGATTTAAATCTGCCAGTACATCTAACACACCCCTCCCCCAAACTGCCAATTCTGCTGCCCAAAGTTGCTCCCTGTGATCAATCATCCAGATAAGGGGTATGCTAATCCAGGATGTGTGTTACTGGCAAGATCACCAGGTGAAAAAAGAGAAAAGGAAAGAGTGAAAACATAGAAACGGAGGGGAGGAAGCCTAAAAAGAGAAAACGTATGCAGCAACCACATCTTATTATTGGTAAGCCGCAGTGTACACATTTTTGGTTTTGGGTTTAATAGCTTAGTTTTGGTGATAGCCCAGTCAATACTGTCTCATCAGATGTGGTCTTTCTGGGCAGCAGGGGGGTTGAGAGAGAGCAATTTTGACCCCTGGGAAAAGCCACTGGACTTTTCAGGGGGCCAGAGGATTCTGGGAAACAGAGTTAAAAGAGCCTGTGCCTGCATCGGTAAGCAAACAGGCAATATGCTGTAATCTACCCCTCTTGAAAGTTGCAGATCGAACAAAGTCATCCTGCATAAAGTCTTTAGAGGGTCTCCCTCAGATGGGTCTCTGGCAGTGCCTAAATGGGTTGAGTCTTGACTACATCTTCTAGGACAAGAGGCAATGCATCTCTTTCTTCAGGAGCATCAAAGGATGATGGTACTGAGGGCCCCACAGCATGGGAATTGCTCCAAGCTTCGTGTCCAGTGGATTGTGCACCATTGTCAGGTTCCATGACTCTTTCGATAGGTCGGGGAGGTAAGGGTGGAAGAGCATGAGGCAGCCCCAATTGAACTTCTAATGTTTGGGATACTTGTGGTTTATGGACTTGGATAGACTCTTTGAAAGTTTGAAGGCTGAAATCTGCCACTACCGACTCTCCTTGTTCCACCCATGACCAGCCTATACTAAATTGTGGGGCTTCATAAATGGGTCATTTTCATTCTCAGATTCAGGAAGTTGGAGTATGCCAAGTCAAAGGTGGAACCTGGACCTCAGCCCCCTTTTAGCTTGAACAGACCACACGATTTTGACAAGCTTGATTATTTAACTGGATTACTGGAACAGACAATTGACATGTCTCTTGAACCAGGTGTACGTTTTGTTAACAAAACATGATTCTTTCAGCCATAGAAAGGGCTTGGCCCCTAGACAACACAACTGATCAGGTCACCAACAAGTTGTTGGGGAAAGTAACGCTGAGGTATCGTATATCATTCCACAGAACAAAATGGAACTATTCTCTCAACAGCTTTTTTAAAAGCTTTGATCTTTCTCTGGAACTAGAACAGGCACAGACAAAAAAGTCTGCATGCACAGGACAGTCCCACTTTAGGCCTGTTAACCAAGATGCTGCTGGCACAGTGCTCTATGTAGTTACTAGGGCTTAGAAAAAAGTTGCGTGCTAAATGGGCTCAAATCACGCAATTTGTACTCCTGGATTAACATAGAAGGGCCAATCACCTGGCTACAGCTCATATGCCCAATCACTGCTATCTCATCAGGTGTAATCTCTTGAGTACCAGAGGTAGGAGAGACAACAATTGACTCAGCGTGTCCAGGGTCCTAAGGGGTTTTGGGAGCCCAGAGGAAACAGAGTTAAAAGAGCCCGCACCTGTATTTGCATGTAGTAGGTAAGGGGGTACTCTGATAAAGCTGTGTTTTTGCTCTGTTGAATTGTTGTGTCTACTGTGTGCATTATGTATGATGTCTTATTTGACTGAATAAGGGTGAATTCTACAGATTATGTCTTTTGGCTGTGAAGGAGGGCTTCTCAGGTAAAGCATTTCAATCTGATGAGAGGATGGCTCACTCAGAGAGTTGGCGAAAACTAGAGTCTCCTTTAGGTTGTCTCATTCTTGAGCTTCTGGGAGGCCTTTGATTCTGATGTTGTTTCTACAGCCTCTATTTTCCAGACACTTTAAATTCTTTTGTACGTAAGTCTCTTATAGTGGACCTTTGGGTGATCACTTTGTGGACATCTTAATTCATAGACTAAAGGTCACGTTTCATGATTTCAACTTTTAGTAAAATATATTATGGAAATCTGCCCAAAGAGCTTTAATGGTAGTGACTCGGGAGTCAAGTTTTACCACATTCTTTTTCATAGGTATGCTTTTTTAAGGTCCTTCTGGGATGATTGTTCCTCTGTCACACAGTCTTTCCAGGATGAGGGGTTCTTCTGTTTCTGAACTGGACAAAGATGAGGGAGACAAAGATATTATATATATATGAGTGAGTTTCAGAATAGGGAGCCTTATAAGAGAGTGGGTACATTTTGCTCTGCAAGTGGTCAAGGTTATGGTCTCAGGGCTCATTCCACTCTGGGGCTAGGGTTTGCATGATGGTGTGGCCTGGGTTTGTTTTGCCTAGCCTGGTGCAGATTTATGTCTCCTTTGGGATGATTAGCCTGAACTACACCCTGTTATGTTTGGGTCCTGTGACTCCTAGGTGTTTTCTGGGGCTTAAGGGCTTTTTTCAGAAGTGGTTGTATTCATACCTCTTGTTAGAGTGTGGGGGCAATGAAATTACTATAAAGGCCAAGTGCAGGCCAACTCTGGCTCCCAAGGGATTCCTACAAAGTGCAGTAGATGTGTGTATTAGCCTTGATCTGTCTGTTTTAAGTCATTAGGGGGGTTCTTAGGGCTGTTTGGTCCATTGTGGAGCAGCTTCAAGGATTTGGTATAATTGGTGGGATGATTGGTCCAGTGCCATCTTTCCTTGCCATGTCTACTTAGTCATATTCAAATCAGTTGTTTCTGCAGAGGCTGTGTACAGGAGCCCTCTTCAACACAGGCAGCATCAGCACTATGTAATCAAAATATTGTGTATGCGTGTGCAAATCCAGTCATGTGACTGACAGAGCAGCTCAAGCTGCAAGGAATCTATTCATGTGACCTCTTCACATGAATAGATTCCTTGCAGCTTGAGCTGCTCTGTCAGGGCCCTCTTCTAGTAAAATACCATGCATGCGCAGAACTTTAAGTTATTGTATTAACACTCTTAAATCATTCAGTAAATCAGTATCAAGACAAAAACTCTTCTTCGCTCACGTGTGGTGGATGGAGATGGTATAATGTAGATCCCACAACTATTTCCCCCATTGACTTAAGTTTTCCACAAAACACCTGGGAATCCCTAGGCCTTGCAGCCCTCTTCGGACAGGGGAATCCCAAACACTAAATGACAGAAAGTGAGAAGAGAGCACCAGCCTAGTGCATTATCAACGACATCATTCAGTATGATAAAAGTGGTAAACAATTGTACTTACAATAGATGAGTGTAAGGCTCATGGCATGAAAACGGCCTTAGCCTGTGGCCCAAGATAGGTACAGATGACACCCAATTATGTAGCAGATGCTGATGTATTTTGAGGGTGAACCCTCTTCCTTTATCTTTAAGTATGTCTTAACCAGTGTTTCATTTTAATTTCTTTATTACCAAAGCATTTAATACATTCTTATGAATATGTATTTATTTTAGTTTAATATTTCTCAATAAAAAGTCAGGACTATCTTTCCTCAGCCATATCACAGACTTAAAAAAATAGTTAAAAAGGAGCATGATAAAACATAAAGGAAGCTTTGCTTCCTTAACCCTTTGTGACCACAATGTGACCTTATAAGGAATAATGGAAAATGCCCCTTGCCCTGGGAACTAGAATTAACCTTGCAGCAGAGAACTAGGAATGTGCAACTGTGTGTGTTTCTAGTTCTCAGGCCCAATGTAAATCAGATAAATTTGCCATAGCATTACTGCCAAGTAAATTAATGCATACCCATGCATAGTTTCAAAAAATTTTGCTCAAGAAAAAGTAAAAATATTGGGGCTATTCTTTTTTTGCATTTTGTTTGCATTTATTTTTTGCTGTTTAAAAAAAAAAAAAAGTGTAAAAGTTAAAATATTTTTTTCTTCAAAATTAATTTTGAAAACAAATGTTAGTAAAATAACTTGTTCATCTCAAGCTGCAGCTGGCTATGATTTTTTGAAACTGTTCAGTGTTCAAATGTGGTTTCTTTACAACCACAGAATTCAATGCTATTCTGTTCTGTGTTCTGTGTGTTGCTGTTCTGTGATAAAACTACCTACATTGCTCTTAGTAGTTGTTCACTTACTAAAACACTAGAACCAATCATATAACTATAAAATGAAGACCCTCCAATTCATCATACAGTAATAAGGCAGTAAATGGCATTCATATGAGGATTTCAGCCAAACATCAGACGGTAGACATCTGCACTAAAAATAGTAGGAAAAAGGGAAAAGTGATTGCTACCTCAAAATGTTGTTTTCTAAGTTACCTAATTCTGTTTTTTTTTTTTTTCTTCTAATTTAATGCTGTTTTCTTATGTTAACAAGTTAAAATGTATTTAATTGTATGTTGTAAAAGAAAGTTTCCATGTGGTAAAACTTAAACAATATATACACACATTTAATTTAATACATAAATAATAGCAGTTGTTTTATTTTATCTTTAGCTCTCTGGCTTAAAAAAAATAATAAAATTAGTTATATTAGTTTTCAACTGATTGCTATTCCTATTTTAATGTCATAAAAAGCGACTATAAAGTGGTATTTCTCTTGCATTTTACATGACTCCAGGGCTGCTGTTCTCGCTTGTCAGGTCTTTTTAAATCATTTAACATTTACTGGAACAGTTCAACACTATAGAATTTACTGCTCAACAAACACAGTGTTGCTACCACAGCTGCCACTCTATATTCAGTTAAAGAAATAATTCACATACGTCTTAATAAAGAAATTGAATATAAATGGTGTGACTTTTTACATGTATTATTATTTTGTATCACTTAGATTGCATTTCCCAAGCATCTACTGTATATGTGTGCCAATACAGTTTATTCTAAATAAGTGTTTTGATGCAATGTAAATGAACCTGATAAAAATTGTATTCATTCATTTTTAATGATGTTTGTGAATTTATTTATTCCAAAATTTTTCTTTATAATGTTGGAACTAGGCAATGAATTGTACAGGCACTGGCCATTTAGGATGCAAACCAAACATTCAAAAAATGAGTATGTAAATGTATTCCATTTTTCAAAATTTACTTTTTTTATGTCAGATTTTTTTTAGAAATAAAAAAATGTACATTACTATAACTGCAAAAGTTTAGGCTGTAAAATAAAATAAGTTAGATGGAGTAATTTTTAACTACCAACTTATATATTTACATAATACTATTTAATGATCTTTTTATGTTATTAGAAATATATAGAGATTGAATGTTCATAATGCAAAATAAAGATACAGAACATAAATCTCAACATTGTTACAGGAAATGCACCTTTAAATTAATAGCATTTACAGTATAGTGGTTATTTATAGGCATGGATGATAGATTTTTATAAGGTTGAGTAGCGTTAGCAGATATGACAATTCAATACACATGTCCTTCCTTTTTATGGTATGCTATTCTTAGAAAGCAAAGGGCAGTAAATTTGCTATGAAACAACCATAAAAGGAAGAAAAAAAAAAGCAATAAAAATCTAGTATTGGACTTATTTGACGTGTATCCCATACTCTTTATTGTAGTTGATAGGTCACTTTTGTAAAGTTTCAGAATGCATGAATTGTATGGAGCATTGAACAAGCAGCAAAATAAATGTAGATTGTAAGTAATGTATATGCAATAAAATAATAGTTCCAACATTTTTTCTCATCATCCTAATCTTAATCTTATTGTAATTCTTATTAATAGGGTTGAGCGAACATGGACTGTATTGTTTTCCGGATCGTACCGGACTTTTGGGTGTTCGGTACCCGGACCCGAACATTTTACTGTATATATTTTACTGTATATTCGGGATACAGTCCGTTGTTTGGTAATTTTATTTCATGTTTTGGCGCGGTTTTTATGTTTTGGCGTGGTTTTAATGGCACGGTTTTAACAGCTGCCATGCAGTCAGTCAACAAGAGTTTAACTTGTGTGCCCTTAGAAGCCATCACAGCCATGCCTACTAATGGCATGGCTGTGATTGGCCAGTGCAGCATGTGACCCAGCCTCTATATAAGCTGGAGTCACATAGCGCCACACGTCACTCTGCTCTAACTACTGTAGGTACAGGCTCCTGCTGCTGCTGCTGATATGAGGGAGAGATAGGAGATTATTGTAGGGGCAGGCAGGAGATTGCTTTCAGGGAAAGAATCTTCTTTAATCAGACAGCGATCTACATTAATTTTATTGTGTGGGGGTGCAGTGCACGATCTTTTTGCCCTGACCTGAGCCCAGTGAGGAGGAGGGAAAAAAAAAAAAACGTTTATCAGTCTGTTAGGTGGGCGGCGTGCTGCAGCCATGTAATGCAAGCTCAGTGCATATGTGTCTGCTTAATCTGGATTTTGAAAAAAAAAAACCTTTTTTCCTTCATATTTTGCTGTTACATACAGTGTTTAGACACTGCTGTTCTAATCTGCTATTCAAAAATCAACAATTTAAGGCGAAAAAAATAATTTTTCAGGTTTTCATTCAAATGTTTTTTTTTTACTCAATAGCGGAATAGAACAACAACGGTATCCAACCTGTTAGGCGTGCGGCGTGTAGCAGCCATGTAATGCAAGCTCAGTGCATGTGTATTTGCTTAATCTGGATTTTGAAAAAAAAACCCTTTTTTCCTTCATATTTTACTGTGACATACAGTGTTTAGACACTGCTGTTCTAATCTGCTATTCAAAAATCACCAATTAAAGGGAAAAATAAAAAAATTTCATTCATACGTTACTGTGAGATACACCCTTTGGATACTGTTGTTCTATTCCGCTATTCAATAAACACCCATTTAGGGGAAAAAATTAAATTGTGGCCTAGTCTGCATATTTTACTGTGAGATACACCCGTTGGATACTGTTGTTCTATTCTGCTTTTCAATAAAAACCCATTTAGGGAAAAAATATTTAATTGCGGCCTAGTCTGTATCTGTACGTGTGAGATACACCCTTTGGATACTGTTGTTCTATTCTGCTATTCAATAAACACCCATTTAGGGGAAAGAAAGATATTAAATTGCGGATTAGTCTGTATCTGTACGTGTGAGATACACCCTTTGGATACTGTTGTTCTATTCTGCTATTCAATAAACACCCGTTTAGTGCCGGTTCACACTGATGCGGCTGCGGCGATCGCATGTAATGTCGGAGCGCACTGCTCCTTCATTACATGCGATCGGCTGTGCTGTGCGAGTTTGGCCATAAACTTTGTATGGCTAAATTCGCACCGCACCCGCAGCAAAGACGCACAGGACCCTTTTTTGCAGCCGCATCAGGATCGGATCGCACAGCGGTTCACACTTGTGCAATCCGATCCTGTGCGAACTGCAAGATCGCACTGCGATATGTGATCAAACTGGGGGTGTCGTTAAGATTACATTGACACCCACAGCGTATCGCATATGGCAGTGTGAACTGCCGGGGGTGCATTTGCGATGCGGAATGAAATGTGGAAAAGCTTTGTCGGCATGCCGCAACAACCAGAACCACCAGCTTTTTTTTTTAAGCCCGTAGTGTGTGAACACACTCAGACTATCATCCAGGGGGGCAAAAAAAAGTGCACACCAAAAAAGTGAAACACTAAAAGTGCACATTGTGTACACATGGTCCCTGACCCTTATCCCCCGGGGCGCAAGGCTCCTGACAGGGACTGGGGTACTTACACTGGCAAACCTGGCCGAAACCAGGCAGCCCCGTTCTTTAGGAGGTCTGCTGAAACAGACCACCCCAAGTACTAGGTGGGGCTCTCCCGAAGAGAGACCCCATGAGAGAGGGCGAACCAAGCCAGAAGGCCATATCCATCCCCTCCCAAGACTTTTAGGGACAGGCCCAAGGACCTAAACCCTACTAATCATGCTGTGCAAAATAAAGTGTACTGCCACAATAAAAAACACAAAACGTGAGACACACAACACATAAAAGTGGGGAAAGGGATAGTGAAGAAGAAGTGCAAGGTTAGTGCCACGTTGCAATACTATGGCAGGCCCTTCGGCCAGGAATAAAAAATTCCTCTGGTCCTGACTCCTGACTCCTGACCAAAAGGCCTGGCCCTAGAGGCAGGTGTGAAAAACGTGTGTAGGAAGTGCAGTGTCCTTGGTGCCATACTCATAGTGTTGCCATCCACTGTGAATTATGGCACCCCTGGACTGCCACTCCAGGGACACAAACACCACAGGCTTTTCAGAATCCCCGTCCCTGGCAAGACCAGTGCAGCCCCGTCCCTACGTACTGAATGACGGGTCTGCCCCCTTCAACTTCTGGGTCTCCAAATTGGGCACATGGCCTGAGCTTGCCCTTTACGTCTTGGAGGTGCTGGCCTGCCCTGCAGCCAGTGTATTACCTGAACGTGTATTTAGCACGGCTGGGGGCGTTATCACAGACAAGCACAGCCGCCTGTCCAGAGCCAATGTGGACAAGCTCACGCTCATTAAAATGAACCAGGCATGGATCCCACAGGACTTGTCCGTACCTTGTGCAGAATAGACATGTATACCGGCCTTACCCAGCCATTGTTGTATTTTTGATCTTTCTCACTCTTTTGGGGTGTACCCTAATTTAAAAAGAAATTAAAAATTAAAAACAAAAACCAGTGTTGGCTACCTCGTCCTCCTCCACTGCCGCTTCCACCTACACCGCCACATCCACCGCCACCTCAACCTCCTACTCCATATGGGCCTCGTCCTCCTAGATCAAGATGATTATTTTTTATTTTTATGTTTTTTATGTTATTTTAAGTTATTTCCCTATCCACATTTGTTTGCAGAGCACTTGCCATGCTCTTAAAAAGATTTTGCTGCCATTTGCAGCCCTCTAGCCCTTTCCATGTTTTTTTAGAGCCATTTTAGTGCTCAAAAGTTCGGGTCACCATTGACTTCAATGGGGTTCGGGATCGGGGTAAAGTTCGGGTTAAGTTCGGGTCACGAACCCTGACTTTTTTTTCAAGTTCGGCCGAACCTGCCGAACCCGGACATCCAGGTGTTCGCTCAACTCTAGTTATTAACTATTTTCTTATCCTAGTAAATGTACTAGTAGTAAATGTACTGAGGCTGTCTCAGTGCATTGTCGGATACTGTAAAAAACCGAGGAGAACATGTGCTGCAGGGTCTTTGGCTGGGGAGCAGTAGGGATGATCAAACGGTTCGGGTCGACCATCTGTTCGACCCGAACATTGACTGTTCGAGGTTCGGCCGAATTTCGAAATTTTTGCTGAAAAAGTTCGGAATTCGGCAACCAGAACCGACCAAAATGCAATGGGACAGGAAATGGGCTTTAAAAGCCCATGATTGGACCAGAACCATTAGCAAAAGCCAATTGAGGGGGCAGGAGAATGCTAGGAATGTGATTGGAGTGACTAGGGGGTCCCTAGGCCAATCATTAGTGAATACGCCCCCAGTATATAAGATAGCCCCCGCCAAATTCCTAGCATTGTAATACAGGGACATGGAAGAGAGTGGAAGCAGTTCTGTTAATTTTACTTTAAAAGTGTCATTTAGCATTTATTAGTGTGAGGAAAGGGATATCTAGTGTAGTTAGGGTGCTCTAGTTAGATGCAAAAATTTAGTTTCTGTAGGGAAAGTGTTAAGTGCCCGGGTGACCGTAATGTAGTGTAGGGTGAACTGACTGCTATGGCAGGGTGACCAAACCCTTCCATTTCAGGGTGACCGTAACATAGTATAGGGTGAACTGACACTGACTGCTATGGCAGGGTGACCAAACCCTTCCATATCAGGGTGACCGCAATAGAGAAAAGATAGTTTCTCTTAAGTCACATTCGGTGCAGTAATATGGCTTCTCGCCGGTCAGCTTGCTTTTTGGCTGCAGGCGTCTATAGGGATTTTTTGAGCACATGTTTGGAGTCAGGCATGACAACTGAACATGTGTATAGGGGGTATATATACACACCCATGTATGTATATATACACCTGCACATATATAGGTGTGAAAGGAGCAGAAAACACTACTTGCGCTAATGAAATAATTAACACCAATATAGTTACGCTCCTATCACACATATATATGTGTATGTGTAAAATACATATAAGTGTGTGTGTATATATATATATATATATATATATATATACCCGTATACAGAAGTTCAGATGTTTTGCCTGCCTCCAAAGAACCCAAAAAAATGCCCAAAAAAACACTAGCGTAAAAAAAAAAAATGCCCAGGTGTGTTGTTGCAGGCATTTTTTTGGGGTTTTTGGAGGCAGGCAAAACATCTGAACTTGTGTATAGTGGTATATATACACACATACTTATATGTATTTTACACTTACACATATATAGGTGTTATAGGAGCGGAGCCATATTAGTGTTAATTATTTAATTAGCGCAAGCATATATATCTGCTACTATCACACCTATATATGTCTAGGTGTATATATACATATAAGTATGTGTGTATATATACCCATATACACAAGTTCAGATGTTTTGCCTGCCTCAAAAGACCCCAAAAAATGCCCAAAATAATGCTTGCTACTAAACCGGCAAGGTGTGAAAAGAGAGAAGCCACTATCCTGTTCTATAAGTGACCTAATACAAACAATCTTTTTTTTATGGTTCTGGACATGCTACAGAGCTGAAACTTCACAGGTACACCCTCAGATACTAAATCCAAAGACATTTTTTTTTCTAATTTTTTTTTAATTTTTTCAATAATTGGCTCTCTATCAAAAATGACAATGTTTAAGAACTTTTTTTTGTGTGATTAATAGCCCCTGGGGTATGACCCAGAACCCTAGGCACTTTTTAGGGGCATTTATTGGGTTTTTGGGCTTCAAAATTGTGTTTTTTGATTACCGAAGTTCGGGTCCCATTGATTTCAATGGGGTTCTGAAATCCGGGCCGAACTTTCGGGAAGTTCGGATGTTCTGGCCGAACCGAACTTTTGAAAAGTTCGATCATCCCTAGTGAGCAGAGTCTCTCCTCTGTAGCAGTGGCACGTGGCCTCAGAGGGTCGTCCTGAGGGCCAGAGGAATGGAACTGAACCCAGAGGTCCAGGAAAGCTGACTGAGGGGGAGACACTGGAGACCTTAGAAAAACAGTGTCGTGAGTACAGGGGATCGTATCAAGGGGCCTGACCAGAGGGGGGGCGGCAGTCAAGAAAGAGGATACTAGGAGAGTGTCCTGAAGATAATTTAGTTCATCAAGTCATCTGGAAAGAGACTTAACCCTAAATCCACCTAAGTGGCAAGGTGGATTAACAGCCTGGCTGTACCGAGAGTTAGAAGTCCTCCATTTTGTGAATAGTTCATCTGGAGTATCCCACTATTCCCTTCTCCCATTCTTAATTTATAAACTAAAAAATACAAAACAACTACATACCTCTGTATGGATTATTGACTGAGCCAAGAAGTAAAGTGATAGACTGTGAAAGTCAAAGTTGCCATTGGTAATCCAGGGGGACCCGTAAGTGTAAGATCCAGCAGTCCTCAAGGGGGCAGTGTTACATAATGATTCAAGAACTTTTCCTGATCTTTTTCTATTACATTTCCCTACAGTAATTTTGTCATCAGTTACACATCCAGCAATACAATACGTTAGGGATAATTCCCTCCATCAATCTCTCCAACCACAGGCGTTTCATTGTTGGCAGACATCTATATATTTAAATGGGTAATGCAGAACCTTGATGTCAACAGTGAAAAGCAAGGTCTTCTCTGATGTTTAGAAACACTTGCAAGGTACTTTGACTGCATGATACTACAGGGCTGTTGCATCAATGGGCAGACAATCAGATAATAAAAGAAAAACACAAAGTCAATAATCAAGAGCATAGTGTTTTGTTTTAACAAATAGGCAAGTAAGGTTAGAAAGTGTTCAGGCAAAGTTGTAACCAGAAACATGGCAGTTATAACAAAACAGGATACCAAAACACAAAGAGCTAGGAGCAAACATTTTATTCAGGAAGACAGGTTTTCATTTACTAAAATGTGTGGTGTAACCATTTCATCTGGTAAACTTATAAGCACCCTTGGTAATGCCTATGTTAAAATATCTATTAAAACTTGCACATGGCAAGGACACATGCTTAAGAACAGTATGCCAAGTCAGCTCTAGAAATGTTGATTACTAAAATGGAATGCAGGCAGTTGCTTGAGATTATTTTACATATAGCACCCTCCCAGAATAGTTTGCAAGAGCGGTTAAAGTAGGTTTAGTCTTTTTGGCTCCTTTGTAGTCAGAGCAGCAATGCGTAGTTCGTTTTTGGCTGTGTTGGGTCTCACAGGTTGCAGGCTCCACTACTTCTCCCTGCTTTCTAATAGGTTCTAGAATGTAGTGGGCTGGAAGAGGTGGACCCTGAGCTTGAATCATTTTGGAACTCTAGCCAATGCCTGGGGAGGTTGGCCCAGGAGGTGGAGAGAGAACCCATCAATAATCTGAGGCCTGGAGCAGCCTGGAGGAGGAGATCCCAGCCTGGAAGGGCTGCTGCCCTTCTGGGCAAGTCAGCTGAATACCTGCAGAGAATTTACTGAGGTCCTGGCTTTGGGGAAGCTGAGGGGCCTATTTTCCTGGAATCAGTACCGAGCCTAGTAGAGGGGGTACACTGAGTTTCTGACCTTGAGACTCACAGTACACTGTATAGCCAGTATGGTAAGGGAGGTGTCCATGTATCTGGAGACACAGTGAGTAGAGGCCTGGAATCGGAATCCTAGTGACAGTGTTAGTTCTGCTAAAGTGGGTTTTGTCCTGCTGGGATTCTTTGCAAGGAGAGGGGGTGCCCCTGAAGAGAGTTGACAGAATAGAGAGAGAGTCCTTTAAATGTGTTGTGCAGTGAAGTAAAGAAACAAAAAGAAAATTCAGCGAGTCTGAAAACCATTTATGCTAGGGGAGTTGTTGCATTTTCATGGCTGAATGTAATGCTGCCCAATGTTTTGAACAGGGGGAGACTGGGACCCCTTCATATTATTAGGTGTAAAGATCCCAATCCAGAAATACTTTTTAGTTTTTGGACACCCTTTTAAATCTGCTAGCTGATATCTTTATGTTAACTTTTTTTGATTAAGAATTTGAAAATATTGAATGTATATTATTAGATCCTATTCAAAATATCAAGATACAGTATATTTAGCTCACACAAGACTGCAATGGCTTTATGAGCAAATATATCATAACGTAAGGACCAGGTCCACTGTACAACAATACAGAAAGTATTTGAAATACATTTGAAGTACATAAAGATATCATTGTGAAGACATAAAGCCAGTTAATTCCAGTACTGCAGTCCTTTGACAGAATTAATGAGGCTGCTCTATTAGCCTCAGGTAAAATCCAGGTTATTGGAGTTATTCATAGTGACAGCACATGTTAGGATTTGGCTGAATAATCAGGTAATAATGGGATTAATTGGTCCTCTTCTAGTAATCTAAAAAGAATTGACAAAGTGAATCAGAATTCAGTTATTTAAAGAATTTTTAGTCTATGGTAAAATGTAAGTACTGTACACGATATGTGCAGGTACATGTGGAGTATACGTGGAGTGTATTTGTGTGCCAATGTTCAAATCCCTGATTAAAGGTACACTACAAAAAACATTGAAAATTAAGCTCTGCTTACGTGAAATATATTATATGTGTTTAGGGGTGTCGATTTTTCAGAAAGTCGTAGTTCCAATGTATCCCTCAGTGTGCTTTCTGCAATGTCTAATATACAAAAAAATCAAAATAATCAAAACATTTTAGACAAAAGTGAAAAAATATTCAAAATATTTGTACCAGGGTGTTCTTTCTTCAGACCAAGTACAAGTAACTGAAAAAAACTCACCGCCACTCAATCTAGATAATCCATACAGAATGGTGAGAGAGTTTGGTGCTACAGGCAAGGCTCCTGAAGAGCAAAAACTGGCACTTGTTCTGTGCAACCCCCCCCCCCCCCGGATTAAATACTGCCTTAAACTACCCTAAACCTGGTTGTTGTCAGAAAAAAGTATAAATAATTGCTAAGATGCTGAAATTTAGGATTTTCCAGCAATTTCTCTCCTAGTGGCATAGGTCTTTATATGGGACAAATCTTCTTAGTGGAGACACAGGCAGCAATAAAAACCAGGCATGTGTTCAAATTCTTCTCTAATCCGTACAAAATTGAAAAAAAGCTTTTGCTCTAGGTAAAATTAGCAAATTGCACTAAAAATTAGCACATTTGCAGTATTGTCAAAGCAATAACCACCTAATGATTGCTTCTGCTTGGTGTCTAGAGTTGCTTTTTAACCAGTTAAAGCAGAACTAAACTCTACCTGAGCAGTGAGCACCACAAACTGAAAGCGTTATTTAATTAATTTTTAATATTCAAAAGAAGCTCACTTATCCATCTATATTTTCATGATTAATTTTGTTAAGAAGTTGCTTTAAAAGGCAGATGATTCATGTAGCATTTACTTCCTGCAATCCATCTGCCCTTAGCTCAGGTATGCATGCAGGAGGTTGTTCTTAGTTGAGAAAGCCCCTCCTCCCCTCCTCCAGATGAAAAAAATAATACCCATGAAGATTCCTGGAATGTATGACATAATTTTGGCCTAGGCAAATTACGCGAAAGCAACTGAAGAAATGTTATAAAATACTGTAAGTATAATATACCTTCCTATCTATTCACCAAAGTCTAGCAACATATGAATTAAAATTAATTAATGCTGATTGAGAGAATATAGTTCTGCTTTAATCTTCAGAACTTTTTAAGATACAGGCTTACTAATTTGGGAATAACTTGTTCTTTTTTACACAAAAGAGATACATTCTTTAAGAGGGGACAAACAATGCTTTCTTTTGGGAGTATTTGCTTTAATGAGTTTTTTCATTTTCCATAATAATAAATAAAAAAAATACATTTTTCTTTTGCAGTGATCCTTTTAAAATAACTAGTCCTGTAAAAAAAGCTACTTCATAAAGTTTTATTTTTATTCTGTCAGCTGTCCCATTTACCATGACACTTACAGTATGTTTCTGGTATGAAGCATGGGAAAGTTATTTAGAAAATGGAATTGTGTTTTTTTTTTTTAAGATTGCATAATTACAAAATACAGTCAGGCTAGAAAAATACACGTGTCTAACAATTTCCAGTAAAAATATATATATATTCATAACTGGACCAATTTGCTATTACAACAAAAAAGAATCCTTCCTTATTCCCAGACATCTCAGCATTCTACCATGGTAATTTTTATTAACGTTAGTAGTTCAACTAAAGTTTGAGCATTTACAAAGTTCTTTTTTAAACTATCTACTAAATTGGTAAAAACAGCTCCTGAGGAAGACTGTTTAACATTTTCTTAGTAAGAGACCTTTCCATGGGCAAATGCAAACCTTGCTTCCAACTGTAATAAAAAGTGCCCTCATGTTTATTGCAGTGACCTTTAAAGTGAACAATTGCTTTATAGACCATTTATGTATTTAAACATGGGAATAATATTATTTCCTTAATAGCCTCTTATCAAAGGTTAATAAATTCAGTTAAGCTAA
Source organism: Pelophylax lessonae (assembly GCF_965119305.1). NCBI lineage: Eukaryota > Metazoa > Chordata > Amphibia > Anura > Ranidae > Pelophylax > Pelophylax lessonae. The sequence goes on along the minus strand of NC_138768.1, from coordinate 801,654,519 downwards.
CCTTCACCATAGCTCATACTTTAGGTCCTGCGTGCCCTTTTCTTCCTGTTCCACAAAATCTTTTTGTGAACTAAAAATTAAAAAAAAAATGTGCTCAGAAAATACTTAAAGCACCACAGGGTTGAATTATTAAAGGCAATTAGGCTGTTCACTTTGCAAAGTAATTTTCATTTTGCAACATAATTTCCCTTAGTGAATGTGATGAAAATTCACTTTGCAAACAATACCCAATCATGTGCAAGAAAAATAAAAAAAAATATATTTTTGTTTGCACATCATTGGCTGATGGAAGTTAGCAGAACTTCTCATTTACTAAGCTAATGGGAAATTCCCTTGTAAAGTGAACATTCTATTGCCAAATAGTCTATTTGCCATTAGTAAATCAACCTCTATAAATTCTATCCAAATTGTAATATGAAGAAAAAAAATATATAGCCTCTTAAACAAAACAAAGCAAAGTCCCCCGCTTATATTGGAGTCCCTATCAGAAGCCCTGCTTAATTCAGAGTCTGTCTTAGGAGTTTCCCCTTACACCAGGGTCCCAATCAGAGCCCCCCTTAAATCAGGGTCACCATCAGAGCCCCCCTTACATCAGAGTCCACTTTAGGAGTTCTCCCTTAAATCAGGGTATCCCTCAGAGCCCCCCTTACACCAGACCTCTTATTAGTGGTTGGGAGGGCAAGAAGTGGAGTGGATATGGATGTTGAAAGTTTCCTCCTCCTGTTGGGGCAAGCAGACTATCACTTGCTCGGATGCTGATGGTCCTAGCAACCAACTTACTTGGATAAAGACATTGCAGAGAGGGGAACCTGACTCTACCTGTAGGCCAGGTGCTATCCTGCAGCAGACTGGATTTGGCCTGTGGGCTGTAGTTTGCCTTTATTAATCAACATATATGTCATATTATATCCACACACTTTATGAAAAATGAGTGTAAACATTTCAAGTACAAAATTATGAATGTTGTCTCATTAGCACAAAAGTAAGTTGCATGTTTTAGCGTGCCTGAGCAGGATTCTTATTTTTACTTCAGTGCTGTTCAGCCTCCACTCACCAGGGGGAGCTAAAGGAACCTGAGATGCTGAAAAGACTTGAGGCAGGCTGCACTGAACTGTGGGAAATATAGTCTCTGAGAAGGACTTTACCAAGCGAGTGAATGGGTGACGAACTACAATCACCGGAGAGAGGCAGCTAAGGAGAGGAGAGTGTTTTCCAGGGCTTGTATAAATTAGGAGCCCTTTTTGTTGTGTGGGGACCAAAGCGGTGCACACCTTTCTGCCTGTGTGTGCACTCACTACTGGATTGCTGAGGACCAGATTGCAGAGGACAGGAGTGCGCTGAGAGCTGAACCAGAGGGATTGCAGACAAGTGATTTTCCAGACCAAGGTTCACTGTGCTACCAGGACTGGTAAGCAGCTGTTGCTGTGTTTGATTTTAGTACTGCTAGCTGATCAGAAAAGAGGGAGACCGCCTATATACCTAGCAGTTTCAAAATTACTGCATGCAGAGTTTAAAGGGATGATACATAAATTTGTGTACCTAAAGGAGAAGTATGGCCAAAGCTTTTTTGGTTTTACTTCTCCTATGGATCACAGGAGTGCAGTTCATTCCTCACTCCTGTGATCCATTTTAAGCTGGCAGGGGGCTAAAGCCCCCTGTCAGCTGACATCACTGAGCCGGTCCAGGCTCTGAAAAAATCTCAACCATAGTTACATAGATACATAGTTAGTCAGGTTGAAAAAAGACACAAGTCCATCTGGCTCAACCAATAAAAAACAGTAAAGAAAACCCAACCATACAATCCCATATACACAATCCTATACCCGCAGTTGATCCAGAGGAAAGCATGATCCAGTTTGCTACAGCAGCGGGAAAAATTCCTTCCTTATCCCCCGAGAGGCAATCGGATATTTCCTGGATCAACTTTACCTATAAATATTTGTACCCATTTATATTATGTACACCCAGAAAATAATCCAGGCCTTTTTTAAAGCAATCTAGTGAGCTAGCCAGAACCACCTCTGGGGGGAGTCTATTCCACATTTTAACAGCTCTAATGGTGAAGAAACCTTTCCATATTTGTAGATGAAATCTGTTTTCCTCTAGACGTAAAGAGTGCCCCCTTGTCCTCTGTGTTGACCTTAAAGTGAATAACTCAACACAAAGTTCACTATTTAGACCCCTTATGTATTTATACATGTTGATCATATACCCCCTTAATCTCCTCTTCTCAAGAGAGAATAATTTCAGTTCCTCTAATCTTTTCTCATAGCTGAGCATGTCCATGCCTCTTATCAGTTTTGTTGCCCTTCTCTGAACTTTCTCCAGTTCCCCGATATCCTTTTTAAGAACTGGTGCCCAAAACTGAACTGCATATTCCAGATGTGGTCTTACCAATGATTTGTACAGGGGCAAAATGATATCTCTCTCTCTGGAGTCCTCTGCCGCTGGAAACCGCAACTTGACATTCCATGCTATTATTAAGCTTAGGATTTACCAGAACACCCAGATCCTTCTCCGCTATGGATTCCCCCAGTTCTACTCCCCCTAGTATGTATGATGCATGCATATTCTTAGCCCCCAAGTGCATAACTTTACATTTATCAACAATAAACCTCATTTGCAACAGTGCATTGAGGTCAGCTTGTAAGTTGGAGACATCCTGTAAGGAAGTTATTCCACTGCAAAGCTTGGTGTCATCTGCAAAGTCTGAAATGGTACTTTTAATCCCAGACCCTATATCATTTATAAAGATATTAAAAAGTAAAGGTCCCAACACTGAACCTTGGGGTACCACTGATAACCTTAGATCATGCAGAGTAAGAATAATTAACCACTACTCTCTGAATTATATATTTTAGCCAATTTTCTATCCATTTACAAACTGATCTTTCCAAGCCTGTAGACTTTACCTTACACATTAGCCATGTGTGGGGAACTGTGTCAAACGCTTTTGCAAAATCCAAGTATACTACATCCACAGCCACCCCTCTGTCCAAGGTTTTACTTACCTCCTCATAAAAAGAAATCAGGTTGGTTTGACAACTTCTGTCTTTCACAAATCCATGCTGTCTGTTGCTTAAAATATTTTTTTCCAGCAAGAACTCATCTATGTGGTATTTTATTAAACTCTCTAGTATCTTCCCGACTATAGAAGTTAAACTAACAGGTCTATAGTTACTTGGCAAATACTTTCATTCCTTTTAAAATATAGGCACTGCATTGGCCCTACGCCAATCCAGTGGTACTATTCCAGTCCTTAACGAGTCCCTAAAAATTAGAATCAACGGCTTTGAAACTACAGCGCTTAATTCTTTTAGGATGCATGGGTGTATGCCATCTGGTCCAGGCGCTTCATCCATCCTTATTCTGTCTAAATATTTCTGGACCATATGACTTTTGAGCCATTGTGGTGGATCATTTGGGGCTGTGTCAATACCATCCTCATTATGGTCATGAGCTCCCCCATGCTCCTTTGTATACACAAAGCTGAAGAAAGTATTTCATAAATTTCCCTTCTCTTTGTCCCCTTTTACCCACTCCAGATTATTTTGTAAAGGGCCTACATGCTCAGTCCTACATTTTTATTATTAATATATTTGAAGAATTTTTTGGAGTTTGTTCTACTATCTTTTGCAATCTGTCGTTCATTTTCAATTTTTGCGCCCTTGATTTTCTTTTTACATATTCTGTTATATTCTTTATAACAATTAAACAATGATAGTGTTCCTTCATTTTTATATTTTTAGCTCTTTTCTTATTATTTATAGCTTTTTAACTTTGGCCGTGAGCTACATAGGTTTTATTTTTAGCCTTTTAAACTTATTGCCCATGGGAAAAACCACATGGTCGGTATCTGCCCAGATGCTTGGACCGGCACCTGTCTCAGCCTATCAGTGATCTGCTGAGAACCTGAGCCAGTTCCTCCCACCTCCTCCACAACCCAGCGCTCCACTGAGCACTGGAAGAGAGAGCAGAGAACCACTGCCTGACAGTCACAGCTCTCTGCTCAGAGCGATGGGGGAGAACTGAGCAATCAGTGGTTTTTGATCACTTAGTTCTCACTACAGAGCCGGCCGAGGACAGATGTAGCATTGGATCGATACTGCATCTGCCTAGTTGGGTATCAATGCTTGTTTTTTTAAAACCCTGGACTTCTCTTTTAAAGCCTGGTCTTAATCAATTAGCCAGCTGAAAGTTGCAAGTCAGGAGGCAGATACTCACTGACTGCTCCACAGAGACCCTGAACTGAGTTTCTAGTAGCAATGGGTACCTCCCTCAGGATATCTACAGTATATATATATATATATATATATATATATATATATACACACTGTCTATATATTGATATATATATATATATATATATATATATATATATATATATATATATATATATATATATATATATATACTATATATACTGTATATGTATATGTGTATATATATATATATATATATATATATATATATATATATATATAAAAATATATATATATATATATATATATATATATATATTTATAAAGTTTATTGAATACAGCCAGGTACAGGTAATACAAAAAGTCATTAATTATTCATGTCAACATGTCAATAATTAGGGTTTGGCATCATCACATACGCGAAGAAGAAAAAAAAAAAAAAAAACCCTCACTGGCATGCAACTTTCTTTTTCTTTTTTTTCCCCCTATAGTAGGCAAAAGGTCTACCATTAGGGCCAAATTAAGAAAAGAAAGAGGAGAAAAAAAAAGGAGGAGAAAAGAAATAGTGATAAAAATAAAATAAAATGAAAAAAGAAAAATAAATAAATAAAAAAAAGAGGAAAGACCTATATCCCCAGGCCATATTTGACACTACCATCAGACCTTAGGTATGACTATCTATTCTTCTGGTTTAGTCATTCCACCATCAGACGAGCCCCCTCTCCGGAAGTGATAAAAAGATCCCACGTCCTCCATTTTTCCGCATGTCCATTATCCCCTATGTTGGGAAGTCGCGATCAAATTCTCCATCCTATTAACCTCTTTAACCCTTTGTAGCCAATGGGCAATCCACGGAGGTGTCATCTGTTTCCACATAGAAGGTATACATGCCCGGGCAGCATTCAAAAGAGGACAGAGCAAGGATTTCTTAAAGGCTCCTAATGGGACATCTACCGCTTGAAGCAGAAAAAAAGCCGGATCATCCGGGATATTCCATTCCGTGAATCTTACTAATATTCTACGGACCTCCCCCCAGAAAGATAACAACATCGGGCATGACCGAAAAATATGTAACAGCGTGCCTTTCTCGCCTTTACATCTCCAGCATCGATCTGATGCCTCAGGAAAAAAACGAAGGAGACGCTCTGGAGTGTAATACCAACGTGTCAGGAGCTTAAAATTCGTCTCCTGTATCTTGGTACAGATCGAGGAATTCAAGGCTAGATGGATCATATTTTGTTTCTGCTGCACAGTAAGCTGGCGTCCAATATCTATCTCCCACTTCTCAACCCAAGGTAGAGCAACCTGCTCAGGCAGAGGTTGAAGCAAACTGTATGACTGAGAAAGGGCAAAGGAAGTGCCTCTTTTTCCATACACAAAGCTTCAAATGCGGTCAGAGGCCTAGAATAGGCAACGGGTGTCAGAAGAGAGGCAAGAAAATGATGAACTCTAATGGCAGAACAAAACTGAAGTGCAAAGGGTCCCCCTTCTGACATCAATTCGGAGATAGTAGGCCATCGGGTTCCTATCAAAAAGTGGGAAGCTTGGTAAATCCCTCTGTCCCGTAGAGGCGCCAAAGCACGATCCGAAGTTCCCATAGGGAACGATGGATGGCCCAGCACTGGCAGAAGGGGTGAGGGCAAAGAAAAAAGATGGGAACGTTCACCCCAATGTTCAATCACTGTAAGAGTGGCCCCGATCAAAGGATGCCGGCAAGCCAATGGTGGAACATACCGGATGCACCATGGTATTGGGATGCCACATTGTGCCTGTTCCATCTGGACCCATAGCTTGGAAGTAGCATGTCTGCACCAATCCAAGACCCTGCAAAGATGAGATGCCTGTTGATATTTATAAATATCGGGGAGGGCTAGCCCCCCCATACATTTCGGCAGTGTAAGAAGGTTTCTACGTAACCTAGGTTTTTTACCGGCCCACACAAAACTAACAAAAAGGGAATTGATCCGACGCAAAAATTGCCTAGGAATCTTCACAGGCAGAGCCTGAAACAGATACACAAATTGGGGGAGAATACACATTTTTAAGAGGTTGCATCTGCCAAACCAGGAATGTGTTCCCTTCACCCATTTATCCAATAACAGCCGAGTCCGAGTCGCAAGAGGAGGGAAATTTAAGGAATATACTGTATATATATATAGTGTACACATTTTTGTAGATATTTTTTATATCTTTTCATGTGACGACACTGAATAAATGGCACTTTGCTACAATGTAAAGTAGTGAGTGTACAGCTTATATAACAGTGTAAATTTGCTGTCCTCTCAAAATAACTCAACACACAGCCATTAATGTCTAAACCGCTGGCAACAAAAGTGAGTACACCCCAAGGTGGAAATGTCAAAATTGGGCCCAAAGTGTCAATATTTTGTGTAGCCACCATTATTTTCCAGCACTGCCTTAACCCTCTTGACCAACGAGTTCACCAGAGCTTCACAGGTTGCCACTGGAGTCCTCTTCCACATTTCCATGACGACATCATAGAGCTGGTGGATGTTAGAGACCTTGCGCTCCTCCACCTCCCATTTGAGGATGTCCCACAGATGTTCAATAGGGTTTAGGTCTGGAGAAATTCTTTGCCAGTCCATCACCTTTTCATCATCTTCTTTAGCAAGGCAGTGGTCACCTTGGAGGTGTGTTTGGGGGTCGTTATCATGTTGGAATACTGCCCTGCGGCCCAGTCTCTGAAGGGAGGGAATCATGCTCGGCTTCAGTATGTCACAGCACCATGCTTGACTGTAGACACTTATCTTTGTACTCCTCACTTGGTTGCCGCCACCCAGGCTTGACTCCCTCTGAGCCAAATAGGTTTATCTTGGTTTTATCAGACCATAGGACATGGTTCCAGTAATCCATGTCCTTACTCTGCTTGTCATCAGCAAACTGTTTGCGGACTTTCTTGTGCATTATCTTTAGAAGAGGCTTCCTTCTGGGACGACAGCCATGCAGATATATTTGATGCAGTGTGCAGCGTATGGTCTGAGCACTGACAGGCTGACCCCCACCCCTTCAACCTCTGAAGCAATGCTGGCAGCACTCAAACATCTATTTCCCAAAGGCAACCTCTGTATATGACGCTGAGCATGTGCACTCAACTTTTTCGGTCGACCATGGCGAGGCCTGGTCTGAGAGGAAACTGTCCTGATAAACTGCTGTATGGTCTTGGCCACCATGCTGCAGCTCAGTATAAGGGTCTTGGCTAACTTCTTATAGCCTAGGCCATCTTTATGTAGAGCAACAATTCTTTTTTTCAGATCCTCAGAGAGTTCTTTGCCATGAGGTGCCATGTTGAACTTCCAGAACCAGTATGAGAGAGTGAGAGCGATAACACCAAATTTAACACACCTGCTCCCCATTCTCACCTGAGACCTTCTAACACTTATGAGTCACATGACACTGGGGAGGGAAAATGGCTAGTTGGGCACAATTTGGACATGTTCACTTAGGGGTGTACTCACTTTTGTTGCCAGCAGTTTAGATATTGATGGCTGTGTGTTGAGTTATTTTGAGGGGACAGCAAATTTACATGGTTATACAAGCTGTACACTCACTACTTTACATTGTAGCAAAGTGTCATTTCGTCAGTGTTGTCACATGAAAAGATATCATAAAATATTTACAAAAATGTGAGTGGTGTACTCATTTTTGTGAGATACTGTATATATATATATATATATATATATATATATATATATATTGTGACAGGAAGTCAGGTAAATCTGTGGATGTTGTCACAGACAGGAGATACACTTCTGCTTGGTTTAGACAATTCACCAATTACTATAGGTAGGGTTGAGCGGACACCTAGATGTCCGTGTTCGACGGGTTCGGCCGAACTTTAAAAAAAAGTCCGGGTCCGTGTCCCGGACTTTTACCGAACTTTTCCCGGACACCGAACCCCATTGAAGTCAATGGGGACCCGAACTTTAAGGCACTAAAATGGCTCTAAAACACCAAAGGAAAGGGCTAGAGTGCTGCAAATGGCAGCAAAACGTAATTAAGAGCATGGCAAGTGCTCTGCAAACAAATGTGGATAGGGAAATAACTTAAAACAACAAAAAAAACCAGAAAAATAAAACAATGTTCTTCTTCATCTCTGAAGGACGAGGCCCATATGGAGTAGGAGGGAGGTTGAGGTGGTGGTGGATGTGGCGGTGACATAGGCGTGCGCACAGGGTGTGCTGGGTGTGCCTGGGCACACCCTAATCACCTAGGGCACATAGCATTGCCAGTGAGGAGATGGGAAAGATCTCCCTGGGACCTGCTCTGCTCTATTTCTCCTTGCCTACAGGTACATGGCCCCGATACATTACTCTCCCTGCTGGCAAACACATGCATGTGTATTTCAACTTTGGGGTGCACACCTTAATGCAATAGGCTGCGCACACCTATGGGCGGTGTAGGTGGAAGCGGCGGTGGAGGAGGACCAGGGCCGGATTAACAGCATCATGGGCTTGGTGCTGAGGATTTTGAAGGGCCTTAAGGGCCGTGCCTTGCCATGCACCCAGAGGAGGAAGGGTGCAGCCATGCATGCCTAATTCAACATGGGATGCTGTCTCTGAAGCCCATAAACACATCCATGCATCGCCAACTGTCCCTCCTTGTCCGGCCTTCACGCTGTGTGGGGAGGTTCTGAGGGTGCTGCCTGGGGAAGCGAGCATAGAAGCCAGACTTCTGTGTTTACAAGTGACAGAAGAGCGGTAACAGTGAATATGGCCAACCCGGGGCCTATATAAAAGGTAGGGGCCTGGAGCTGCAGCTCCAATAGCCCCTACATTAATCTGGCCCTGAGGAGGAGGACGAGGTAGCCAACACTGCTTCTTTTCAAAAATTTTAAATGAGGGTACACCCCAAAAGAGTGAGAAAGAGCAAAAATGGAACAATGGGTGGGTAAGGTCGGTATCCATTGCTATTCTGCATAAGGTACGGAAAAGTCCCGTGGGATCCATGCCTGGTTCATTTTAATGAACGTGAGCTTGTCCACATTGTCTCTGGACAGGCGGCTGCGCTTGTCTGTTATAACGCCCCCAGCCGTGCTAAATACCCGTTCAGATAATACACTGGCTGCAGGGCACGCCAGCACCTCCAAGGCGTAAAGGGCAAGCTCAGGCCATGTGCCCAATTTGGAGACCCAGAAGTTGAAGGGGGCAGACCCGTCATTCACTACATGTAGGCGTGTGCACACATACTGCTCCACCATGTTGGTAAAATGCTGCCTCCTGCTAAGACGTTCCATCTGAGCTGCTGGTGCTGCTGTTTGTTGTGGCGTGCTGACAAAGCTTTTCCACATTTCGGCCATGCTAACCCTGCCTTCTGAGGTGCTGGCGGTGCCCTGGTTGCGTTGGCGACCTCCTCCTCCTCCTCCTCTGCCTTGTGCTTCCACTGTGGCCCCGCTGTCAGATGGGAATGCCAGCAGCATGGCGTCTACCAGCGTGCGCTTGTACTCGCGCATCTTGCGATCGCGCTCCAGTGAGTGAATTAAGGACGGTACGTTGTCCTTGTAACGGGGATCCAGCAGCGTGGCCACCCAGTAATCAGCACAAGTTAGAATGTGGGCAACTCGGCGGTCGTTGTGGAGACACTGCAGCATGTAATCGCTCATGTGTGCCAGGCTGCCCAGAGGCAACGAAAGGCTGTCCTCTGTGGGAGGTGTATCGTCCGTGTCCTCTGTATCCCCCCAGCCACGCACCAGTGATGGCCATGAGCTGGCCTGGGTGCCACCCTGCTGTGAACATGGTTCCATCTCCTCCTCCAGCTCCTCCTCCTCCTCATCCTCCTCATCCTCCAGAACTGTGCCCCTGCTGGACAATTGCGTCCCTGGCGTTTGCGTGTGCAGGAACCCACCCTCGGAGCCCCTTGCGAATGACTGCCCTGAAAGCCTTGGAAATGTTACCTCTTCATCCTCCTCCTCCTCCTCATCCTGTGCCACATCCTCTTCCATCATCGCCCGAATTGTTTTTTCAAGGAGGCATAGAAGTGGGATAGTTAAGCTGAGAACGGCATCATTGCCACTGGCCATGTTGGTGGAGTACTCAAAACAGCGCAACAAGGCACACAGGTCTCGCATGGAGGCCCAGTTATTGGTGGTGAAGTGGTGCTGTTCCGCAGAGCGACTCACGCGTGCGTGCTGCAGCTGAAACTCCACTATGGCCTGCTGCTGCTCGCACAGTCTTTCCAGCATGTGCAAGGTGGAGTTCCACCTTGTGGGCACGTCACATATGAGGCGGTGAGCGGGAAGGCCGAAGTTACGCTGCAGCGCTGCCAGGCGAGCAGCAGCAGGGTGAGAACGCCGAAAGTGCGCACAAACGGCCCGCACTTTCTGCAGCAGCTCTGACATATCGGGGTAGTTTTTAAGGAACCTCTGCACCACCAAATTCAGCACATGCGCCAGGCAAGGGATGTGCGTCAAACCGGCTAGGCCCAGAGCTGCTATGAGATTTCGCCCGTTATCGCACACCACCAGGCCGGGCTTGAGGCTCGCTGGCAGCAACCACTCATTTGTCTGCTGTTCCATGCTCCTCCACAACTCCTGCGCGGTGTGTGGTTTGTCCCCCAAACAGGCAAGTTGTAAAACTGCCTGCTGTCGTTTACCCCTGGCCGTGCTGAAGTTGGTGGTGAAGGTGTTACGCTGTCCGGATGAGGAGGCGGTAGAGGATGAGGAAGCGGAGTAGGAGGAGTTAGGAACAGGAGGCAAACTGAAGCGCCCTGCAATCCTCGGTGGTGGAAGGACATGCGCCAAATTGCTATCCGCCTCAGGCCCATCCGCCACTGCATTTACCCAGTGTGCCGTTAGGGAGATATAACACCCCTGACCGTGCTTACTGGTCCACGTATCCGTAGTTAGGTGGACCTTGGCACAGATGGCGTTGCGCAGTGCACACCTGATATTTTCCCCCACTTGGTTGTGCAGGGAAGGGATGGCTTGCCTGGAAAAGTAGTGGCGGCTGGGCACGACGTACTGTGGGACAGCCACCGACATAAGGTTTTTAAAACTGTGCGTCTCCACCAGACGGAATGACAGCATTTCAAAGGCCAATAATTTTGAAATGCTGGCATTCAGGGCCAGGGATCGCGGGTGGGTAGGGGGGTACTTCCTCTTCCTCTCAAGTGTTTGGGAGATGGAAAGCTGAACGCTTCCACGGGACATTGTGGAGATGGTTGTTGGTGACCCAGGTGGTGGTGTTGCTGACAGATCGTCTGTTTGCGGGGTGGCAGGTGCCGGTATCACTACAGATGTGGCTGGAGCGGCCGAGACTGCAGCAGAAGAGGAAGCAGGATGAGCCAGAGACGTTTCTTGGTTTTGAAGGTGTGTACTCCACTGCAGCTCGTGCTTTGCACTTAGATGCCTGATCATGCAGGTTGTGCTCAGGTTGAGAAGGTTTATGCCTCGCTTCAAGCTCTGATTGCACAGGGTGCAAACCACTCGTGTCCTGTCATCAGCACATTTTCTAAAGAACTTCCACGCTAGAGAACTCCTTTGAGCTGACTTTGGTGCGCTCGTTCCCTTGCTGCGTTGGGCAGTAGCGGGCGTAGTGTCTAGGGCACGGCCGCTCCGCTTCTGCACCCTGCTCCCTCTTCTGCTGTGCTGGTGGCTCTGTGCGACCACCGCCTCTTCCTCCAAACTACTCAGGTCACCTGCATGACGTTCATTCCATGTGGGGTCGAGGACCTCATCGTCCTCCACATCATCTTCCACCCAGTCTTCACCCCTGCCCTCCTTGTCGGTCTCCACAATGCTGAACGCCGCAGCAGTTGGCACCTGCGTTTCGTCATCATCGGAGACGTGCTGCGATGATCCTTGCATGTACTCATCTTGAGAAATAAGTGGTTGGGCATCGCTGCACTCAATCTCTTCCACTTCTGGGGCAGGGCTAGGTGGATGGCCCTGGGAAACCCTGCTGACAGAGTCCTCAAAAAGAATAAGAGACTGCTGTATGGCTTGGGGCTCAGACTGCTGGCCTGATTTGCAAGGGGGTGAGGTGAAAGACGGTTGGACATTGGCTGCAGGTGCCAACTCTGACCTTTCTGCAGTAGACTGGGTGGGAGACAATGTGAAGGAACTGGAGGCACTGTCAGCAGCAAACCAATCTACTATCGCCTCAACTTGTTCTGGCCTCATCACTTCTAGGGGCGTTTGATGCCCTACCAAATACTGATGCAGGTTCTGTCGCCTACTCACACTTGAGGAAGGTGTTTCACTTGTGCGTGTAGCTGGCACAGATCGACCACGTCCTCTCCTTGCAACAGGAGCTCTACCAGCAGCACCACGACCCAGGCCACGGCCCTTATTTGACGGTCTCCTCATATTTCTGTAATTTAAGATCTTGCCCTAGAAAGGTTTTTATTGAATAGCGGAATAGGAAATATGATCCAAAAAAGTGTATGTATCTCGCACGTACAAAACCACACTAGGCCCCAATTACTATTGTTTCTACCCCTAAAAGGATGGATGAGGAGTAGGAGGAGTATGGAACAGACAGCACCCTCAAATCTTCAGAAGTATGAGATGAACCCCAAAAACTTGGAAAGGTGGATCTCACACGTACCGACACAGACTATCCCGCAATTCAATTGATCCTCAAAGGTTTTTATTGAATAGCGGAATAGGAAATATGATCAAAAAAAGTGTATGTATCTCGCACGTACACAACCACACTAGGCCCCAATTACTATTGTTTGTACCCCTAAAAGGCTAGATGAGGAGTAGGGGGAGTATGGAACAGGCAGCACCCTCAAACCTTCAGAAGTATGAGATGAACCCCAACAACTTGGAAAGGTGGATCTCTCTCACACGTACCAACACAGACTATCCCCCAATTTAACTGATCCCCAAAGGTTTTTGATTAAATAGCGGAATAGAAAATATGATCCAAAAAAAGTGTATGTATATCACACGTACACAACCACACTAGGCCCCAATTACTATTGTTTGTACCCCTAAAAGGCTAGATGAGGAGTAGGGGGGGTATGGAACAGGCAGCACCCTCAAACCTTCAGAAGTATGAGATGAACCCCAACAACTTGGAAAGGTGGATCTCTCTCACACGTACCAACACAGACTATCCCCCAATTTAACTGATCCCCAAAGGTTTTTGATTAAATAGCGGAATAGAAAATATGATCCAAAAAAAGTGTATGTATATCACACGTACACAACCACACTAGGCCCCAATGACTATTGTTTGTACCCCTAAAAGGCTAGATGAGGAGTAGGGGGGGTATGGAACAGGCAGCACCCTCAAACCTTCAGAAGTATGAGATGAACCCCAACAACTTGGAAAGGTGGATCTCTCTCACACGTACCAACACAGACTATCCCCCAATTTAACTGATCCCCAAAGGTTTTTGATTAAATAGCGGAATAGAAAATATGATCCAAAAAAAGTGTATGTATATCACACGTACACAACCACACTAGGCCCCAATTACTATTGTTTGTACCCCTAAAAGGCTAGATGAGGAGTAGGGGGGGTATGGAACAGGCAGCACCCTCAAACCTTCAGAAGTATGAGATGAACCCCAACAACTTGGAAAGGTGGATCTCTCTCACACGTACCAACACAGACTATCCCCCAATTTAACTGATCCCCAAAGGTTTTTGATTAAATAGCGGAATAGAAAATATGATCCAAAAAAAGTGTATGTATATCACACGTACACAACCACACTAGGCCCCAATTACTATTGTTTGTACCCCTAAAAGGCTAGATGAGGAGTAGGGGGAGTATGGAACAGGCAGCACCCTCAAACCTTCAGAAGTATGAGATGAACCCCAACAACTTGGAAAGGTGGATCTCTCTCACACGTACCAACACAGACTATCCCCCAATTTAACTGATCCCCAAAGGTTTTTGATTAAATAGCGGAATAGAAAATATGATCCAAAAAAAGTGTATGTATATCACACGTACACAACCACACTAGGCCCCAATTACTATTGTTTGTACCCCTAAAAGGCTAGATGAGGAGTAGGGGGGGTATGGAACAGGCAGCACCCTCAAACCTTCAGAAGTATGAGATGAACCCCAACAACTTGGAAAGGTGGATCTCTCTCACACGTACCAACACAGACTATCCCCCAATTTAACTGATCCCCAAAGGTTTTTGATTAAATAGCGGAATAGAAAATATGATCCAAAAAAAGTGTATGTATATCACACGTACACAACCACACTAGGCCCCAATTACTATTGTTTGTACCCCTAAAAGGCTAGATGAGGAGTAGGGGGAGTATGGAACAGGCAGCACCCTCAAACCTTCAGAAGTATGAGATGAACCCCAACAACTTGGAAAGGTGGATCTCTCTCACACGTACCAACACAGACTATCCCCCAATTTAACTGATCCCCAAAGGTTTTTGATTAAATAGCGGAATAGAAAATATGATCCAAAAAAAGTGTATGTATATCACACGTACACAACCACACTAGGCCCCAATTACTATTGTTTGTACCCCTAAAAGGCTAGATGAGGAGTAGGGGGGGTATGGAACAGGCAGCACCCTCAAACCTTCAGAAGTATGAGATGAACCCCAACAACTTGGAAAGGTGGATCTCTCTCACACGTACCAACACAGACTATCCCCCAATTTAACTGATCCCCAAAGGTTTTTGATTAAATAGCGGAATAGAAAATATGATCCAAAAAAAGTGTATGTATATCACACGTACACAACCACACTAGGCCCCAATTACTATTGTTTGTACCCCTAAAAGGCTAGATGAGGAGTAGGGGGAGTATGGAACAGGCAGCACCCTCAAACCTTCAGAAGTATGAGATGAACCCCAACAACTTGGAAAGGTGGATCTCTCTCACACGTACCAACACAGACTATCCCCCAATTTAACTGATCCCCAAAGGTTTTTGATTAAATAGCGGAATAGAAAATATGATCCAAAAAAAGTGTATGTATATCACACGTACACAACCACACTAGGCCCCAATTACTATTGTTTGTACCCCTAAAAGGCTAGATGAGGAGTAGGGGGAGTATGGAACAGGCAGCACCCTCAAACCTTCAGAAGTATGAGATGAACCCCAACAACTTGGAAAGGTGGATCTCTCTCACACGTACCAACACAGACTATCCCCCAATTTAACTGATCCCCAAAGGTTTTTGATTAAATAGCGGAATAGAAAATATGATCCAAAAAAAGTGTATGTATATCACACGTACACAACCACACTAGGCCCCAATTACTATTGTTTGTACCCCTAAAAGGCTAGGAGTAGGGGGAGTATGGAACAGGCAGCACCCTCAAACCTTCAGAAGTATGAGATGAACCCCAACAACTTGGAAAGGTGGATCTCTCTCACACGTACCAACACAGACTATCCCCCAATTTAACTGATCCCCAAAGGTTTTTGATTAAATAGCGGAATAGAAAATATGATCCAAAAAAAGTGTATGTATATCACACGTACACAACCACACTAGGCCCCAATTACTATTGTTTGTACCCCTAAAAGGCTAGATGAGGAGTAGGGGGGGTATGGAACAGGCAGCACCCTCAAACCTTCAGAAGTATGAGATGAACCCCAACAACTTGGAAAGGTGGATCTCTCTCACACGTACCAACACAGACTATCCCCCAATTTAACTGATCCCCAAAGGTTTTTGATTAAATAGCGGAATAGAAAATATGATCCAAAAAAAGTGTATGTATATCACACGTACACAACCACACTAGGCCCCAATTACTATTGTTTGTACCCCTAAAAGGCTAGATGAGGAGTAGGGGGAGTATGGAACAGGCAGCACCCTCAAACCTTCAGAAGTATGAGATGAACCCCAACAACTTGGAAAGGTGGATCTCTCTCACACGTACCAACACAGACTATCCCCCAATTTAACTGATCCCCAAAGGTTTTTGATTAAATAGCGGAATAGAAAATATGATCCAAAAAAAGTGTATGTATATCACACGTACACAACCACACTGGGCCCCAATTACTATTGTTTGTACCCCTAAAAGGCTAGATGAGGAGTAGGGGGAGTATGGAACAGGCAGCACCCTCAAATCTTCAGAAGTATGAGATGAACCCCAACAACTTGGAAAGGTGGATCTCTCTCACACGTACCAACACAGACTATCCCCCAATTTAACTGATCCCCAAAGGTTTTTGATTAAATAGCGGAATAGAAAATATGATCCAAAAAAAGTGTATGTATATCACACGTACACAACCACACTAGGCCCCAATTACTATTGTTTGTACCCCTAAAAGGCTAGATGAGGAGTAGGGGGGGTATGGAACAGGCAGCACCCTCAAACCTTCAGAAGTATGAGATGAACCCCAACAACTTGGAAAGGTGGATCTCTCTCACACGTACCAACACAGACTATCCCCCAATTTAACTGATCCCCAAAGGTTTTTGATTAAATAGCGGAATAGAAAATATGATCCAAAAAAAGTGTATGTATATCACACGTACACAACCACACTAGGCCCCAATTACTATTGTTTGTACCCCTAAAAGGCTAGGAGTAGGGGGAGTATGGAACAGGCAGCACCCTCAAACCTTCAGAAGTATGAGATGAACCCCAACAACTTGGAAAGGTGGATCTCTCTCACACGTACCAACACAGACTATCCCCCAATTTAACTGATCCCCAAAGGTTTTTGATTAAATAGCGGAATAGAAAATATGATCCAAAAAAAGTGTATGTATATCACACGTACACAACCACACTAGGCCCCAATTACTATTGTTTGTACCCCTAAAAGGCTAGATGAGGAGTAGGGGGAGTATGGAACAGGCAGCACCCTCAAATCTTCAGAAGTATGAGATTGTGTTCACTGTACCCCACAAAGATTGAGTTCACTGCACCCCACAATGATTGTGTTCACTGCACCCCACAAAGATTGTGTTCACTGCACCTCACAAAGATTGTGTTCACTGTACCCCCCAAAGATTGTGTTCACTGCACCCCACAAAGATTCTGTTCACTGTACCCCACAAAGATTGTGTTCACTGCACCCTAAAAGGATGTTGTTCACTGCACCCCACAAAGATTGTGTTCACTGCACCCTAAAAGGATTTTGTTCACTGCACCCCAAAAAGATTGTGTTCACTGTACCCCCCCCAAAGATTGTGTTCACTGCACCCCACAAAGATTGTGTTCACTGCACCCCAAAAAGATTGTGTTCACTGTACCCCCCAAAGATTGTGTTCACTGCACCCCAAAAAGATTGTGTTCACTGTACCCCCCAAAGATTGTGTTCACTGCACCCCACAAAGATTCTGTTCACTGTACCCCACAAAGATTGTGTTCACTGCACCCCAAAAAGATTGTGTTCACTGTACCCCCCCAAAGATTGTGTTCACTGCACCCCACAAAGATTCTGTTCACTGCACCCCACAAATGATTTTGTTCACTGCACCCCAAAAAGATTGTGTTCACTGCACCCCAAAAAGGATTTTGATCACTGCACCCCAAAAAGGATGTTGTTCACTGCACCCCAAAAATGATTTTGTTCACTCCACCCCAAAAAGATTGTGTTCACTGCACCCCACAAAGATTGTGTTCACTGCACCCCAAAAAGATTGTGTTCACTGTACCCCCCAAAGATTGTGTTCACTGCACCCCACAAAGATTCTGTTCACTGTACCCCACAAAGATTGTGTTCACTGCACCCCAAAAAGATTGTGTTCACTGCACCCCAAAAAGGATGTTGTTCACTGCACCCCAAAAAGGATGTTGTTCACTCCACCCCAAAAAGATTGTGTTCACTGCACCCCACAAAGATTGTGTTCACTGCACCCCAAAAAGATTGTGTTCACTGCACCCCAAAAATGATTTTGTTCACTGCACCCCAAAAAGGATTTTGTTCACTGCACCCCAAAAAGGATGTTGTTCACTCCACCCCAAAAAGATTGTGTTCACTGCACCCCAAAAAGATTGTGTTCACTGCACCCCACAAAGGATTTTGTTCACTGCACCCCAAAAAGATTGTGTTCACTGCACCCCAAAAAGGATGTTGTTCACTGCACCCCAAAAAGGATTTTGTTCACTGCACCCCAAAAAGATTGTGTTCACTGCACCCCACAAAGGATTTTGTTCACTGCACCCCACAAAGATTGTGTTCACTGCACACCAAAAAGGATTGTGTTCACTGCACCCCAAAAAGATTTTGTTCACTGCACCCCAAAAAGATTGTGTTCACTGCAGCCCAAAAAGATTGTGTTCACTGCAGCCCAAAAAGATTGTGTTCACTGCAGCCCAAAAAGATTGTGTTCACTGCAGCCCAAAAAGATTGTGTTCACTGCAGCTCACACACAGAAAAATGGATGTGGATCACTGACACCTGCCTATCTCCAATCCCACACCACACAGCAATATCGATTGTAGTTTGTAGAACACAGTTTCCCTAAAATTCAGCAGACTCTGTCCCTAACAGGATTGAGAAGAGATCGTAGATCAGGATTGAGTGCAGATTCACCCCACCCCCCACACAGCAATATCGATTGTAGTTTGTAGAAGACACTGACCCTATAATTCAGCAGACTCTATCCCTAAAATGCCTACAACTCGCCCTGCCTAAACACTCCGACCTGTCCCTCAATTCTATCCGGACACAAATGGTTTTTTCCTGCCTATCTTTCCCTAATCAGCAGCCAGCACATTGATGTGTGCTCTGTCCCTTAGCTAAGCAGCAGAATGACGCTGCTGCGGCGGCTGCCTCGAACTTATAAAGACTTGGTCACATGCTTCAGACGGCCAATCACAGCTACTAAGACATTTGCAGGCATGGCTGGGATGGCTTAAGGCACACCAGTTAAACGATTGTTGATTGGCTGTTGAAAGCCCGCCATGAAAAGAGCGCCAAAGCATGCAAAACCCGGAAATAAAACGACCGAACACGGATTTTTACCCGAACATACAGTAAAGTGTCCGTGTCCGTGTTCGGGTAAAAAAAATCCAATTATTCGGTACGAACACGAATAATACAGTCCGTGTTCGCTCAACACTAACTATAGGGTGTCGGCTGCAAAGGCAGCAGGAAAGGTAGCCAGGACGGCTTAAGGAAGTTAAAAGGCCTTCAGCTGTTCGGAATGAGGAAGTTAAGGCCTCTATAATTTGTCCAAAGGAAGTCTAAGGATTGCTGCCTCCTGACGCTGTGTGAGCTGGGGAGAGGAGGACAGTCAGATGTGTGCCTCCCGACACTGTGTGAGCCTGGGAGAAGGATTGCTGCCTCCTGATGCCATGTGGGTAGAGGAGGACAGTCAGATGTGTGCCTCCTGACGCTGTGTGAGCCTGGGAGAAGACCTCCTGAAGTGATGTGCGCTGAGGAGGGTAAAAAGTGTGAAGACTACCCAAGGTGAGGTTTTGGACTATTTCTATGTGGAAAGAAATAAATGCACTGTTTGCTATGTGAAGAGAAAATCAAAGGGACATGTTCAATGTGAAGAGGAAAAGGGGCATGTTCAATGGACATTTGTTATGCGAAGAGAGAATAAATGGACTATTGAGTGTCTGCTGTAGGATCAGCAAAGTTTGCCCAACAGTAGGTTGGAGACAAATTCCGTAGGTAGGTTCCTGTATGTGAGAAGGTAGCCGCCCACAGTGGCAAGGATTTATTTTGTGTTTTATTTTATTTTGGATGTTTTTGAAGCTTGCACTTGTGTGAAGAGAATTGCAAGAATAAACCAAACTGTTGTTTGCAACCACTTCTCGGCTATCTCCCTGTGTAACGAATCCGCCCAAGGGGTCATCCACGCCCGCCACCGAGCTAATCCCCACTATATATATATATATATATATATATATATTAATATAGTATATTAAAATAACAGACATGGTAGACTTACCTGCTCTATGCAATGCCCCAAGCAGCCAAGATCCTCCTCTTTTCGGGTCCCCCGCCGGCACTCCTGGCTCCTTCCCCCACCGTGTGGGAATCAGCTTCCTATAGGGGCACTCTTACGGGCTCACTCCCAAGCGGGGCTGTTTAAGTCTATTTAAACACACAACCTAGCTCAGCCTCATCTCTTGCTTACAGGTTTTGACTGACAGCAGCAGAAGCCAATGGCTCCCACTGCTCTTAGCCAAGCCTGTGAGAGCCAGAAGAGGGGAGAGGAGCTGCTGCAGACTTGCACAGCACTGGACCGAGATTGGTACGTATTTGGGGGGCTCCGGGGGGAGTTGCATGTAAAATGTTATTTACCCTAATGCAGAGATTTACCATTACAACAACTTTAAGTAGCCTGGTGCTTATTTCCTGATACTCTAACATAGTTGGTTGTGTAGGCTACTAAAATTTGTGCTCACATTGGTGTTTGTAGCATCCCATTATTTAACCAGGTGTGCCAGAGGGGACAAAGTTGTTCACAGAGTCGTAGCCATGAACAGAGAACTTGTTATACCAAGCAGCTCCTGCAAGGGTAAGCACTTTACCTATAAAGTGCTTTTGTGTGAAGGAAAAACTTTCTAAATAAAAACTCCCACAGTCCAAGCCAACTCTTGCCAAACCACCCAGTGAAAAAGGTGTATCCATAAACTGCACACTCCCAGCCATCAGAATGCCATTCACCCTTAAAATAGGACAAAGCATAGAAAGTAAAAAATGCTTTGTGAGTTTCAGTCACAATCTTCCTATTGTACAGTATCTCATCATCCAGAAGTTCACACGTTGTAAACAGAAGATCATATAGCATAATACTGTATAACAAAATCTCTTTTATTTGTAGCACCCTCCTAGGTAGGTGCTAGAGAGTGAGTATAATTTTGGCTCTGCCTGCCTATCAGAGGAGCAGTAGGTAAATTCTATATTCTCTCTGCTTAACAGAGAGAAGGATCTGTGAGTTAGGTCTGCTCAATGTGCTCAGTGTGTGATTCATGTGGTCTGGGGGAGTGTCCCCACTGGGTGAATGGGGAGGCACATTGGACGGTGGCGGAAGCATAGCCAATGAGTACACAGGCTTTGATACAGCCCCAGTGATTGGCACAGACCGGTTGTCTCGGTGCATTGTGGGGTGTGATATAAAAGCCTGGAGCACATGTGCTCAGGGTCTTTGGCTGGTAAGCAGAGTCCCGGAAGGAAGGAGGTGGCTGCTGCTGTATGGTCACAGGCAGTCGGCCTGGTGAGCCAGAAGTGAGGAGCTGAACCCAGAGGTTCAGAAGAGCTGACTAGGAGTTGAGACACTGGAGAACCTGGAAAGCAGTATCGTGAGTACAGGGGGTCATGTCTAAAGGCCTGACCAAAAAGGGGGCTAGTCCGGAGTAGAATAGTCAGAGGACGGGTGTCAACTGGGGGAGTGAAAGGGGGTGCTAGGCGAGTACCCGGAAGATAAGTACTAAGCAAGTATCTAATCAGGAAGTATTGACTATGTACATTTGTTATTTTCCTTTTCCCCTTTTCCAGATTTGTGGGATACTCCTTTTTTGTAGGGGGCGGCTGCCCCAGAGCCAGTGGCTTGTTTGGCGGAAGGTGAGTGTAGCACCCTCCTAGGTAAGTACTAGAGAGTGAGTATAGTTTTGGCTCTGTTTCCATATCAGAGGAGCAGCAGATAAATTCTATATTGCTCTCTTCTTAACATAGAGCAGGATCTGTAAGTTAGGTCTGCTCAATGTGTTCAGTGTGTGATTCATGTGGTCTGGGGGAGTGTCCCCACTGGTCAAATGGGGAGGCAGATTGGACAGTGGAGGAAGCCTGGCCAATGAGGACACAGGCTTTGATACAGCCCCAGTGATTGGCAAGGACTGGTTGTCTCAGTGCATTGTGGAGTGTAGTAGATGTAGCACCCTCCTAGGTAGGTGCTAGGTAAAACAAATATGTGACCCTGTTCTGCTTATCAGTCAGTTAGCCTGTCACATGTTTCCAAGTGTGTTCTGTTGAGTCTGGGGAGTCTCCCCACTGTATCCAATGAGGGACCTTTTTGGACAGTGGAGGAAACCTAGCCAATAGCACACCAGGGTTTATGACTGTCCCAGTGGGTAGGCATTGCTGCAATGCATCCTGGGATTGGGAATAAATCTGGAGGGAGCATGTGACAGGGTGTCTTTGGGTGGGAAGCCAGGTCCCAGGAGGAGGGTGACAGCTGTGTCTCCTCCTGTTGCTGAGGAAGGTGGTCCAGGCAGTCGGCCCAGGGACCAGCGGGTGAGCTGTGCTGTGGAGGATCCAGTTTGTGCTGACAAAGTGGAGCTGTGGAGCAGGATTATTCCGGAAAACAGTATAGTGAGTACCTAAGCATCTGCCCAGGGGTCTGCCTAAGAGAGGGGACCACTCCAGAAAGGTTAAGGGGATCCAAGAGCCAGCTAACCTGGAGTGTTACTGTGAAAGGGGGTGTCAAGTTGTAAAGCCCTGAAGATTAGGGGGTAAAGGGGCGCCAGGAAGGGCCCTGAAGTTACTCAGCAGTACAGTCTACTTGAGGACTACCTCAGGAAAGGAGTGCCTTAGGAAGCTAAAGGACTCTTTCACAGTAAAAAGGCAAAGTAATTTAAGTGGCCTAGCCATGACTAGCTCAACTCAGCATTACTCAGCATTTAACCAGCGTTATACAGCATTGGTCAGATCTTCCCTGCTTACTGTGCATAGTTTAGTTCTGTTGGAGTATCCCACTCATCCCTTCTCCTATCCAAGTTCCTAATAAAACATAAAAACTAAAGAAACTGGACTGGTCCTTGTCTGAGGTAAAAATCACTTTGAAACATGTCTGAATGTTCTACTGTTGCTAAAGGTAACCCAGGGGAACCCATCTTCAGCAGCTCCCCTGGGAGTAGTGCTACATATAAAAGCCAGGAGCACATGTGCTTGGGGTCTTTGGCTGGTGAGCAGAGTCCTGAAAGAAGGGTGGCGGCTACCTCCTCTTCTGCAGCGGTTGGTGTATGGCAACAGGCAGTCGGCCTGGTGAGTCAGAAGTGAGGAGCTGAACCCAGAGGTCCAGAAGATCTGACTAGGAGGAGTTGAGACACTGGAGAACCTGGAAAGCAGTATCGTGAGTACAGGGGATTGTGTCTAAGGCCTGACCAGGAAGGGGGCCACTCCGGAGTAGAGTAGTCAGAGGACGGGTGTCAGCTGATGGAGTGAAAGGGGGTGCTAAGCGAGTACCCTGAAGATAACTACTAAGCAAGTGTCTATTCAGGAACTTTACCTCAGATTCATCTAGTGGCAAGGTGAAACTGCGATCTAGCCGCATCCTCAGATAGAAGTCCTCAGCATTGTGAATAGTTCAAGTTCTGGAGTACCCCACTCTATCCCTTCTCCATTCCCCATATAAAATAAAAACAACAAAAACAACAACCCCTAGACTGTTCATTGACTGAGCTGGAAAGTAAAGTGTTAAGATTCTGCATGCAGTTGCAGTTGCTACTGGTAACCCAGAGGGACCCGAAAAGGTGAGAAATCAAGCAACCCTCAAGGGGGCAGTGCTATATATTAAAAACTCCAGACAAAGCAAACTCACCAGATACATGCACGTTAAACTGGTGCATTTGGAACAAAATGCTCCACTGCAAATCCAAAGTATACTCTTTGCCCCGAACCTTGGTATTTGCTCACTGAGTCTTTACCAGGCTCTATTCAATGCGTTACATCATTAGGACTTTGTCGAAGAAAAGAGAAACAAAGAGTGAAAAATTCCTATTAACTTTTTCATCTTTAGATTACTGCCCTGATAACCATTTAGGGATATTCCAAGTTTTGAAGGATAACTAGATGGTAATGTTGCCTAAAAATGATGAAATCTGCGGTACACTTCCAGTAAGTTGTTTTACATTATATAAAAAAATGAATTTTTAGCTTTAAAGCTTACATTTAATTAGTGTTTATAGTTTATTAGGGTCACCTTTATTTTTATTTGGCATTTTATTTTATTTATTGCATTATGATACAATGCTTAGGTATTGCAGAAAAGTTAAGCATATTTTAATATCAAACTCTTTCTGGCATAAAAATAGAAAAAAATAGTTGTGTAGATTTCACTCATTCCCAACACTCATACATTTTTAATTAAATAAACAGACATAAATTATAAATTATATAATTCCATGTTATAACAGGTTACAGTGTGTTTTAAACAGATAAATTAATCATGTACTCCTCCTATTTTTTTTTTTTTTTTAATGTTTAGAAGATTTGTCAAACAGTTCTTTTTATATTCATACAAGCCACATTAAAATAGTTCTATAGAGATAATAGACTTATTTTAAAAATGATAAAGAACTGTATACTTTTGTTGATCAAACTTTTTCGGTCCTGGTGGCATGTTTTCATTTTGAAATTACTTACAGTATGTTATTTGACATATTTCTTATGTAATATTCTATAATTTTTTTTGAAGTTTTAAGAATGTCAAGGTGCTTTTAGGCATTTGCCAAATCCACCAGGAGCAGACTCAGTAATAAAGCAATAAAAGACATACAGCAATACATCACTTACCCCACTGAGGTAATTTTCTGTCTCACGCAGGAACTGCACTAAGAAGCTAGCTGAAAACAAAACCTATCACAGAAGCTCTGGCGGGAACCACAACCAATATGGTGTCTGCAGTGAGGAGCCCTACATCTGCTACCTGAACATAGGCTGACTCTAAGAGCAATCAGGACGATAATAGATCCCCTGAACGTACTCCAGCCTCCAACAGTAACACAGATCTTCATGACATTTAGAAGACCATGCTGCACATAGCTCAACAAACTACTCCCAAACAGATTACTTATTTACTTCTATGGGAAACCAGAGAAATGGAACAACATACATAGCATGTAGCTGATCTCTAGGGCAGTGGATGGCCACAGCAGAAATCTGGAATGCCTCAGACAAGAAAACACTTTCCTTCACTCTAAAATAGAAGCTGATGAGAAAAGATCTCAGACAGCACACATAAACATTGAATGTCTAGATGTAGAGTGAGTTCACCAAGTCTCCAAAAAACAACTCATGGGATCGCCAAAGGATATAATCAAACTGTTATACAAATGCTTAAAGGAGCACTTGTGGTAAGTGGCTAGAAGCCCAGCTCATTTTTCAAAGGAGTGAAAAACAGTTTTTTACATCATTCTCTAAAATTGCAAAGAGAAGGATGACGAAGCTCTCTCTGCAGTCCTTAAAAACATGAATTTTTCATTCAAATGGGGATTCCCATTCAGGCTCTTCTTCACTCTTAATCTCAGGCAATAGAGGCACAAGCCCACCTAAAAAGCCTTCACATTCATCCCAATTACTAGAGCTCAATGCAACCCAAAATCAACATATGAAGACCTCCCCACCAAAACCAGATGTTGAGCCCCATGTAAAACGCAGAACCTAGCACCTGAAACCCTCAGTCAGTGCAAGCCTCCACTCACTCTCATCTCGCCTGCAAACTGCTGGATGCTACTGGGACTGCCAGGTACCTCACATGATTTGGATATGCTTGAGGCACCTTGTCCAGCCTAATATCCTCTTCACCTCTTAATTGAGCTGCAAACTGTTTGGTGGGATGCTCCTGCATTTTGTTATTGCATATGCAGTTAGCACAACGTTAGCTTGCCCAGGAGACTATGTGACAGCATCAGCTTGATTGGATTGTCCCTGTCATGGGGTTTCCCAAGGCCTCATTGCCAGAGTATCCAGTCTCTATTACATGAGCTTGGGACCTTCTTTTTCATCATAGCGTGACTTGATGCACATTATCCTTCCAAAAGAGGAGCTTATCCGAAGAACTGCAAAAAATAAACTGCAATAAATACTACCTATGTTACTACTTCTGTTGCCCCAAGGGTGTTGACAATGGGCACGTGTATTTTTCTTAAAGTAACGATGGGATGTAGACACCAGTAAGTATCTACACTGCTATCTTACCAACAAGGTGAATTTAAAATCCTTTTATCAGCTGTTTTCCCTTATATTTTTTATTGCCCTTCATCTCTAGTGTGCCAATGTCATAGTCGACCCTATGCAAAATATTTAAATCATTCCATTATACAATACCTCCTGCCATCCCCCTATGCTAAGGTTACCAGTAAGGTATTTATATAAATCTATCATATCTCCTCCAGAGAAAATAGATTTAATGCTTGCAAATGCAAATGCATTTCTTTACATTTTCAACATTAAACCTTATTTGCCATGTAATTGCCCAACCCAATATTTTATTGAGGTCCCCCTGTAAGGTTTCCACATCCTGTTGTGAAGTTATTGCCCTGCTTAGCTTTGTATCATCAGCAAACACTGAGATTGAGCGTTTTGCCCAACATAGTTGCCCAATTAAACAGTGCATTGAGGTCGGCTTGTAAGTTAGAGACATCCTGTAAGAAGATACTGCATGTCTTGGTGTCATCTGCAAAGACTGAAATGGTACTTCTAATCACTGACCCTATGTCATGTATAAATATTTTGAAAAGTAAGGGTCCCATCACTGAACCGTGGGGTACACCACTAACAACCATAGATCATTCAGAGTATGAATAATTAATCACAACCGTGAATTTGGGCTTTAACCCAGTTTTCTCTCCATTAACAAACTGAGTTTTCCAAGCCTTGTGTGGGGAACTTTGTCAAACGCTTTTGCAAACTCTTAGTATGTTATATCTACAGCCACTCCTTTGTCTAAGGTTTAACTTACCTCCTCATAAAAAGAATTGAGATTGTCTGCAACTTCTTTCTTTCATGAATCCATGCTGTCTGTTGCTTAAAATATTTTTTTCCAACAAAAACTAATTTATGTATTATTTTTTAAAATAGAAGTATGTGATTTTTTTTATTTTAGAATACTACTTTCCTAGGTGGATGCAGCATTGGTTCGATGCTGCCTCTGTTCCCCTGGCTCTAAGACTGAGAAATGAGCAATCAAACACAGCCAATCTCTTGGTTCTCAGAGCTACTTGAGCAGACAGCTGGTAACTGTCAGTTGTCACTAGAGAGCTGCTGGTGACTGCAGCTGTCTGCTGAAAACAGGTCACAGGAGTGCAGAACGAACTGCACCCCTGTGATCCACAGGAGAAGTACAACCAAACAAGCTTGGGCTGTACTTCTCTTTTAAACTCTCCAGTATCTTCCCAACTATAGAAGTTAAACTAACAGGTCTATAGTTACTTGGTAAAGACTTTGATCCCTTTTTAAATATAGCAACACATTGGCTCTACACCAATCTAGTGGTACTTTTCCAGTCATTAAAAATTAGAAACAATGCCTTTGAAATGCCAGAGCTTAATTATTTTAGGATCTGTGTGTGTATGCCATCTGGTACAGGTGCTTTATATACCTTTGATCTGTTTAAATATTTCTGGACCATGTCAATTTTGAGCCATTGTGGATCATTTCGGGCTGTATCAATACCATCCCCATTATGGACATTAGCTCCCTCATGGTCTTACACAGAGATAAAGAAAGTATTAAATACATTTGCCCTGTCGTTGTCCCCAGTCACCCTCTCTAGATTATTTTGTAAAGGGCCTACATGCTCAGACCTGACCTTTTTACTATTGATATATTTGAAGAATTTTTGGGGGGTTTTTCCTACAATCTTTTGCAATCTGTTATTTGTTTTGAATTTTTACAATCCTTTATTTCCTTTTACATATAATCTGTTATGTTCTTCGAAACATTTAAAGGAAGATAGTGTTCCTTCATTTTTATATTTTTTAAAAGCTCTTTTTTTATTATTTATAGCTTTTTAAACTGTGGCGTGAGCAACATAGTTTTTATTTTTAGCCTTTTAAACTTGTTGCCCATGGGAATATATTTTGAAGTGTACTCTCATACAGTCATTTTGAAGAATTCCCATTTCTGTTCTGTGTTCTTCGATGCCATGCTGTGATTGTAAACTCGATTACCCATTGTTGTATATGAGGTTTTTGTCTATATTGTTATTACTTCAAAAACTAAATACAATCTATTAAAGTAAAAATAGTTAAGATATTAATTAATTACTATCTCCACCAAATAATCAGTCCAACACACCAGACAAACGGGTGAGTAACCCAGTGCAGAGGGTGATGCAATTTTAATATTAACAAAATTTCTGAAATAAGGGTGCTGTATAGAAAACTCTTGACTGCTAATTGATAGAGATTCGTTTTTCTTTTGCTCCTCAACAGAATTCGTGCAAACTTTGGGTGTACACCGTTTGGCTAATGGGTGAAAAAAATAGGGTATTTTGCAAACAGGCCTACATCTGCTGCTAGACAATATGCATTATTCACCAATCTTTTCAAAACTGAACTTGTACACCAAAATATGGAGGTTTAGGTAATTGTACAGTAAATACTGCTTTGGACCCCTTTACGGTTTATTAAGCCGGACCTTGGCTACGCAAAGTCTTTGATTGTCTTAAACAATGCTAGTTGCCTCCTTTACTGATTGTGATGGAGGGCTTTGACATCTGTGTACTTTACTTATGTTAATTTTCACTGCATTTTGATCCTGTTTGGATGACTACTTAAATACAAAATCAGCTACACTGTGCTTTGCAGAGTTGTACCTGTACTCATTTTGTACATTGTACATACCTTTTTGTTATTTAAATAAATATTGTGAAAAAAATAAATAGAGTGTTTGTCCATCCATCCCTTTTTTTCTTTTCTTTTGCAGAGGATACTCCCTTAAAATTTTTACCAGATTCCTATCTAGGATAATGGTCTGGAACGGATTTTAGAAAAAAAATAGAAAACAAAATTGCGCAAAATAACAAGAAACAAGCAAACAAAAACAAACAGTGTGTATTCCCAGACAAAATCAATACCACATTCTTATCCATGATGAGGGTCTGGAATTAATTTTATGGGGAAACCTTATGCAAAAAAAAAAAACAGAAATAATGTGGGGTCCTCCCCAAAATCTATAACAAATGCTTATCTGGTATGAAATTTAGAAGGGCACCCCACAAAAAAAAAAAATAATGTCCAACCTAAAATCTATACCAGGCTCTTATACAAATGTAGCCTGGCTTGCCAGAAAAGTGGGGCAGCCTGTGTGCATCCTCCCTACTGAACTATATGAGGCCACTTGCCCTCAAAAGGGAGAAGGTGCCTTGCCAGAGAGAGCTTCACTGGCAAATGGCTTATGGGTGCTTAATCATCAGATTTTCAGGATCAATTCTTCTGTTGAGCTTCTAGGAAAGACGTGGCGGTTTCATGAAAAAATAGTTATGTTTTGGCTTATCTGGACAGAGCTGAAAAAATATGAGGGAATGTTGAGGGATTTGGATGTACACAGTCATGTCCTACATTCTAATGCGGGACTGTTTTTAATTATGGCATGTGAGATGATTTCTAAATCATAGCATTTTGTAACATGCATGTCATTAAGATAAATAAATTAAAAGCATACAACTGAATCATTTCAATGTGAAGTTTCTGTGTGGTCTTCGGCTATCACCTACATGGGCAAAGGAGTTTGCGTTTATAACATACTTCTTTACAGTTACTAGACATGTGGATTAACTAAAGGAAAGTACAAAGTAATATCTAATCTTCCAGAACAAGATCAGTCAAGCTAAAGAACAGAGAAAGCATCACTTAGAGTTTAGAAAGGTCAAGTACTTTACTTTTCAACCTAGTATAAATAATTTAGCGGAATACAACAGGTAAAAAAGTTTTGGTTGGGTCCCAAAGGAAATTGGGACTGCAGAATGAACATGGTTCTATGAAGACATCATTGCCCTGCAATGAATAACATCACTTTTCTATTTAGATGTAAACATATTAAATCTCTAAAGAATAATATTCTGATATAAAGTAAAAAATAAATAAATACAATAAATAAATAAATAAATAAATATATATATATATATATATATATATACAGTATCTCACGAAAGTGAGTACACACCTCACATTTTTGTAAATATTTTATTATATCTTTTCATGTGACAACACTGAAGAAATGACATTTTGCTACCATGTAAAGTAGTGAGTGTACAGCTTGTGTAAATTCGCTGTCCCCTCAAAATAACTCAACACATGGCCAGTAATGTCTAAACCGCTGGCAACAAAAGTGAGTACACCTCTAAGTCAAAATGTCCAAATTTGGCCCAATTAGCCACCCCCCCCCCCGGTGTTATGTGACTTGGTTTAGTGTTGCAAGGTCTCAGGTGTGAATGGGGGGCAGGTGTGTTAAATTTGCCGTTATTGCTCTCACTCTCTCATACTGGTCACTGGAAGTCCAACATAGCACATCATGACAAAGACCTCTCTGAGGATTTGTGAAAAAAGAATTGTTGCTCTACATCAGGGGTGGGGAACCTGTGGCCCGCGGCCACATCCGCCCCGCACGATCGTGACGTCCGCCCCCCCTCCCCATGCCGCTGTGTCAGAAGGAGCCGATGGCTCCGTCCTGACACTGAGTTTCCGAAAAGGGTGGACCCGAGGCGCAGAGCACTGCGCCTCGAGCCCGCCCGTTTGTGTGACAATAGCGAATGAAAAATTAAAATTCGCTATTGTCTCACGGATCCTGCTCCTCCTCGGCCAATGCCAATGCCATGGCCGAGGAGGAGGCGGGACGCGGGAGGACTCGAAGAGACATGGGGACTGAAGAGAGGAAGCCGCCGCTACAACAGGTAAGTCAAGTGCACTGGTCTGGGGGGCTTGGCACACTGTTCACTCTGCATTGTAAGGGGGCACGCTGTTCACTTTGCATTTTAAGGGGGCAGGCTGTTCACTCTGCATTGTAAGGGGGCACGCTGTTCACTCTGCATTGTAAGGGGGCACGCTGTTCACTCTGCATTTTAAGGGGGCACGCTGTTCACTTTGCATTTTAAGGGGGCACGCTGTTCACTCTGCATTGTAAGGGGGCACGCTGTTCACTCTGCATTGTAAGGGGGCACGCTGTTCACTCTGCATTTTAAGGGGGCACGCTGTTCACTCTGCATTATAAGGGGGCACGCTGTTCACTCTGCATTGTAAGGGGGCACGCTGTTCACTCTGCATTTTAAGGGGGCACGCTGTTCACTCTGCATTTTAAGGGGGCACGTAGTTCACTCTGCATTTTAAGGGGGCACGCTGTTCACTTTGCATTTTAAGGGGGCACGCTGTTCACTTTGCATTTTAAGGGGGCACGCTGTTCACTCTGCATTGTAAGGGGGCACGCTGTTCACTCTGCATTGTAAGGGGGCATGCTGTTCACTCTGAATTTTAAGGGGGCACGCTGTTCACTCTGCATTTTAAGGGGGCACGCTGTTCACTCTGCATTTTAAGGGGGCACGCTGTTCACTCAGCATTTTAAGGGGGCACGCTGTTCACTCTGCATTGTGGTCAGTCTGCATTGAAGGGGGCATGCTTTGGTCAGTCTGCATTTTAAGGGGGCACGCTGTTCACTCTGCATTGTGGTCAGTCTGCATTGAAGGGGGCATGCTTTGGTCAGTCTGCATTGTAAGTGGGCACGCTGTGGTCAGTCTGCATTGTAAGGGGGCACGCTGTGGTCAGTCTGCGTTGTAAGGGGGCACGCTGTGGTCAGTCTGCGTTGAAAGGGGGCACGCTGTGGTCAGTCTGCATTGTAAGGGGGCACGCTATGGTCAGTCTGCATTGTAAGGGGGCACGCTGTGGTCTCTCTGCATTGTAAGGGGGCACGCTGTGGTCAGTCTGTATTGTAAGGGGGCACGCTGTGGTCAGTCTGCATTGTAAGGGGGCACGTAGTGGTCAGTCTGCATTGTAAGGGGGCACGCTTTGGTCAGTCTGCATTGTAAGGGGGCACGCTGTGGTCTCTCTGCATTGTAAGGGGGCACGCTGTGGTCTCTCTGCATTGAAAGGGGGAACGCTGTGGTCTCTCTGCATTGAAAGGGGGCACGCTGTGGTCTCTCTGCATTGAAAGGGGGCACACTATGGTCTCTCTGCATTGAAAGGGGGCACGCTGTGGTCTCTCTGCATTGAAAGGGGGCACGCTGTGGTCACTCTGCATTGAAAGGGGGCACGCTGTGGTCACTCTGCATTGAAAGGGGGCACGCTGTGGTCAAATATAGCAGGCTAATTTTTAAATTGATTATTTTGTACGGCCCCCGAATGATGTTACAAAAATCCAAATGGCCCTTGACAGAAAAAAGGTTCCCCACCCCTGCTCTACATAAAGATGGCCTAAGCTAAAAGAAGATTGCCAAGACCCTGAAACTGAGCTGCAGCATGGTGGCCAAGACCATACAGTGGTTTAATAGGGCAGGTTCCACTCAGAACAGGCCTCGCCATGGTTGACTAAAGACTTTGAGTGCATGTGCTTATCTTTATATCCAGAGGTTGTGTTTGGGAAATAGACATATGAGTGCTGCCAGCATTGCTGCAGGGGTTGAAGGGGTAGGGATTTAGCCTATCAGTGCTCAGACCATACGCTGCACGCTGCATCAAATAGGTCTGCCTGGCTGTCATCCCAGAAGGAAGCCTCTTCTAAAGATGAAGCACAAGAAAGCCTTCAAACAGTTTGCTGAAGACAAGCAGAGTAAGGACATGGATTACTGGAACCATGTCCTGTGGCCTGATGAGACAAAGATAAACTTATTTGGTTCAGATGGTGTCAAGCGTGTGTGGTAGCAAACAGGTGAGGAATACAAAGTAAAGTGTGTCTTGCCTACAGTCAAGCATGGCGGTGGGAGTGTCATGGTCTGGGGCTGCATGAGTCCTGCCGGCACTGGGGAGCTACAGTTCATTGAGGGAACCATGAATGCCAACATGTACTGTGACATACTAAAGCAGAGCATGATTCCCTCCCTTCAGAGACTGGGCCGCAGGGCAGTATTTCAACATGATAACGACCCCCAATCACCTCCAAGAAGACCACTGCCTTGCTAAAAAAGCTGAGGGTAAAGGTGATGCACTGGCCAAGCATGTCTCCAGACCTAAACCCTATTGAGCATCTGTGGGGAATCCTCAAATGGAAGGTGGAGGAGCTATGTGATGTCATCATGGAGGAGTGGAAATAGCTCTGGTGAACTCCATGGCCAAGAGGGTTAAGTCAGTGCTGGAAAATAATGGTGGCCACACAAAATATTGACACTTTGGGCCTAATTTGGACAAATTTACACTGCTATACAAGCTGTACACACACATGAAAAGATATGAAATATTAACAAAAATGTGAGGGGTGTACCCACTTATGTGAGATACTGTATATATATATATATATATATATATATATATATATATATATATATATATATATATATATATATATATTACTGCTTGTACAGATTTAAAATAACCACAAACAACAAAAAAAATGCAAATGCCAGGTATTTTATTCATTCCTTTTCTTTTACGTTTGCAGCAGCTATGCTTATTTTCTCTTTCTCTACTCTTTCCTGTACTGTCAAACCTTATTGGCCATCTATATTATAAATATCTTTTGTTATATTTTGTTGTATATTTTGCTTTAATTCTTAAAGCTGAAACCCCAGGCAGTCATAAAGTATTAAAGATTCCTTATACTTTCTTGCTCTGTGCAATGGTCTGTGTAACACCCGTCTTCTGGGGTCTTCCGCTTGCAATCCTTGCTATAGGGGCACTCTGGCTTGATGCTGAGCCTCACTGTGTGCATCTATTGACACATACAGTGTAGCTTGACCCTGCCCCCTTTCTCCCTCATCACTGGATTTGATTGATAGTCCAGTCAGGAGGAAAGAGAGACCAGAATCACTGCTTTCGGGCACTGCACTGGGTTGAAATCGGGATTAGGTATGTATTTAGGGGGGGCAGGGGGGAGCCACACATAAAAGTTTTTTTTTTTTTTTAATGAATGCAGAGAATGCTTTACAACCACTTTAGAGAAATACTGTATTCCTTTCTCCCACATGCTTTTTCCCTGCCATACAACCAGTTCATGAAGCTGCTCCTCTTTACCACCCCCTTTCTGACATCAGCATGTTCAATGCAGGACCAGCAGTCCTTCATTGTATGCTAGGATGGTAAAGGCTGACAGAAGGGGAAGGTTGCAATAAGTAGGTAAGTATTCTCTGCTTTAAATCTAGATTATCAAACATTAAAACCTTGTTATCCAAGGAGGGTTTTTATCATATTCTATTATTATTTTAATATTGCAGATCAACTCCAACCTTGGAAATCATTTGTAGAGCTAATATACTAGTTTATTCATCGCCGAAGGTATACCAATAGCATATCAGACCATGTGCCTTCTACAGGTCCCAGAAACAGAGGGGACTTCTGAAGATGGTCTTCTGAATGTAGCAATAGCATTTGGCAAATGCATTAGAATTACCATATCACACTAAATGACTAGACTTTAGCATGGTGATAAGTAGAGTTGAGCGGACACCTGGATGTCCGTGTTCGGCGGGTTCGGCCAAACTTGAAAAAAAAGTCCGGGTCCGTAACCCGGACTTTTTCCGAACTTTACCCGGACACCCGAACCCCATTGAAATCAATGGGGACCCGAACTTTCAGGCACTAAAATGGCTCTAAAAAACCAATGGAAAGGGCTAGAGTGCTGCAAATGGCAGCAAAATGTAGTTAAGAGCATGGCAAGTGCTCTGCAAACAAATGTGGATAGGGAAATAACTTAAAACAACAAAAAAAACAGAAAAATAAAACAATTTTCTTCATCTGTGAAGGACGAGGCCCATATGGAGTAGGAGAGAGGTTGAGGTGGTGGTGGATGTGGCGGTGTAGGTGGAAGCGGGGATGGAGAGGGACGAGGTAGCCAACACTGATTTTTTTTAGTCATTTTAAATTAGGGTACACACCATAAGAGTGAGAAAGATCAAAAATATAACAATGGCTGGGTAAGGTCGGTATCCATCTCTATTCTGCACAAGGTACGGAAAAGTCCTGTGGGATCCATGCCTGGTTCATTTTAATGAATGTGAGCTTGTCCACATTGTCTCTGGACAGGCGGCTGCGCTTGTCTGTGATAACGCCCCCAGCCGTGCTAAATACACGTTCAGATAATATACTGGCTGCAGGGCACGCCAGCACCT
Organism: Pelophylax lessonae; assembly: GCF_965119305.1. Classification (NCBI taxonomy): domain Eukaryota; kingdom Metazoa; phylum Chordata; class Amphibia; order Anura; family Ranidae; genus Pelophylax; species Pelophylax lessonae. The sequence goes on along the minus strand of NC_138768.1, from coordinate 801,619,461 downwards.
CCAAGGCGTAAAGGGCAAGCTCAGGCCATGTGCCCAATTTGGAGACCCAGAAGTTGAAGGGGGCAGACCCGTCATTCACTACATGTAGGCGTGTGCACACATACTGCTCCACCATGTTGGTGAAATGCTGCCTCCTGCTAAGACGTTCCATATGAGCTGCTGGTGCAGCTGTTTGTTGTGGCGTGCTGACAAAGCTTTTCCACATTTCGGCCATGCTAACCCTGCCTTCTGAGGTGCTGGCGGTGCCCCGGTTGCGTTGGCGACCTCTTCCTCCTCCTCCTCCTCCTCTGCCTTGGCCTTGTGCTTCCACTGTGGCCCCGCTGTCAGGTGGGAATGCCAGCAGCATCGTGTCTACAAGCGTGCGCTTGTACTCGCGCATCTTGCGATCACGCTACAGTGAGTGAATTAAGGACGGTACGTTGTCCTTGTAACGGGGATCCAGCGTGGCCACCCAGTAATCAGCACAAGTTAGAATGTGGGCAACTCGGCGGTCGTTGTGGAGACACTGCAGCATGTAATCGCTCATGTGTGCCATGCTGCCCAGAGGCAACGAAAGGCTGTCCTCTGTGGGAGGTGTAGTGTCTGTGTCTTCTGTATCCCCCCCCAGCCACGCACCAGTGATGGCCATGAGCTGGCCTGGGTGCCACACTGCTGTGTTCCATCTCCTCCTCCATCTCCTCCTCCTCATCCTCCTCCTCATCCTCCAGAACTGTGCCCCTGCTGGACAATTGTGTACCTGGTGTTTGTGGGTGCAGAAACCCACACTTGGAGCCACTTGTGAATGACTGCCCTAAAAGCCATGGAAATTATCCCTCTTCCTCCTCCTCCTCCTCCTCCTCCTGTGCTACATCCTCTTCCAATTTAAAAGGTGTATCTCACACGTACCGATACAGACTATGCCGCAATTTTTTTTTTTTTTACCAAAAGGGTGTATATTGAATAGCGGAATAGAAAAAGTATATAAAACGGTGTATCTCACGCGTACAAACACAGACTAGGCCCCGATTACAATTTTTTGTACCCTAAAGGGAGGATGAGGATGAGGAAGAGGAGTAGGAGGAGTTCGGAACAGGAGGCAAACTGAAGCGCCCTGCAATCCTCGGCGGTGGAAGGAGATGCGCCAAACAAATTTAAAAGATGTATCTCACATGTACTGATACAGACTATGCCGCAATTTAATTTTTTTCACCCCAAAAGGGTGTATATTGAATAGCGGAATAGAAAAAAGTATATAAAAAGGTGTTAGATCGCTAACGGACGATTGTTCTGTCCTGTGTCTCCTAATCTCTCCCTGCCTACTCTCTCCAGCCTGTCCCTAAAATGCTCTTCTATCTTTCCCTGCCTACACTCCGACCTGTCCCTGCATTCTTTTCGGGCACAATGTTGTTTTTCCCTGTCTGTCCCTAATCAGCAGCAGCCAGCACCGTTATGTGTGCTCTCTCCCTACACTACAGCAGACTGGCGCACAGCGCGCTGTGTCTCGAGCTTATAAAGACCTGGGTCACATGCTTCAGCTGGCCAATCACAGCCATGCCATTAGTAGGCATGGCTGTGATGGCTTCTATGGCACACCAGTTAAACGCTTGTTAATTGGCTGTAGAAAGCCCGCCATTACATACAAAACAGGAAATAAAATTACCGAACACGGATTTTCAACCCGAACATACAGTAAAGTTTTCGGGTCCTTGTCCGGGTAACAAAAATCCAATTATCCGGTACGGACCCGAATAATACAGTCCGTGTTCGCTCAACACTAGTGATAACAAGACAGGAGGCACTTTATTGTTTTTTTTTTTTTTTTTTAATAATATTTTTATTGAAAAACAACATGGTGTACAAACAAAGTGCATAATCCAGTAAGGCAACAATAAGGTGTACGTTTTACCACAAAATCATGAGGCATTTTGAAACTATTTTGAAACAATATGGGCCCAAAAGTTCACATATATGAGGGTACAAACGTTAAATACAAACTAAAGGACCTCGGGGAAGAAAAGTAGCAAAGGGGGGAAGGGGTTGAAACATTCTCGCATGGGACGGGAGGAGAACATCAACCAATAAACATCAGAAAGACAGATACAGATGACTCTGTACTGGCCACGTAACCTGACATAAGCTATAACAGTGGTATTGGGGGTGGGGAGGAAAGAGGATATAGGAATGTGTAGGGGGGGGGGGAGTTGGAATACAACCATGAGAATCAGATTGAAATGAAGGGTTAAGTTACATTCCTGAGATTCACGTGGATCTATGTATGTCTTAGACCTTCAGATTACCCAAAGTGTTTGCAATAGAGGTTTGCAGATACCATTTTTGTATACTGGAATGAGGTCATTAACCACTTGCCGACCGCCGCACGACTATCTACGGCGGCGGTCAGCCCCTCACAGGCAAAGTGACGTAGGTCTACGTCGCTAGCCTGTGAGGGTTTAGGGAGCGAGCGCGCGCCGCCGGAGGCGCGCTCCCGCTCCCGCGTGCTCACGGACCCCCCCGCGCGTGTGACCGGCGGACCCGATCGCCGCCGGCCACTCTGCGATCGGCGGGGGAGAGGGAGAAAGTCAGGCAGCTTGTGTAAACAAGCTGCCTGTCATTCTCCTCTCTGTATGAGAGATGATCACATGGATCTACTATGTAGATCCATTGATCACTCTGCATACAGTTGAAGCCACAGCCAATCACAGTTAGAATCACGCCCCTAGGGACACACACAGCCCCTCCCTCTCAAATAAAGTTAACCCCTTCACTACCAGTGTATTTTTACAGTAACAGTGCATATATATAGCACTGATTACTGTAGAAATGTCACTGGTAACCCCAAAAGTGTCAAAAATGTCAGTCAAGGGTCCGATCTGTCCGCCGCAATGTCGCAGTACCGCAAAAAAATCGCAGATCGCCGCCATTACGCGTTAAAAAAAAAAACAACAAAAATGACAAAAATCTTTCCCTTTGTTAGTAAACGCAATAACTTTTGCGCAAACCAATCAAAATACGCTTTTTGCAATTTTTTTTACCAAACATAGGTAGCATAAAACAAATTGGCCGAAAATATTAAAAAATTTAGATTTTTACATTTTTTTGGGGGGAATTTCATATAAAAAAAAGGGAAAAATATTGCTATTTTTGCAAAATTTACGCTCTTTTTTTGTTTATAGCTCGTGATCAAAAAATCGCACAGGTGATCAAATACCGCCAAAAGAAAGCTCTGTTTGTGGGAAAAAAAGGACGCCAAATTCGTTTAGGTACAGCGTCGCACGACCGCGCAATTGTCCGTTAAAGTCACGCAGTGCCGAATCGCAAAATACCCTCTGGTCGTTTAGCAGCCAAATCCTCCGGGGCTTAAGTGGTTAAAGTTCTCCTTTCATCTTCGTTAAATTTTCGCTCAATGAATGACCGCCATCTAGCAAAAAATGTTTCCGTGGAGAGAAATTTCCTGGTCTCTAGGTCAGTTTTTTCCATATAGAGTAGGGCTTTCAAGTCGTTGCATACCATAGAGATTGTGGGGGAGACATTAGAGATCCAGGTCTTTAGTATGACTTTCCTGGCTGCCAAAGCGCAGAGGTAGGCCCATTAAAGGGGTCGGTGCATTCTTCTTTTTAGAGGACCCTGTAGCCAAGCTCGGAGCTTCACAACCGAAAAGCAGAAAATGTGGAGACTTCTCCAGGCGAATGTCTAGGACAGAATGGATAAAGTCCAACACAAGGTCCCAGAACACTGAGATCACCTGACAATGCCAGAATCTGTGAGCCAGGGTCGGCCTGTTGTCATTGCACTTGGGGCAGGTAGCAGTAGTGCCCGGGTCAGACTTGTAGAAGGCTGGTATAAAAGCCCTGTGGATTAACTTAAACTGGGTTTCTCTCCATGTTTCGGCTAGTACATATCTCCTCAGTTTTAGGTAACCGTTCAGAATATTCTGTGCCAAGTCCGTTTGAGGGAAGTCGGAGCCCCACTTATCGAACAACGTTTCCACCGTAATCTTATTTGTGAGCATCACAAGCTGGCCATAGATGAGAGAGATGGAGTAATGTTTCCGGTGAATTAAGTCATCCACAAATGTTGTCTGAAAACTCTTCGAAGGATAACAGGAGCAAGATTTGATGAAGGAAACAGTTTGGTGGTAATAGAAAAGATGAGACTGTGGCAGGTTGAATTCCGCAGCAAGCTCTGAGAATGGTTTGATGGAAGAGTCGGGCGGCCGGACAAAAGAGTAGACTGAGGTGAGACCTTTGTGGGCCCAAAGTTGGTACGGAGTATAGACTCCAGATTGGGGGAAGGATGGATTGCCATGAAGCGGTAGGTGTTTTGAAATAGAGGACGGTACTCCGAGGTGCTTCCTAATTTCTCTCCAAGCGATTAAGGTATCCCGGATGAGTAGATGGTGCCAGAGAGAGTCGGGGAGAGATTGCAGTTTGCTATGGAGTATGCCAGAGAGTTTCAACGGTCGCACCACATTGGCTTCAAGAGCATAGTTGGAGAAGGTAGAGGACTCCGCAAGCCAGTCCAGGCCATAGCGTAGGAGGCATGACAAATTGTAGAGCCTGATATTGGGTAGGCCAGCTCCCCCCTCGCTCCTCAGAAGGTGCAGTTTGGCAATGGAGATGCGAGATCTTTTCTTGTTCCAAAGAAATGAGGCTATGGCTCTGTTTAAAGTGCGGACATCTTTATGTTTAAGGAGAATAGGGATCGTCTGAAGCGGATATAGCAAGCGTGGAAAGCTAACCATTTTGACCAGGTGGCACCTTCCGAAGAGCGACAGGGGCAGAGTCATCCACATCTCAAGTTCCCTGACAATCTTTTTTATCAGAGGGACATAATTGAGTTGATATAAGGACGAGGGGAGTCTGCCTATCTTGATACCTAAATAGGTAATGTGGTCGAGAGTAAGCGGGAAGGGGAGAGAGGGGTCCCAATGATCAATTACTGGTTGGGTTAGAGGGAGAACTTCACTTTTATCAAAGTTAACTTTCAGTCCTGTTATGGTCCTGAATTCTTCTAGCAGGGAGCAGATTTTAGGGAGATCACCGCTGGGCTGCGACGTAAAAAGTAAAAGATCGTCCGCGAAGAGGGCGGTCTTCAACTCTTCCTCCCCCAAAGTGATCCCATGAATTGGGGCCGAGGAGAGTAGAAACCTGGAAAGAGGTTCCATGGCCATGTTGAACAGTACGGGGGACAGGGGGCACCCTTGACGCGTCCCTTTGTGGAGTGATATGGGGTTCGTCATGCCTAATGAGGTGAGGATGCGTGCAGAGGGGGATGCATACAGGGCTTTCAGGAAGCTCAAAATTCTACCAGAGAAGCCCAGCTTTGTCAGGGATAGGAACAGCCAGTCAAAATTGATGTTATCGAAAGCCTTCTCGGCATCTAGTGTAACTATAGCGAGTTGAGCAGTGGGGTTGGCTTTAGCATGTTCCAGTACCGCTATAACTTTGCGGATGTTTGCCGTTGCTGACCTGCCCCTGACAAAGCCTGCCTGTGAAGGATGGATGAGCGTAGGGAGAACTTGGGCAATCCTGGATGCTATGATTTTGGACAGGATTTTCGCGTCAACGTTCAGTAAGGATATTGGGCGGTACGATCCGGGTAGGGTAGGATCCTTGCCCTTCTTGGCTAACAGCTTTATGTATGCTTGAGTGCCCGATGGCAAATACGTGCCCTTCTGCCACATATCGCTGTAGAGCAAAGTGAGCGTGGGCAAGAGCGTGTCCTTGAACGTTTTATAAAATTCAGGTGGGTATCCATCAGGCCCCGGAGCTTTGTGAGATGCCATATTAGAAACGGTTTTACTAATGTCTTCTGAAGTGATTGGGGCGTTAATCTGTTCCAATTGTGTGACAGAGAGGGAGGGGAGGGACAAGGCATTTAAGAAGGCTTGGGCAGACTCGTGATTTATGGGGTCACTACTGTAAAGTGCTTTGTAATAATCCTCCAATATGTCGCTTATCTCCTGTGGGGTGTGTCAGGGTCCCAGAGCTATCTTTAAGAGCTAAGATGTGCGTTGGTCGGTGGGGGCCCTTAATCAGTCTGGAGAGCAATTTGCCGGGTTTATTGCCGAATCGAAAAAGTGTTGCTGCAAATCGCGAGCGTTTGGTGTTCTCTATTTGTTCAGCCCAGTGATCAAATTGCCTCTTGGCAGAATGCCAGTCAGCAATACGATCGGGGGAGTCGGAGACGGTGAGCTCTAGTTGTGCCATGCGGAGACGTTCACTGGCTTTGCTGTAGTGTTGCGTAAGAGACTTGCGATATGAAGCCGTGTACGCTATGATGGCGCCCCGGAGGACCGCTTTACCCGCTTCCCAAAATAGAACAGGGTCATCCAAATGACCCTGTTTCAGTGAAGCATAGTCCTCCCAGGACTTACGAACATGTTGTTGGAAATCGTCATTATCTAAGAGAAACCCAGGGAGTCTCCAAAAACAATTAGAAGGGGCAGTAGAGGGGGCCACTAGTAGGGTCAATGAAACCGGAGAGTGGTCAGAAATGGCAATACTATGGATATCGGTGTGATGGATGGACTTTACCAATTCCGGAGTAACAAAAAGGTAGTCCAGCCTTGCCATGGAGTCTTGTGGGGGGGAGTAGAATGAAAATTCCCTGTCAGTGGGGTGACTAAGGCGCCAAGAGTCTACCAGATGTAGGGCAGCTGACATAGAGTTGAGTGCGGTTTCTCTCGTGGACCGTGTCTGAACATGTGTGGGAGGTCTCTGCCTGCGTTGCTTCCGGTCCTCCTGTAAATTCATAACATCATTGAAGTCTCCCCCAATGACATGAAAAGGTGCAGGATTTTGGAGCAGCCAGGTCGAGGTGTCTCTGTTGAATTCTGCCGAAGGAGGTGTAGGGGCGTAAATGTTGGAGATTTGCACGGTGCGGGATGGCAGTTTGAGTGAGACCGTCACTCTGCGGCCTATGTCATCATGCACCGTGGATAACATTACGCAGGGGAGATTTTTGTGTATCAGTATGGCTACTCCTGCTTTGCGTCCCACCGCCGGAGAGCACACTGCCTCGCCAACCCAGAGCTTCTTCAAAAAGCGCAAGTCGCCCTCCGCAAGATGAGTCTCCTGCAGGAGTGCAACGTCTGCCCCTAATCTCTTTAAATGGCGGAGGATCATCATCCTCTTATTTGGGGAGCGAAGGCCTTTGACATTCCAGGATATGATCTTTAGGGTGGCCATAGCAGCCGTATGGGCAGAAATCGGTAGCTAAGTATTTGGGATCTCAATGGTAGTCTCATAGCGTATTCGTCAAGATATAGAGTAGGTACCAGGGGTGGTGAGAGAGGAAGGGAAGAAACAGGGGGGTGCCAGTGCAAAGGGGCTGTGAAGTGAACAACAGGGGAGTAGGGGACTCGGGGTCCCCGCGGGGGATCGCGAAGTAGGGACTTCACTTTTTTCACCATGTGGAAGGGAGTGAACAAGGGTGGCTCCACAACCCCAATGCCTAAGTTACCAAACAATGAAGGCAAGGAGGCACGCTAGGGGGCTAGTTATCATGCTCTGCCTGTTAGTGCAAGGAGGCCATGAATGGAAAACATTGGTGACAGTATACAAGTCACCATCAACAATGCAGATACACAAACCAAAATAACAGTAATCTACAACTTTAGTCAAACCAGTTCGCCCGTAATCGGGTGGGTATAGCTGCTCGAGGGGATGTAGTAGCGTAGGCAGTCAGAACTCGTGCAGCTGTCGGGCAAACTTATGATCCGGGGAGAAAAAGGGAAACCTTGAGATCAAGGAAGGTGGACGAAGTCCCTCAAGAGGGCGAGTTGTCCAGCGATCAGGTGATGGCTCTCAGAGAGGATGGATCACCAAAGCGTCCTTTTTTAGTGGAGTCTTTGGGAGGTGTCAGTTGCGCTTTGCGGGAGAGCGAAGCTTTCCTGGCGATGGTGGTGGTGTCATCCATCGGTGACGGGAGGGATGAGAGGAAATGTTCCGCATCAGAAGGAGAGTGGAATGTCAGGCGTTCTCCATCAGGGGAGGTGACATGAAGCACTGCTGGGTACGCCAAGGTGAATTTAAGTTGTTGATCGAAGAGGGAAGAGCATACCTTTGAGAAAGCTTTGCGTTGCTTTGAGACCTCGGCGGAGTAATCTGCAAAAAGTAGTATTGAGGAACCATGTAGTTGCAGGGAACGCTGCCGTCTAAATTTCAGCAAGATAGTGTTCTTGTCCGCAGCATAGTTTAAGAACCTGGCTATGATGGGTCGTGGATTCTTCCGGGATTCGTTTGGCGCTCCCACCCTGTGTGCTCTTTCAACAATACATGGGGATGGCATGCCCAGAGCCTGCGGGATAGTTTCAGTGCACAGTAAGTGGATCGCCTCCCCTTGAACCGACTCAGGAACTCCTATAATACGGAGGTTGTTCCTTCTGGAACGGTTCTCCAAATCCTCTATTTTATCTTGCAGTGCCTGGAGAGCCTTGTCATGATAATTTAAGTCCCTGCTGTTCATCAGGGTTTCTTCCTCCAAGGATGAAATCCGCTGCTCAGCTTCCTGGATCTGGTGCTTGTGAGCTGAGAGCTCCTTTTGTAATTGTGTCAGTCCCTGGTGCATTGCCGCTTCAATAGTTGCTTTAATGGTGGGTGATAGAATTGCCGCCACTGCCTCAGCCATTTTAGGATAGGCTGGGTCCATTGGTTCACCTCCAGGAGCAGTGGTAGGCTGAAGGGGACAAGGCTGAAGCGAGAGAGGCAGGGAGAGATTCCCCCCCTCCTCTCTTCCCGCGCGTGCAGCCGCAGCCATGTCAGCTGCTATGTGTGAGGTGGCTGTCTTCGGCCGCTCCGTGACAGTTCCTGGCTGGGAGCGCTGGCGCTCAATAAAGCGGTCCATTCCGGTCCCCGGATCAGTAGGGGGGGTCACGGTGTGTGTGGGCGCCCTCTGAACGGCCTCCTGCCGTGGATTTATATATAGATTAGCGGCGGGTGCAGCGGGAGCCGAGGAGATCACTCCTTCTCCATGGGCGCCGGAACCGGAAGTACTTTATTGGTTTTATTTATGTTTAATTATGGCCCTCTCAAAAAAAGTTGTATCTAAGTATACAGCATGAATGCATAATCAACAGTTACATAAATATCTGACCAAGAAACCTAAAGGAGTAACAGTAGAAAATACAAGTGGTCATCAATTCTACAGTTTTTTTTTTGGTTTACTTTTGTTTTTTCTTTCCATTTTCTGTATATAACTATGTTTGTCCCAAGCATGTTTCAATTTACTTACTGTTGAGTGACTGCTGGACACCTGTCCCAAGCATCAACAACTCTTTCGGTAAAATAATACTTTGTAAGGTTAGTTTTGAACTTTTCTCCTGCTACTTTGAGGTCATGTCTCTTGATCTTAGCTTTATTTTAAAAATTTGGCCCCCCTTAACTTTATTTACACCCTCCCTATTCTCAAAGTTTGCACACATGTCCACCTTTTCCTTCCCTCAAGACAGCTAGAAGGTTTTTTTTACCTTAATGCAGCCCATCTTTATACATACCTAAGCCTGATCTAGATTTAGTGCTGTATTGGCTCTCTCCCTCCTTACAGGGCAGATTGATAGTAGCAAGAGCCGTTGCCTGCTGTCATCCAAATGTTGTGAGGAGGAATTGGGGAGACGCAGACAGTGCTGCTTGAGAAAGAGCCCACAGGTGTGCCACAATATGAAGCGGCTCCTTATGGTGGCACACAGAGAAGAGAAGAAACCAGGAGTGCTGACGTGGGACCCAAGAAGAAGAGGATCAGGGCTCTCTTGCACAAAGCAGGTAAGTATAAGGTGTTTGTTATTTTAAAAATTTAGGTATACAATCACTTTAAGTTTCTGCAGTTTCTTAAGATATGTTTTATCCCTCAGATGTTTCTGTTGCACCTGTCTAGACTTGGTATATCCGTTAATTGTTATATAAACTATAAGTGAGATCTCCAGTGCTGGACATGGTATTCTAACTAATATTTAACATCTAACTAAAAATCTATTTAGGTCTAGGTTTAACTAAAAATCCTACTGGTAATCTCTCTAGTGAGGCAGTCTAGATGTCTATCTTCCTTCCCAACTACAAGGCTACACTGTTCTCACTTTGCAACCATCTGAAATAAGCACACCCTGTAAATTTGGCCAACAATGTACCTCGTTCTTATATTCTATCAGAATATTCTTTTTCCATAATTGCATTATTTTGCATTTAGAAACATTCAATTGTTGACTTTGTACATTGTTCCTTTAAACTTTGCATTATGGTATTTGATCACCTCTGCGATTTTTAGATTTTGCGCTATAAACAAAAAAAGAGCGACAATTTTGAAAAAAAAAACCACAATATTTTTTACTTTATGCTATAAAACATTCCCAATAAAAAAAATAAAAAAAAGCTAATTTTTTTTATCAGTTTAGGCCAATTTGTATTCTGCTACATATTTTTGGTAAAAAAATATAAAAAAAAATCTCAAAAAGTGTACATTAATTGGTTTGCACAAAAGTTATAGTGTTTACAAACTACGGGATAGATTTATGGACATTTTATTTATTTTTTTTATTAGTAATGGTGGCGACCAGTGTTTTTTTTTTTGGGGGTACTGCGACATTGCGGCGGACAAAACGGACCCCTAACTGACATTTTTGAAATTTTTTGGGGTCCAGTGACAGTAATACAGTAATCAGTGCTAAATAATATGCACTGTTACTGTATACATGACACTGACAGGGAAGGGGTTAACACTGGGGGTGATCAATGGGTTAAATGTGTTCCCTATTGTGCTTACTAACTGTGTGGGGGGATGGGTTGGACAGAGGCAGGGAGAGAGCGGTGATTCAGCATAGCTGAATCACATGATCTTTCCCTGCTACTCTGACAGAAGACCCGCCTGCTTTGTTTACATAAGCAGGCGGCTCTTCTGTAATTCTAGCCGAAGTTCGCAGGAGGCCAGCGGCGATCAAGCTCGCTCCTCCCATGGTCTGGCTCACACTCTGTCTAATCACAGCGGGAGTGCGGCTCTGGCGGCGTGCGCCACTGAAACCGCATGCACATAATCACATAGATCTACGTGATTATGTGCAGTCGAGCCGCCCTGCTGCAGTATATTTGCGTGGGGTGGTCGACAAGCGGTTAATAACATTAATTTACAATATGGATTGTGTAACGATTGTATACTGTATGTTTTATTATTATAACAGCTGTTATCACGGTTGTCTTTAGAGTACGTTCACACTAGCTGCATGCTAAAACAATAACTATTAGCATGTAGCTGGTGTCTATGTTGAAGAGCAATGGCTTGCATTTTACATTGAAAGGCACTGTTTACTTTTTTTACCTTTATTGAAAGTTTACAGGGTGTACATTCCATTCAGGTCCCTGCACAGCAATTATGGTGCCTTGTACTGTGGTGCAGTGACCTATGGAGCCATCCAGTGCACTGCAGGAAAATTCAGTATGTCTAAATTTTCCACATTACAAGGCACTGCACATCCGACCAGAGTTGTGAGGTTAAGGGGACACATTAAAAAAAACTCTGTGTTCTTCAAGTGTGCGTTTTTTTAAATCACGAAAAACTTTTACTAAAGGCAAATAGACAGTTTGTTTCACAACAAATGATGTTGAACTTTGCTAGGGAATTTTCCCCAGTCTTTAACCACTTAAGCCCCGGAAGATTTTATCCCCTTCCTGACCAGGGGGTATTTTGCGATTCGGCACTGCGTGACTTTAACGGACAATTGCGCCATCGTGCGACGCTGTACCTAAACGAATTTGACGTCCTTTTTTTCCCACAAACAGAGCTTTCTTTTGGCGGTATTTGATCACCTGTGCGATTTTTTGATCATGCGCTATAATCAAAAAAAGAGTGTCAATTTTGCAAAAATAACAATATTTTTCACTTTTTTTATATGAAATTCCCCCCCAAAAAAATGTAAAAATCAAATTTTTTTTAAATTTTTGGCCAATTTGTTTTCTGCTATCTATGTTTGGTAAAAAAAATCACAATAAGCGTATTTTGATTGGTTTGCACAAAATGTATTGCGTTTACTAACTAAGGGAAAGATTTTTGTCATTTTTGTTGTTTTTTTTTTAACGAGTAATGGTGGCGATCTGCGATTTTTTTTGCGGGACTGCGACATTGCGGCAGACAGATCGGACCCTTGACTGACATTTTTGACACTTTTGGGGGTACCAGTGACATTACTACAGTACATATACTGTACTGTACTGTAATGTACATATGCACTGTTACTTTAAAAATGACACTGGCGGTGAAGGGGTTAACTTTATTGGAGAGGGAGGGGTTAAGTGTGTCCCTAGGGGCGTGCTTGTAACTGTGCAGGGATGTGGCTGTGTGTGTAACAGCACAGATCAACGGTCCTACATAGCAGGACCGTTAGATCAGTGCTTTTACACAGGGGAGAATGACAGGCGGCTTTGTTTACATTAGCCGCCTGCCTTTCTACCTTCACAGCAGACGATCGCGAGTGACCGGCGGACACCAGGTCCGCCGGTCACACGCACAGAGGTGTCCGTGAACGAGCCGAGGCGGGAGCGCGCCTCCGGCGGTGCGCACCCGCCCGCTATTGGCTCCCAGGCTAGTGACGTACCGATACGTCCCTTTGCCTGGCCGGGGCTGACCGCCACAGTATATGTACTTGCGGCGGTCGGCAACCGGTTAATGAAAAAAGGGGAATCTCCACTGACCTAAATCATCAGATCAAGTACAGGCAAACATTTTGTTTTTATTTCCTTATATGTAATTGGGTTTTCTTTACAAAGTGAAATTGCACCACTAAGCTCTGGGGAATATTCCCTTGTAAATTGCAACTTCCCTTGCAAAGTGAACAGCCTATGTATCTTTAGTAAATTAACCCCACTGTGTCTAGGCACTATTGTTCTAAAACAGCGGAATATCTGCAGTGTAAAATCTAGGGGACTGTGCACCTGGCTGCTCGTCTCAGTATATTTGGAGTGAGATTTGGTGATGTCATTATTGTTCTTCTCACTGTTCAACCTGCTAGAGGAATCTGTACCTGAGGAATTGCATTGCAAGGACCTTCATGCTCTTACTTCATCAATTCAGTGGATTAATCTGTGTTTTCTGTACCTAACCTGCTGCTTTATGAATATTAACCCACCAGTCATAGGATAAGGAGGGCACGTGAATGTGGAAGGAAGCAAAGCTTTGCACCTCTACCAATGTGGCCGCCTCCACCATAGACACAATACAGAACAGGGCATGGTAAGTCAGTAATGATTAGCTAAAGGGAAACCACAGACAACATTTATGACTAGTCCTTACTCCTTTGCTTTCTGCTTGCCTTTTGTGAGTATAGATTCCATAGTACAGGCTCCCTTTTAGAATCAGAATCTAAGGCATTAGCATAGCTCTAACCTCCATAAAAGAAAACAGTTTATTACTGTACATAAATGTAAAAAAAAAATACAAATTAGAAAGTTTTTTTAATGCAAAAAAGCAAACAAAAAAAAAATCACCTACCCCACCACAAATTCCATAACGCTACACGACGCAAAAGATTTACTGGGCGCCTCTAAGGCAAATTACACACACCTACACATATTTCAAAGCAGGAAATTATGTCCTTATGTAAATCAGAGAGTAATAAAAAAATGATTTATTTTAAAGTTTAAATATCACTGTGGGTCATAATAAAATAGAATTCCTTTTGTATTAGGTTAAAGTGGAATTCCTGCTGTTATTTCTAAAGATGTTTAACCTGTGCCTTAAACCTTTCTATGTAAGAAAAAAAAGTAACTGTACTGACACTAAACTAAATCTGCCATGTGGCAAATATAGGATTTGCCACTAATGTCCACTTTCTGAAAATGCTAGGTGACTAGCTGTCATGTTCACCCATTAACTTCATTGCTGTCTGAGTTTCTGACTCAGAAATAGAAATGGCAATTAGGAAACTCAGATAAAAGTCTGAATATTTACTTGTTAATGGTTTGAAGGTTTTATTAGTCTCCAGCACATGTCCTGATCTTTCAAGTTTGTGTCCTAGGTGTGGACACCATATGCTCTAAAATGTTTGAGCGTCCTAAATGTGTGCACCTTCACCCCTTTGCTTCTCACATACCTGGCCTGGACGCATGCACCTGCAGTAAAGCATACTGGAGCTAAGTCATCAGAATCTCCCCAAGTGCCACCACCACAAGTACTTATTCAAGTTGTCTGTTGGAAGCAATTGATTATAAGATGCCATCTCACTTCCATTGCCTACATATTACCTACACTGAATAGAGACAGTGCAGCACTTGTAGCTAGCCCACAATCCTAGAAACATACCTTCAAACTTTTTGAGATGGGAACTAGGGACACTTATTTGCAAAAGTATGTAGGCATATGACACACCCCCTGCCACACTCCCTTAAAGGAGAATTCTACAAAAAAAATATTAGTTAAACCCACTACTTTTTTTAGCACCACTATTCCTTTATACTGGCTATTGCCATTTACAAATGCAGCAATTTAGAAATTGGATGGAAGGTTTAGCACTGTGGACCACTTATTGAAAGATAAAAATTGAATTTTTTTATACAATTGTATAGATCAGAGCAAAATGAGGGGAAAATGAGGAGGAAGGAGGGACAGAGGGACTTTGTTCAAAATCAAGTACCGTCCCTCAAAATCAGGGACAGTTTGGATCTATGCAAAAATCCCTTGCTACAGTCAGGAAAATCAAGTGGTTTAGAAGTCAAGGGTGATCTTGGCTAAAAGACTGGGTCTGGCTGTGGAAAGGGTAGGTGGAAAGAATTGAGCAGTTAAAAATGAAGGGTGCTGCTTCCTGAAAAAGGTGAGATGAGAAGGAAAAAATGGCTGACTAGTGAGGGAAACTACTTTCTAAATGAGAGGTTCTATCTGTGGCATGTTGAGACTCTTATTAATGCAGAGTAATGCTGGTTGTGAATAATGGGCCTGCCTATGCAATGAGGGAGCCTGGTTAATAAAGGATGCTATTGGCTATAAATAAAGGGAACCTGGCAATGGAATGCTGATTAATTAAGGTCACTGCTAGAAATGAAGGAGGGTGCCTGACTATGGAATAGGGAAGTCTCAGTAATAAGAGTGTTGCCAGGGGTATATAAGGGGGCCTTGTTAATGAAGTATGCCACTG
Organism: Pelophylax lessonae; assembly: GCF_965119305.1. Taxonomy (NCBI): domain Eukaryota; kingdom Metazoa; phylum Chordata; class Amphibia; order Anura; family Ranidae; genus Pelophylax; species Pelophylax lessonae. The sequence continues at coordinate 801,604,373 of NC_138768.1, read as the reverse complement.
GTCTGCATAAGGAAGCCTGGCTGCGGATTGGAGAAGTCCCTTTAGCAGGAGTGTTGCCAGGGGAAAATAAGGGGACCTTGCTAACAAAAGATGCTGTTGGCCATAAAAAAGGTAACCTGGCTGTGGGATGTGTCTGGTTAATACAACCTGTACGTGCATTGCTAAGGGGTTGATAAGGGGGTTCTGCTTGTTTTGTATAATGACTTGCTTTGGCAGGACACGTGTTGGGTGGAGCTAACTCATGACATCATCACGCACGCTGAATTTCAAGTAGCAATCCTGGTATTATATTAGATCTATTTAAATGCCTTGTGACTATGTTTACAGCGCAAATAAACTTCTTCTTTTGAAGGCATTATGCCATGGAGTTTGTATTGTTCTTTCCTTTCTCTGAGCTGTACAAATCAACCAAGTATGTGAAACATCTGAGCCTTCTGGATATCATTGCAGCCATCTAGTGGTGGAGGGTGTCCATTATACAACCCAAGCTGTTGCTGCTGAGATTGTTGGTTTACTCTATTCATGCTGTATTGACCTTCTATAATATAAAGGGTATCCCATCTCTGGTAACGATTTTGTGTACTTGGAGATGGTGGAGAACGTGAATTCACACATAAATGGTTATGATTTTAAAGCACCAGTCTTGGGATAATTTTCGGACTTTGAATATTTGAATACATTAATTCACAGTTATTATTTATTTTTTGTTTAACACTCATGCATATTATTCACCTTAAGACATATATGTGAACACTTAACTTTATAAAATGTTTATCTAACTTTTCATTTCGGTATACATTTCTTTTTGCATATTATTTATATATTTTGATTGAGATATATTGACTTTATTATATGTGATATTATTTTATGCTGACTTTATTATATGCTGATAGCATTTAAAGGGACAGCACATATATTTTATCTATAATTTTGTATGGGGTGCCTTGCTGTGGAATGGGAGAGATGGCATTGGCAAATGAGGTCTGGCTAAAATTACTTGTCTTGCCGTCTATAGAAAATATTGAGAATACATGTTTTATTTTCAGGCCTAGATTGCAGAAATGACAGTTGAAAAAGACACATTTTAATAGGCAACAGTTTATTTTCTTGCTAGTTCAAGTTCATAAGGGTCTCCTAGATCAAATACAGTCCTATCTTGGTTCACGATTTAAAGGATTAAAGCAAGAGGATGAGCGTTACAGCCAAGACATAAGCATTTTCACGAGAGATTAGTAATGATAGTTTGAATTTTTGTCTCACTAACAGCTTTCTTTAAGAGCCCAATTCTCCCTATTTTATTTAACCCTGGTTTCTGCTTGGCAAGAAGTCGTTATTACAATTATCCCCTGCAGCACCACCTGCTGGTGAAATTCGATATGCACCTCAATTTAATAATGATTGACGTAAAAAAACATCACTTAATAAATACACTACTGGTAACAAATGTTATCACCAAAGCATGCTTTTAGAAGGCAAAGTCAAACAATCAACAGTAAGACATTGCTATATATAGAAACCAAGTCTAAATACTTTGAATGCATTTGAGAGGCACTGCAACCTTCAAACTTCGTTTCCATTCCGATCCGCAGATCTAATTCCCATCATTTATGTTTTAACAGTATGACAAATAAGCTAGAACTGATGGCTAAAGTCTTGTTCCTATCAGATATTCTGTCAAGACTGTAAAACTCCTGACTGAGTTACAACAAGAAAACAACTTGTCATTGTAGTGCCTGGAGCAGGAGTTTTCATATCATGGAGTTGCCGGTTAAATTTATATTGCAGCATTTACTGGAAGAATATCTGTAAGAAGACAACATACAAGGATTATATGGAGACTAAGCTCACTATGTATTTCATAAGGAAGGGCACAATTTAGTAACTCACAGCAAACAATGAGCGTACAGTGATGAATTAAACTGGAATCACATTGGGTAATAGATGTTGCAGCACTTCGAATGCAGTTGTTAGGCTTTAAACTGCCTAATAAAATATTTCCCAAAATCTTCCAACGTTACAAAGAAACCTTTACTTAGAGAGACATGGAGTCTGACCCTGGCACTGCTCATGCTGCACATGTTAGTTTCCTTCCCATCATATTTATCCTCTTGCTTCAGAGCTATGAGTCCCTTTACTGGGACAAGTATGCAAAAGAGGATGTCAGACTTTTTCAATATTCTGATTGTTTTCAGATCAGTCACTCAAATCTTATTAATCTCAGTTAGTTAGTGTACTAGCCAGACAGCTAGCATCTTCAGAAGGGCATTGGCAATGCAAGCCCTTGTGTATCTTTCAGGATAGGTTTGATTTATCCAGGCACTGGATAAAAATTACCCTAGTAGTGGCCCCTTCAATTGTTTTTATGTCTAGGTGGTCAGAGATATAAGGAAGGGATACCTATTTTACTCCTCGCTTCTGTAGGGTCCCATGACCATGTGATTGCTCCTGCAAGGCCTCCTCCCTGAATGTGGTTGCATGCCTGTCTCCACACAATGTCGAGTTATTAACCGAATATTACCACAGGACTTTGTACAGCCCAGGAGAGCAGGACAAAACGGGAGCCTGCTGGAGCAGGAGTTAAAGCACTTGTTAACCTAAAAAAAAAAAAAAACAGATCTTCTTCCTTAAAACTTGTTATACAGCACGGTGTTTGTGCTGTGTCATTTGGCCCCCTGTATCACCTAAAAAACCTAGCTGATCCTGCCAATTTCTACCCTCCCCTCTGTAAACTGACTCCTGACTCCGTGGTCAGTTAATATGCCTCTGTCATCCGCAGCCCTGCATTGTCCTCTCTCCCCCCTCCCCTCCCTGCCTGTCTGCTCATGTCAGTGCTGCCCCCTCCCCTCCTGTTGCTCTCCTATTTAATTTAAAATCATCCCATCCACTCAATAACAATAAGTATCCCAGTGCCTGTGTTATACCTATATACCTATATCAAAGTGGCTCCTGGAGACCATGTGACCACTCAGCTCTTTCTTTTCTCTCTTCCCCTCCTCCCCTTCTCCCTGGCTGATGTCAGCGTTATCTAAACAGCGAAGCTCCAGGGAAGGGGAAGAAGGGGAATTTGGGGGTTGGTGACTGACAGCTTGAGCTGATGGACAGAGGGGGTTAGCGCGGTAAACATGTTAAAAGGAAGTCCAGAGCCTTACCTGCTGGTTGAAATGCGAATATAAAATATGAAATACTTCAAGTTTACCTGTTCCTTTAAGTATATGTACAACGCCGTAAAAAAATAATATAAAAAAATTATATTAAAAAATTATATAAATATATATATATATATATATATATATATATATATATAAATTCATTTTTTTTTTTTTTTTTACAGTATCTCGCGAAAATTAGTAAACCCCTCACATTTTTGTAAATATTTTATTATATCTTTTCATGTGACAACACTGAAGAAATGACACTTTGCTACAATGTATTGTAGTGAATATACAGCTTGTATAACAGTGTAACAGTGAATTTGCTGTCCCCTCAAAATAACTCAACACAGACATTAATGTCTAAACCGCTAGGTGGAAATATCTAAACTGGGCCGAGTTAGCCATTTTCCCTCTCCGGTGTCATGTGACCCGTTAGTGTTACAAGGTCTCAGGTGTGAATGGGGAGCAGGTGTGTTTAATTTGGTGTTATCGCTCTCAATCTCTCATATTGGTCACTGGAAGTTAAACATGGCACCTTATGGCACTCTGAGGATCTGAAAAAAAGAAGTTTTGCTCTACATAAAGATAGCCTAGGCTATAAGAAGATTGCCAAGACCCTGAAACTGAGCTGCAGCACAATGGCAAAGACCATACAGTGGTTTAACAGGACAGGTTCCACTCAGAATAGGCCTCACCATGGTCGACCAAAGAGGTTGAGTGCACGTGCTCAGCGTCATATCCAGAGGTTATCTTTGGGAAATAGACATATGAGTGCTTCCAGCATTGCCACAGAGGTTGAAGGGGTGGGGGGTCAGCCTGTCAGTGCTCAGACTATACGCCGCAAAAGGTATCAAATTGGTTTGCATGGCTGTCGTTCCAAAAGGAAGCCTCGTCTAAAGATGATGCACAAGAAAGCCCGCAAACAGTTTGCTGAAGACAAGCAGACTAAGGACATGGATTACTGGAACCATGTCCTGTGGTCTACTGAGACAAAGATAAACTTATTTGGTTCAGATGGAGTACAATGACAAGTTTGTCTTGCCTACAGTCAATCATGGTGGTGGGAGTATCATGGTCTGGGGCTGCATGATTGCTTCCAGGAATGGGGAACTACAGTTCATTGAGGGAACCATGAATGCCAAAACGTACTGTGACATACTGAAGCAGAGCATGATCCCCTCCCTTCGGAGACTGGGTCGCAGGGCAGTATTCCAACATAATAATGACCCCAAACACACCTCCAAGATGACCACTGCCTTGCTAAAGAAGCTGAGGGTAAACATGATAAACTGGCCAAGCATGTCTCCAGACCTAAACCCTATTGAGCATCTGTGGGGCATCCTCAAATGGAAGGGGGAGGAGCGCAAGGTCTCTAACATCCACCAGTTCCATGATGTCATCATGGAGGAGTGGAAGAGGACTCCAGTGGCAACCTGTGAAGCTCTGGTGAACTCCATGCCCAAGAGGGTTAAGGCAGTGCTGGAAAATATTGGTGGCCACACAAAGTATTGACACTTTGGGCCCAATTTGGACATTTGCACTTAGGGGTGTACTCACTTTTGTTTAGACATTAATGGCTGTGTGTAGAGTTATTTTGAGGGGGCAGCAAATGTACACTGCTATACAAGCTGTACACTCACTACTTTACATTGTAGCAAAGTGTCATTTCTTCAGTGTTGTCACAGGAAAAGATGTAATAAAATAGTTACAGAAATGTAAGGGGTGTACTCACTTTTGGTAGATACTGTATATATATATATATATATATATATATATATATATATATATATATATATATATATATAAATGTGTGTACTCAGATTAGATACACTATAAGAAAAAGTGTATTTCTAGCAGAATGTTTTCATTTTATTTTATAGTTTATTTTATAGTTTGGGGTATGTATAACAAGAAAAATCATCTTGCTAGGTTTTTATTGCAGTCTGTAGCCTCACTTGGGGAGTATTCACCGTCTCTATTTGTCCATTGAAACCGGGACAGAAAGTTATGGTCTAACATTTCATGGTTCTTATCAGAACGAGGGGGGGGGGAGAGAGAAAATTCTTCAGTGGGGACACCCATCCCCGTGACAATTGTCTAAAGGGGGTTCCTCCTACCTCTTCTATCCAAAACAAAAAAGTTTTAGCAAGACATTTTAATGGTTTTATTTATAAATGTTTTCACACAAGGTTCTCCCAGTGTTCTATTTGGATTCCATTGGGAAAATGTATCGATCTTGGGTGAAAAGATTTAAAAGTATCTTAACACTCATTCACTCAAACCAAAACCAGAAACACCAGTTTCGGAGAGACTTAACCTTAAAAAGGTCTCCTTTTTTGCAGTGAACAATAAAGATTATATAGATGGTTCTAGCTACTGCTTAATGGTTTCATGAATTTTTTCACCTGTCTTAATAATGCACGTACCTGTTATAAAATATGAAATTCCTTTTGGCAAGATTTCTAATGTACAAACACCAGTATACAAGTTATGCCCTCTAGATTTGAGTGTAACATCAATCCCATTTTATCCCTTTTACAACAATAGTGAAGCTTAAGTGTATGAGTAACAGCATATTCTACAGATAAAGAAAATGTAATGTAATTTAAGAACTTTTATTGCAGATGGTTCTTTACGGGTGTCAAATTTAATGGCTGTGCATTTTCTCATTTCATGCCTTGAGCATGTTTGCTCTGTTCTCATCTTAATCTCCCTTTTTGCAGTCACTCCAGTAAATAAATCGTTTTTAGTACTTTCCATCAACCTGACGTGAAGCCTAAAGCTATAGATACTGTTCAACATTTTTTCCACTACTGGTGTCTTTCCAGTCAATCTTGATCAACCAAAAGCAGAACGTACTGAGACATCATTGTTCAGCTCATCACAAGAAGCATCAGGGTTACTGTCAACATAGAGGCAAGGTAAACACAATTATCGCCAAGTAGGTAAATCGGATAGCCTGGCTTATTGAACCTTTTTCTATTTTTTCGCTATTATGCATATGTAAACCCTAACAATGAACTTTTCTTATTTTGGTCTCTTAAACACTGTTTGACAAGTGTAACTATACCTGTTGATCTTGCCAGAAACACACTGAGTTTTGAAATTTCGAAAAGGTGACCATAATGGTGAGCCACTACGAGTTGAGGCTTAATGACAATATCCCTCAGGTGTTTCTGCTGGATGTTGCAAGGTGTAATATAAGAGGCACTGTGGGTACAGCAGCAGCAGGAAGAGGAGGACTTCCTGATTTCTCAGGACTTCCTGATGTGCCAGCAGGATCCTTTGATGTTTTCCTCCATCCCTCAGAGGCATATACAGCAAGAGGCAGAGAAGGAATACAAGTAGGAGGAGCTTAGTGTAACTTGCCAATAGTGAGGAGGAGAAGAAGGAGATGAGGCAGGCTTCCAAGGATATATTTTGCTTCTTCCAAACATGAATTGGGTGAGATAGTTAAATGATGCTGTTGTTTTAAATGAAAGACAATTCAGGATCCCCTGTTTCAGGCAATTTGTGAACAATGGGCTCATTCATGCTAGTGCAAGGACCCCAGGTTTCAGACCATGAAGGAGAGGGACCATTGCTGGATTGTCACCCTTGTGGACCCTAGATATAAGGGGAAAATAACAGATTTTATGTTACTATCCCCCAGGGAATGAAGAATGTTCCACCTTGAAAATGCACTGCAGAAGAACCTCTTGGCTGCATTTGCAGATAGTGGCAGGATCCCCACTTATGCCCAATGTGACTCTAAACCTCAGATCTCTAAAAGGAGAAAAAGCAGTGGGGGTGGCTGCCTCAATGATGCTTTAAGTTGTTTTTCCTAATACATCAGACAGACCTGGCTGCAGGGAGCAGTTACAAACAGTGTCTAAACCATATAAACCCAAACTACATGAGATTCAGGGCAGATACGGACACTGTTTGGTCTGAGAACTCCATGGACTTTTGGATGCTCAGGTTGGACCACTGGCCATAGCTTGTACAATAGTACACAATAAAACTTTTGGCTTGTCCTTCAGCCAGAAATAAAGTGCTTGTAATAAATCAAATTCATATAATATATAAATAAATAATTGATAGATCCAAAGAGTCCAGTGGTCTTGTACTAGAATTGGTGTAAAATTAGCTTGATGATGATAATATGTTCTTTTATTTTTACATATTATCAATGAATGCACCTTATTGGCGCTGTACCGTTGTTTTGGATTATTGAATTGCTTTGTAGTGGTAAACTCAGCTGGTATAGCAGCTTATTTTAGCACCTTTAGTTGATTGCATACAGCCAATTGTTTGCGCCGATATATTCACTTTTGCACTTCAAACATTATCAGCTTCTCCAGCCTTTCCTGCCTTTTTTAGTCCTCCAGTACTGTAAAGGTGCCAAACATAATTTTGCTGCAGCTGGCCCTCACCTGTAAGATGTCTAAAGTTTGCTGCAGTGTATATTCTGCATTGCACCTCAACGTTTACAGCTTATTCTGATGATCAGGCACTCTAAAAGTGCCACACATCATTTTTACATAGCTGAGCCTTAGCTGCAAAGTTTCTAATGTTTGTTGCAAGGTAAATCATGCTCTGTGTCATCATGTTTTCAGCTACCTGCCTTGTTTCTCCTTCTTAAAGCAGAGTTCCACCCTGGAATTTTTTTTTTTTTTTTTAAAAATACCCCCAGGACAGTCAGGGCTAGTGCATTCCACAATGGCTAGCCTCTGATCTGTCCAGGGTTGCACTTACCTGTCAGGACAAATACTTACCTTGAAAAAGTCTTGTCCAGCGCTGCCATCTCAGATGTGGGCAGCTTGAAGCCAGCGCGATCCTCTTGCCCAGAAGCTGTTTAGAAGGGGATGACGCGCGCGCCCCGGAACTGACGTCGGGGCCGGTGCAGGCGCAATGATTCCTGGGAGCGATGAAGTTCAGCTCCCAGGAATCATTGCAGAGCCAGGAAGTGACGACGGGCCGCGGCCGAGGAAGGAGGAAGAAGGAAGTAAGGTAAGTATATTTTCTTCGCTACGAGGTAAGTAAAAAAAAAAAAAATGCGATTAGCCATTTGTTTTTCAGGTGACCCGGAGCTAGAAGATGGAGGTAAGTATAAAATTAGGGTGGAACTCCACTTTAAATTGTGGCGTAGAAAAAAGGTTTGCTACTGTGCAGTGTTTCTGTAAACAATGATTGGGTGTTGTCTCTAAAATAATACACTCTTATTTTTACTTAATGATAAAACCTGCCTGGTCTCTCCCTCTTACATTGCAGCCCAAATAAGCTGCTTAAATCCTCTCCAGCCACTCTGCTACATGTGACGTAAATTGTTTCTTAAATATTGTACTCTATTTTTCATTTCTGGATAAAATGGCATCATCCCTGGAATATAGGGTTATGATTTTTAACTGTTTTTGTACACTCTGTTTAAAAAAAAAATTAGGGAAAAAACTGATGCAGCCACCATTTCTAAGGACTGGTAAGTTTGAATTTATTATATTTTTGTTCAAGTCATTTATGTTCAGTAAAAAAAACTGTTAAATAGCAATGTCATCCAAAAGTGATAAAAAAACAGTGGGTAATATAAGTAAGGTTGGTTCCATGCTAAGCGTGATGTCACTTAAGCAATGCTGTGTTATACTCCATTTATCCATATGTACACATGGATGGCACTGACAACAAATACTAGATGCAAATACACTAAAAACTGCTACAGCAGTTTCAGTGGATTTCCTGGGAGTGTGGAAACACCCATGCTGTGGTTCACATGAACTTTAGGAAATAAGCAGATACTTGAAGGTCACTGGGGTCAACCAAAAATGGAGTTGGCGGTTGTTGAGTGGAGGATTTCCTGTTGTTGTCTTTAGAACAGGGAGATACAAGAGACCTCCTTAAAGGTACTACATTTATGCGTTTTCTTATCTATACCCCACTCTATCAAAAAAAAAAAAAAGTTGTCTTTTGGCCCTGTACCTTCAAAACCAAGTCAGCAAAGTCAGCTCTCCCTAAAATGTTTTAAAAATAAAATGGGTGCATTTAAATTCTGTCAGGATAGGTATCATCTTAGATGGACTACATCCCAAACACAATGCTTAATTGTTTATAAAAAAATATATATATTTTTATGGGTATTAGCAAAATAACAGGAAGTATTTTTAAAGAAAGAGAGGGAACATTTTTACATTCATATTGTGTGTACCTAATGCATACAGACTCTAGTGGCACTACATCAATAGGACATTCACACAGAAAGATCATGATGAGTGTAAAAAAAAAAAAACAAGCAACATACAGGAGCCCTCTGCATGCTTTGTCACTACTGCCATTTATTTACAGAGGTGATTAATTATTGTTCTCTAGGCCTTAGCTCATTACCTTCCACAGGATACCAATAGTTGCATAAAACCTCAACCCACATGTGAAGTCAGCATTGGTGGACTGATTGTTAGGGGATGAGTTGCTATAGATACTGGTTCAGTTAGTACATATATAGAGCAATGTCAACCAATCAGTAAGCATAATAATCTGTATAACATTCTGGGGACTCATTCAATTTAAAGTATGTATAATAGAATTGGTAAATCGGCCTCATAAGGTCTACAAATAACAATATGTTTATACTCTAGGCTGGACATGAAACAAAAAGTAGGTATGGCACTGAGTACAAACCAGCCCACCTCTAGGTGGTTCAGCTTTGATACACCCAACAGAACCTTAAAGTTTAGAAACTATCATTGTTGTTGATTAATATTAACCATTTACCCTGCTCCCACCTATTCACAATAAAAAAAATCAATATACTGTTTTTTAGTAAACTGAGTCTGCTGAAACATGACCCACTCTGACTTTCATCTATTATAGATATTGGCGATTCCCCACTGTGGGCAAGGTCTGCCAATCAGTTCTGTCCCTGCTTTTCCTGTTGTGATGTCACCATGCGGCCCATGGAGTCTTCAGGCCCCTGTTACAAGCCCAACCATGGACTCTTCCTACAGACAATTGGAAGTATCTACATCATCACAGAGTAATAGGGCTCTTGAAGAAGGACCCTCCTGCACAACAGATATGAAAAAAGAAGACTTGGGACATAGTATGCCATGTGACTACAGTATCAGATAATAATTTGGGGGATTTGGGTAGATTTTTTTTTTAAATAAAAGGAAAAGGTTAAATACAGAGGTGTGGACAAGGCTTTTTTACCCCTGCCCAGAGAACAACTTTTAAATATATGTGACTGTTCCTTTAATATCAACCAGTCCTGAATGAAGCTGAGCAGCTCAAAGGACCTTCCCCTTGCCCAAAGATACTCATTAGCTCACTAGGAGTAATGGCATCTGTCAAAGTTACCAAGCTGGTATTCATGTTCTTTTCAGTGTTGAAAACCTAATTTGCTTACAATCTTATAGTATTGTTATTGTAGTCTGTGTGCTATCAAATGATGCCATTTGTTCTGCCAATGTCTTACATGAATGTCTAGACTACCATGAGGATCTTGGAGCAATATAAATTCATTAATGAAACTAAATAATTTAGGTGCAAGTAAAAAGCAACCGAATGGAAAGGTGTTCCCTCATGACTGTAGTTTACATAGATTTTTCAATGAAAGGCAAAACATAAATTAATAAAGGCCAAAACAATGTTAATGATAATCCTGGTGGCTGCCCTATGGCTATTAAGATACGACCCCATTACACACTTTATTGATTTTTCAATTGAAAAATTTATTTGTTTAAGCTGCAGTTTTCAAGTATTGTCCATTACAGCCATAAGACAACATATTTTCTATATTATAAATGTTGTGGTCTGCTGTAGAAATTAGCAAACTGGCCCATGCAATTGAGACCTGACATTGGGCCACATTTCTTTAAATCATTGGTATCTGAACACCCCCCACCCCGTCCCCCATTCGATTTGCACCAGAACATTTCAAACAGGGAAAAAGTTCTAGAGAACATGCGAACTCTATGAAAGTCTATGGGACACGAACAGGAAAAATCAAAAGTCCTCATTTTAAAGGCTTATATGCAAGTTATTGCTATAAAAAGGGTATGGGGACCTGAGTACTGCCTTGGGGGACATGTATCAATGCAAACACAGGAGCAGTGATTTTAATTATGCTTAAAGGGAAACAATAAAAATGAAAAAATCCTTTAAATATCATGCCTCGGGGGTCCCCTTAATGTGCCTGTAAGTGGCGAATCTGTACAATGTATGGAGCCTGCTTCAGCAATACTGATGTTTCTAAAGGAAAAAATGTAATTTAAACTTGCTCGATGCTGTAATGTTTTGCTGGAACTATTATAGATTTGGGGGGGGTCTCCACCCCATTTTTTTTTTAATTCTGTCATAGAGTTCCCCTTAACCACTTAAATATAGGACACTTTTACCTCCTTCCTGCCAAGACCAATTTTCAGCTTTCAGTGCTCATTGGCGTCTATGGGAAATCTTTGTCAGCTTGACATGGCACTGCTCATGAACCATAAGTGACAGGGATACCAAAAGAGGGGACCCAGGACTATATAATATCTATACATTTTAAAAGTGGGGTATGCCTGTACACTGCACTGACTGCAATAAACTGACTGAACACACTATCCACTAACTACCTGCCTAATCTCTATTGTCCCACACTATACACGGCTGCCGTTTAAGCAGCAGCCTTATATAGTGCGGAGTGTGGACTCTGTCTTTGGCCAATCATGGCTCTCACAGTACATTGTGCTGTGATTGGCCAAAACATACAGTTCAGGTGCATGCTTTGGCCAATCATCAGCAATCAATGCATTTTAACAGCTCAGTGCGATATGGGGCACTCATCAGCGTGCGAACTTCCCGCCGAGTGTCCCATTTGTTCATTTGTTCAGTGAACACATGAACAGCTGATGTTCGAGTCAAACTTAAGGTCAACTCGAACACAGAGCCCGTCCCTAGTATCTACTGTACATAGATCATTTTTTAAGGACAATGTGTCTATGTAAAGCTGGACCACCTTACATTCACCTCTGTTGCTGCCGTCACCAAAATATCTAGTGTTTCCAGGAAACATGCAACCTACTCTCATAATGCAGTGCTTGCGCTTAGCAGCCAGTTGCATTTGGCTTCAAACATTGTGAAGTTTTAAAGTTGATAATGTCACTATTCCCTCTGAGCTCTGACACCAGCAGTAGGAGCAGGGACATTATCTCCCCATCATGTGATGAGTCACGTGACGGTATTACATCATAAGAGGTCACATGCATCCTCATACCTGGAAGCACTGGGTATTCTACAGTGGGGAGTCATAAGGAAGGGCGCACTGGGGTAGCACTAGAGAGGTGAGCATAAATTAGTTAGGGGTAGTCTTTATACAAACACAGTCACTTTGTACTAAATAGGAAAGGTGATAATTGCTTGGTTCTCAATATACTAGACTCCAATGGGTTTTACTGGCTGCATGCTCCTTCCTAGGAATATTGGATGTACCATTTTGGAGTTGTGGCACTGGTTTATTGGATTTTTTTTCTGGAAAGGTGATAATGTCTCTTTAAATTATTTTTATGTGCAATTCAGTCAATCCAAAAGTAGTTCATGAGCATTAACTGGAGGCTAGAAGGCTGAGATACTCTTAGCTACTTGTATCTCTCAAGGACTCAAGTGGTGATATTTTCAAGCTAAAGATCCTGTTCTGTACCCTTCCACCTTCAAGTTTAGAAAGTTTCACATTTTCAGTGTTATTGGTACTTTTTTGTTAATTATTAATGTTTTCTTTCCTCATTATAGTAGAAAATAGAAGATGAAAAAAAAAACCAGAATGTAACATGACTGACACTGACACTTGCTGGAAATGTGTTTTGAAAAATAACAGCCCCCTTCATTTTTGTGTTTTTCATTGTATAAGGAAGAGCACCCAGTGGGTTAGATGTCCAGCCCAGGAACTAAAGCACAACAATCTTGCCAATCTATATCAAGGAAGACATTGATACCCCAGTCTATATGTACAAACTATGAACTGGAGTTTTGCCTGAAACCTCAGCCATGTTGGATATTCAAACCTACCTTTAAAGTCTGAATGACTGATTGGTAGCTGTGGGGAAATAACTCCAGTTTTTAGTGAGAAAATCTGAATACATCAGATCCTAAGTGGTTTAACTCTATTGCATATAACAAATGAATAATGAAAGACTTTCTTCTCTATTATAGCAAATTTAACTATGCATTTTTTATATCATTTTAATCCCCCATGCTTTCTTTTAGATTATCTAGAATTTAGAAAATGTGTGTTTCTAATATTTAGTTTTTGTTACATTCATTGTTTTTTGTCATTGAACTTGTTGAATGCGTGCCAATTTCAAACCTAATCAGTAATGACAAATATAAAATATCACGAGCACTGAGCAATACTGAGGATATTGTCCCTAATCCATATATTCACTCTAATTGTTAATCAGTTATTCCCATGGAAATAGAATATAAAAGCATCTGTTTTGAAGAATTGCTTGGGATATGTTCAAAACCTCTGCCTCTTACCTTACTTCCTTTTATAGGTTAGTCTCTTCTTTATTGCATTTAAGCCATACAGCTTAGTCACTGCTCCACATTCAGCCTGCTGATTGGAAAAAAGGAGCACCAACAACGTGATGAAGATGTGTTTTACCTGGTCACATCTTCTCAATATTATGTTTATAAAATTGTTCAAAAGGGCAGAATCTCACTGGCTGCCAGTGCTGCTCCTCCCTCTCTCGTGTTTTGAAGGGGATTATCGGAAACTAGCACAAAGATAGATCCATGTGCATGCATATATTTGCTGTATCTAATATTACATGTTAGAGGTTCCAATTTTAAAATGACAAAGTTATTAGAAATGTATAACTATATGAAATTGTGATCTTTATGTTTGCCTTAAAGTGATTGTAAACGATCGCCTTGGAAAACAATAATTCATAGAAATTAGTGATCGACCGATATCATTTTTTTAATGCCGATACCGATATTTTGGTCATCGGATATCGGTATCAGCCGATATTGGCTGATATTTTCGGACATGTAAAAAAAACATTTTTTTTTCCAAAGGTACTCCTTGTGGAGGGATCTGGGGGTCCAAGAGACCCCAAACCCATCCCCGGCACTGAAAAGCATTCAAAACACCACGTTTTCAATGCTGTCAGTTTTTTTAATTTGGCGCTGAGTACCCGGAAGTGATGTCATGACATCACTTCCAGGTTGCTTTGCTTCCACGAATGCGGCTTTGATTGGGTCTTCTCTTCAGCGGCGGTGGAGGTAGGATGTCCGTGTCTCCCGGTGGGATGGGAGACCCAGGCGAGCCTCGGAAGGCTGCAGGAGGGGGGACATCCCCTCCCGCTCCTTGTAATGACAGCCGAGCGGCTTCTCAGCCGCATCGGTTGTCATTACAAGTCAGCCAACTGTCGGCTATGGTCACCAGTACCGGGGTGATGCCTCTTGCTGCAGGCATCACTCCGGTACATGCACTTTCCCAAAATATCGGCAATATCGGTAACCTCAGGGGCCGATTCCGATATATCGTTCCGATATATCGGGGAAAGTGCATATCGGCCCCCGATATGTCCGTCAACCCCTAATAGAACTGAAAGGCAAAACATTTATGTATAGATATGTAAAAAAAAAAAACTGTATAAATAAATTTTTCCCTTTTTTTTTATAAAGGATCACATTCCTTCTGTCCTGCTTGCTCACATACACCCATATTTCCTAAATCCCCTCCTGCTCTGTTCAGCAGCTTGGAGCAAAAATCATTATCCAGTATTTCTAGATATGGGGATCATTTGACTCAATACCCTTTCTCTCACAATTTCAACTAACAAAGGGGGAACAGCCTGCCTACTGGGTGGCTTTTATTTAATTGATATTTGTTTTAAGCATTCTTCTGACCCTTTAGCTTTCAGTGGTCTTCTAAATGGAAAAATTCTGATCAGTATGCTGCATGGTTCTTCGCCCTCTTTATCTCTCCTATTCATTAGTGTGGAAACAAGTAAATATTAAAGTGCATAACATAGGAAGTTATAGGAAGCATATGAAGCACCTTCCTAGTTTAAAGTAGGCTGCTACATATATTTAGTAGGCTACTCTGTACTAAGTGGCGCAGGGGTTGATTGCTTTGGGCTGTTTAGTGTCTCCCAGGTAGGAATGGGCGAAGGGTTCGGCCCAAGCATGAGTTCGGGCAGAATATTTGCCTGTTCGGCCGTTCGCCGAAGACCTGAATTTGCAGGGTGTTCGAACACCCTGCAATGTACAGTGCAGAGAGCTGCACAGTGCATTCAGTTTGGTGTGTATTTCTAGAGAGGTTTTTTTTTTTTTTTTTTTTTTTTGGGGGGGGGGGGGCTGCATGTGATCAGCACATGGCCAGTCAGCACTGTCCAGACAGAAAGTCAGGGGTCATGCAGACTTTTAGGACAGTCAGAGTAGAATGAAAACTCCTCCTACAAGCTTTAACCAGTGCTTAGCCGGACACTGTTGGAAGTCACAAGACTGCTATAAACTGCTGATGAGAAAAGATATTTAGCAGGTTATATTTCCTAATAAATAATTGCATTTCCATATATTGTGTACTGTGGGAGACCAGATATAGTTAATGGGTTTAATAACACTTTAAATTGTAGACACAGATATAAGGGGAATTTCCATCAATGTATTATAAAGCAAACAAAGATGTCAAATATCAAGTGTCAATAGAAAAAAAAAAAACTAAAATTAGAAAGAATTATATTGCATTGCAACATTTTAGAACAGAATCTGTTTTTCACCAGCTCACAGGTGTGAACAAATGGATCACTTGCCAATACTCTGTCTGTCTTTGTTGCATTTACTAATCTTTTGTGAGTATATGACTGTTTTTCAGTGTTGGGTTACAGGTTAAGGCCATGTCTCTGTGTATCAAATACCCAGCAGTCATTGTGAAAGGTAGTGTAAAACAGGTAAAGGTCTCCGAGACAGCAAATTATTGGTTCACCTTGATGCACTTGAGCAGGTTGGCTGGTCAAGATCAAATCGGTTTGACCTATCACATGCCAACATAGTGGTAAATCCAAATCATTTAGATGAGAAGCTTTTAAAGAGAAACTTTGGAGGAAAAACTTGGATTTTTTTTTTCTCCAAGATTTTTTAATCATGATCTCATCACCTTTTCAAGACAAAATCATATTATCCTTCATCCTTAGAGCAGTTTATTGATGTATGCTTCAGTTACATCAACTATAAAAAGATCTATGATGGCCCACTGGCAGCTCTATGTGTAAGATAGGGAGTTTTTGTTGGAAAGAACTCAAGATGAAATAGCGTCCTAGTTTCTAACAGTATTATATGACAGATGGGTTAGATAGAGATAATTCCACACAATACGTCTTCAGTTATCCTTTCGCAAACAGATAGACAGGTCCTTTTCAACCTGCAATTGTAGGCACATTTTGTTCCATTTTAAAAGAATGCAAGAAATATTTTCCTGATTTTTATCTGCCTTTAATTAAATTTTCTACAACAAAGACAGCGTTTGTTTGATTATGACACAGAATTGGTTTGATCCCAGTGCCGATGTTTCCATGTATTAAAGTGGTGGGGATAGAAGGAAGTTCAGGCACTTAGCAATGAAAGTCAGCTCAAGTAGAAGGCTTGGCAGATCTAAAATGTTGTTCAGCTTATTGCTGTGTGTCGGTGGACGTCAATCTCTTTTGGTGCTTGTTGCAAAACCAGGAGCTTTTGCAGTATAACCAATACTTAAACTTAAAGGTTCAAGTTCCTATAAATGCTGTATATTAGACATGGATGGAGCCAGGTGAACACAATAAGCTCTTTTCTACTTTATTCTCTGGGATACTTAGGCACTTAGATCTCCCTGCCATAATTCCTGGGTGCTCCTAGTCTTGCATGGGTTTTTGGTGTTTCTGCCCACTAGTGCTAGAACGAAGTACTCTGGCACCAAAGGTGAAGATTTCAAGTTGCATCCTCTCCTCCAACCCCATGCACATTCATACATGCAGTGGCATAGGGGGACAATAATGACAGTTAATAGCCACTGGCCCTACGAATACCACCTTTTGGTTCATGGAAAATGAAATGAGATGGGGAGTGGATAGGGGGTGCTGTGTTCTTTCCACAATTTTGCTGTTATTACTGCTGTTAATTTGGCCTTCTATTTCTTTTCTTGGACTACAGAATGATTGGACTTTAGACTGAGGACTTTGGACTGAGTAATTTAGCAAAAGAAAACTGAGAAGGCTGACATCGATAAGCCTACAAAAATGCGTGTGTGTTGTCATCCGAGAAAATTGACTTAGTAGCTAAGTAAAATTTTTGCAGATCAATGGGTATTTTGTGTACTTGCAGGGACTTTCAAAAATTAAAAAAAATACTGTACATGGTAATCGCACAAGTATTTTTACATTTCCTATTTCAGGCTGATATAGCTAACAACAGCCTGAAAATGTCATGGTTTGCTTTTTTTATCAACCCATGCTCCTTCCCTGAATGAGTCTGCAGGAATACACATCTTCCTGCTGTCCTGTTGTCAGTCTGCTACGTCATTGGCTAACATGCCTTCTGCATTGCCCTGATTGTCATTAGCTTCAACCATGCCCAAAGTGTAGGCACACACTGCGAGATGAAGGCACATTGCAGACACACTGATTAAGGCTGTAAAAATGGTTATTTATCAATCTTCTTTTATATTCTTATTGGCAGTTTTTGTGTTTGGTTTGTGGCTTAACATATACACTATGGTAACCAAAATCTGGTCCATCTTCCATTTGCAAACCAAGGAAGCTGATAATTTATTGCAGGCACCAATTCTAATTTTCCTTTGTGATTTGTACATTTAATAAAGTTGCTTAAATTATGTTGAACACAATTTTTCATACAGTGCTACAAAACAAACTTAAAGTAGATGTAAACCCAATAACTAAAATTTCATATAAGCTTTACCATTTTAATGTATTTTCAGAGGCTGTTTTTAAAATCTTCAGCTTTCATTAAAAGTATTCCCAGTGATCCTGCCATGAACCCTTGTTAAGGCACTTCCTGTTATAGGGTGGCAACTGTCTTCCAGGTGTAAGCCTACATTTGTACTCACACGTGTCTTTGGTAAAGATTGCAAATGGCTGTGTCTACACACATTATGCAGTAAGTTGGCCCAGAGAAATGAGTTGTAGCCAAACATTAAGAGGCTGGAGAAGGTTGAATGCAAAAAAAAAGGCCTAGCCTTGCACAGTGACCATGGAAGGTGTGTTGACCTGGCATTTCAAGCACAGATATCTCAACAATAGAGTTCCAGAGATATATTACAAGTTGTCTGGCTGGTGGTTTAGCTTTCAAGTGTCTACCATTTAGCAAATGCTTTGTAAGACAGAAGTTAGACACAGCTTCAGATATCAGGCTTTACTGTGCAACAAAAAAACTAAAACAATTTAGTGACCTGCTATTGTAAACCAGAAAACATTGCCACAGTGTCACGTTCTTTATAGACTTCATAAGGAGGTTACTCATGTATACTTGATCTGAGCACCCTTAGGGCAAGCTGTTTACAAACGCTCTATAAACTTGCAAGACTGGCTCTGCCACCTTTACAAGTTTTTGGCCAGTGTCAAATATTAACCAGCCACATGACTGTTTCCTCCAGGAACATTCAGCCATCTGGTTCAGAAACCTCCCATATGAATTAGATTGTCATCAAGTCTGTCTGAAAATGACCATTTTATGCCATCTGTGAATAACTATGAAGTTTACTCTTTTTTCCAGATTCAAAGAAACATGGGGGAGAAGTCGTGATTGACATTAAAGTGTTACTAAACCCAGGACCCTGTGTTCACTATATCTGGTCTCCCATAGCACACTGTACATGGAAATGCAATTATTTTAGTAAATATAAACTGCTTATTACCTTCTATCAGTGTCCGGCCAAGCACTGGTTAAAGCTTGTCGGAGAAATTTTCATTCTCCTCTGACTGTCTAATGAGGCTGCAGGACCTGACTTTCTGTATAGACAGTGCTGATTGGCCCTGCGCTGATCACATGGACCCAAAAAAAAAAACTTTCTTTAGCAATACACACCAAAACTGAGCATGTGCAGAGTTACTACAAAGGCTCTGTCTTATCAGGAGATGGATTAGGGACAGTAAAAGTAGAGGTAGACAGTATAACAAGCATACTTTACTGTATATACAGACTCATTTTCCTGTTGTGGGTTTAGTAGCACTTTGATTCAAAACTGTAGTCTTTCCTTCACACTACAGAAATGAATGAAATATTTTATAAGTGAGAGGGGAGACCAAGGTCCAGTTTTTTAGGTAGAACTGAAACTCTAGAATGCATGTGTTTTGTAGGCAGAGCTCAAGGGTCTGTTCTTGGAGACTTTCTCTTCTATCTGTACCTCCTCTCTTAGTCACTTAACCTCCCACGGATTCCAATACCATCTCTATGCTGATGACACTCAAATCCATCTCTCTACTCCTCACCTCGCTCCTTCAGTCTTCTCCCGCATTACTAGCTCACTAACTAACATATCAACATGGCGCCACTTCCTTAACCTCTTCAGGCCTAAGGGTAAAACAAATCCTAAGCACAATTTTGCAACTTTGACAAGTGTTAGTAAAACCATACATATCATCACAACTACTTTGTGCATCCAGGTGGATTATACCTTGTTTTTTTCAGGACAAATTGGCCTTTCATTTGGTAGTAAATAGTTATGGATATTTCCTGATTTTTTTATTGTTTTATTATCAAAGGAAAACTGTCCTAAATAGTAAAAAAAATAAAAAAGAAATAAATAATATATATACCCACTTCCGGTTCCGGTGCCGCATGGAGTAGGTGAGCGCTCTCCAGCTCCCGCGGCGTGTCCCCCGAAACCAGCTTAAAAAACCTGCCCACAGCCCAGGATCGGCTCCTACTCCCCCACCGGAGGTCCATCGATACCCAGGGACCCGGCGGTAGTGCTTCAAATCCGGCCTGATGGAGCGGTTCCTCGAGAAGGCCGCGTCCCGACCTCCGCCGGCCCCTCCACAAATCGAGGCCCCGGTCTCGGCCTGCTCCGGCGCGGCCGCGGAGCTCACAGCCATGGACACTTCTCAGCAACAGCCGGGCACGACACAGCAGCCCCCTACACTGGCTCTCTCCCCTGCATTGCAAGGTACCTCCACCGAGCAAATCGCTCAAGCTGTTGCGGCTTTGTTAAACCCTACCATTTCGGCCTCAGTGGAGAAAGCGGTGGCTGCTGGCATGGCCAGCATAAAGAAGGAGCTGGAGTCACACTCTAAGAGGCTCAATGAGGCTGAATCCCGCTTATCTAATGTCGAGGATGAGCTATATCAGATGCAGGGATCTGAACAGACCCAGGACAAGCTTAATCGCATTATAATGGATAAACTGGAGGATCTGGAAAACAGATCGCGTCGGAGCAATCTGCGATTTATTGGGATTCCAGAGAACGTTGCCCCCTCTGCTATACCTGAACTTTGCGCAAAAAAAATCCCCGCTGCTTTGGGGCTGCATGGCACATGTGTGGTCGAACGGGCCCACAGGATGGGGCTGTACTCCGAAGATCGTAAAACCCCACGCCCGATAATCGCAAAATATTTGAATTATGCGGACAAGTCTGCTATCTTACAAAAGTTTCGGCAAACTTCCAATTTCCAAATTGAAGGCATGAAAATTCTGATATTTGCGGACTATTCTATTGATGTCGCAAAAAGACGCAAAGCATTTCAGACCGTATGTTCAAAACTTCATCAGGAACACCTGAAATTCACCTTGGCCTATCCGGCGACTTTGCGCCTTCGTGCACCTAACGGCGACCAAATGGCGTTTCAGGATCCAGAGGAAGCAGAAGCTTTTGTTCGCTCACTCCGCCTGGGGGATCAGGGCCCCTCTTCATCTTCATCTGCTAAAGCCCTTCCCTTTTCCAGACCGTTAGATCAAAGGAGCCCCAGAAAGGAATCTCCCAAACGGCAAAGATATGCCGACGTGGTCAGCTCTGGTCGCCAGAATGTCCCTCGCTGACTGGACCCCACACGGTTGTCTATGATTTGCACTACTAGGTCAACGCCTGGGACTGTTCCCACTAGGCCGTGGGCCTAGTGGACTCGGGGCGCCCCCGCCATTCTCTCAGGTTTGCTCTTTATGCTGTTTTGTTTTCATTGACACATCACTTTTGTTTGTACCATTGCCTAGGTATATAGTTCAATGCACCATTTATTTTAACACTATGTGCTCACACTCTATTTCTGCTCTGTACACCTCGGCTGCCCAGTATGCCAAGATTGGCTGGGAACCCAGGCTATAGTGACCGCTCAAGCCGTTCAGTGGGTCTCAAAAAAGTGAGCCGTATCATTTCTTATGCGGCGGCTTTTAAGCGGCACACAAATAGTGGATACAAAACGGCCAGTGAAAGGTTGACGACTGCTCAGCGGACGTTGATACAGGCTGATACCCCCTCGGAGCGCACTGCATGGCTTGAGGCTAAACAAGACTTTGACACTTGGGCTGACAGGGTAGAAACGATCCACAAAGCGCACCTCGCGGCGACATTGCACCGCTTCGGTAACAAGGCCGGGAAACTGCTAGCCAGGTTGTGCAAGGGCCCGATGTCCACCACACACATTGGCTCGTTACGGAACAAATCGGGAGCGGTGGACTCTACCCCACAAGGGGTGCAGGGGATCATGCGTGATTTTTACGCCTCGCTGTACGCCCCCGAGGACATGGACAGCTCCGTGGCTGACATTTTCCTATCTGGGACTGAAATCCCCAAAATATCCAAAGACCATTTAGATTCATTGAATGCTCCGATCACGGCGGACGAGATTGCGTCGACGATAAAACATCTTGCAGCCAATAAGTCACCAGGCCCCGATGGTCTCTCCGGGGAATTCTATAAGACAGCCCCTCCCAGTGTGGTTTCGACTCTAGTGGATGTATACTCTTCTATTTGGCACGGCGGACCCTATATTCAGACGGGTAACCAAGCCATCATCAAGCTTCTCTCAAAAAAAGGGAAAGATCCACTGGAGCCGGGCTCAAACCGGCCCATATGCCTGTTAAACCTCGATGTCAAGATTTTATCGAAAATTGTTGCCTCCCGTCTAGCCAACATTATGCCCCATCTGATACATCCCACGCAATCAGGGTTCACTAAGGGTCGTTCGGCTACTGTTAACATAAGGAAGGTCCTGGTTGCTCTAGACCAAGCTCGTGTACATCCGGACCGAGACATGACTATTGTAACTCTTGACGCCGAAAAGGCATTTGACAATGTCATCTTCCAGTTGCTGAGTCGTGTCTTGAACATCATGGGCTTTAGTGGACCCTTCGTCAATCTTATTACCTCGATGTATCTCACACCCTCAACCAGATTGTGTGTAGGGGGGGCCCTCACGGACGATTTTAGATTATACAAAGGCACCAGACAAGGCTGCCCCCTATCACCGCTGTTGTTTAATCTCGCTCTCGAACCCCTCTCCCGTTATCTACTGACTAAAGCCCCTCTTCATGGCATACAAATTGGCTCCAAGGAGCTGCGTCTATCCCTTTTCGCGGACGATGTTTTACTATTTACCTCAAACCCCTTGGCCGATGTCCCCGTGATAGTCTCCGCATTCGACAGATTTAAACAGTGCTTGGGTCTCAAGATAAATTATTCTAAAAGCGAAATACTCCCATTGAGAACAGGCCCCCCCCCCGTCCATGGGAAAGGGAATCCCCGTTCATGATTGCATCCAAACACATTACCTATCTAGGTATTAAGATAGGGCGCACCCCGGCTTCAATTTACACACTGAACTACCCCCCCCCCCTATTCTCCAAAATAATGAAGGAACTGGACAATTGGATGGAACTGCCGCTGTCGCTTTTGGGGAGATGCCACCTCATCAAGATGGTTAGCTTTGCCCGCCTCCTCTATCTCCCACAAACTCTTCCCCTACTAATCAGACATAAAGATGCGCAAACCCTGCAGAAAGCCTTCTCCCGATTTCTGTGGCGGGGAAAGAGACCAAGAATTTCATATAAAAAATTGCAACTCTCCAGAAGCGACGCGGGTATCAACCTGCCTAACCTGAGAATGTATAACCTGTCTTGTTTGCTCAGGGCGGCTTTGGACTGGGTATCTCAGACCTCACACTACTCCAACTATGAGCTTGAGTCTCAGATGGCCAGTCCACTCTCCCTAACTGCTCTCTTGCATGCTAAATGGGCGACACTTTGCCCGGAACTCCGTCAAAATCTTCTCCTGAGAGACACTGCTATAGCATGGAGGGAGGTACGCAAACTCTTGAAACTGCCAATACACTTTTCCAAATTCCTTCCGATACGGGGTAATCCTACCTTCACTCCAGGCTTGACCCAATCCGTGTTTCACCAATGGGAGGAGAAGGGTTTGCTGACCTTTGGACAACTATGCGACACCAGCTCGGGTACCCCCCTTCCCTTCTGTATCATTAAGGACAAATTCGGTGTTCAGGACAAGGACATTTTCTACTGGGCGCAATGCATCCATTATCTTTCTTCAACAACTGGGAAACCAGAGACCCGCTTTAAAATGTCCTTAATTGACTCTCTGCTGGATGCTGACACCTTTACTATTTCCTCGATCTACAAGCCCCTCTTGAAACAATGCCCGCCGGCATTGTCCACCTCCACTGCCTCCAACTGGCTTAAGGACTTCCCAGGCGATGACACACTGCCCAATATGATCAAAGGTCTCAAAACCACCCTCGCTCTAACACCTAACTCAATATGGAAAGAGACCCAACTAAAGATATTCCATTGGGCGCATATTCCTTTTTTATTGGATAAAACTATTCCGGATGCTCATACGTGCCCTCTATGTGCGGCAGAAAGGCCCTCACTACACCACAAGTTCTGGTCCTGCCCCGGTATAAACAACTTCTGGGACCAAATCCTTTCATTCATAAAGGACGTGACCAAGATCAGCTTACCCAAGGACCCTATGCTACTCTTGTTCGGCTATTGGGACAAACGCCTCCAAAAATGGTCTAGCGCACCTACGAAGCCACCCCGAATGTGGATCCTTTCTTGTCTACTAATCGCCAGGAGGACTATCCTAAGCAACTGGATTTCCACATCTCCCCCATCTCTCACTCAGGTTTGATCAGAGCTCTCCACACTTCTCACCATAGACAACACCAATACGGACTTTTCAGCCCCCTTTTCAAGGGAATCGTTCTCCGAGAAATGGGACAGCTATATCACTTATACTTTCCCCCAGACTGACCCCACTATGGCTCAGTACAGGTTCAACTTCAGAGTCTCGCCCAAGTCACCACCCCCGATCTCATGTTCACCTTCCAGCCTCATGAACCACTGAGGCGTTTCCCCCCCCCCTCCCCCTCTACCCACCCCCCACCCTCCTCGCCAGCAGCCATTATCTGCAGAGGGTACCATTTTGCTTAGAATATAAGTATATTTTTGCTACAGATGTTGTTGTATTTCGTGTATTGTTTGGAAAAAAAAAATATATATATATACCTATATATATGTAAACAAATTCCTCAGTCTTACGCCTATACTGTGAATTAGTCTCCGCGCTCCAGGAAGCACCAGCACACCGGCTGGTAAAAGTTAAAACCAATGTAGCAGCTACTTAAACAAATAAGCAGTATATTTGGTGATAAATAAATGAAGAATAATAGTAGCGCTTGAAACAGTGTTAAAAAAGACTCTAAAATAAGACTCTAAAATAAACCATAAAGAGTCCCCCAAGATGTCACTCTGGTAAGTGTTGAACTCCTCCCAGCATATGGAGAATAGTCCTATAAAGTCATTCACTGTTGGTGTATCAAAACATCCATCCCCTGAGAATCCGAAACAATTCACAAGCCGCAAATCATTCGTGTAGTTCAACAGGGTCACCAGTATTCCACCACCAAGTGCAGGGGTTTGGATTTCTTATTGCCCCCCTGCACTTGGTGGTGGAATACTGGTGACCCTGTTGAACTACACGAATGATTTGCGGCTTGTGAATTGTTGGAGTTTCGGATTCTCAGGGGATGGATGTTTTGATACACCAACAGTGAATGACTTTATAGGACTATTCTCCATATGCTGGGAGGAGTTCAACACTTACCAGAGTGACATCTTGGGGGACTCTTTATGGTTTATTTTAGAGTCTTATTTTAGAGTCTTTTTTAACACTGTTTCAAGCGCTACTATTATTCTTCATTTATATACCTATATATATATATATATATATATATATATATATATATAACACTGAAGAAATTACACTTTGCTACAGTGTTAAGTAGTGAGTGTACAGCTTGTATACCAGTGTAAATTTGTATCCCCTCAAAAGAACTTAACACACAGCCATTAATGTCTAAACTGCTGGCAACAAAAGTGAGTACACTGAGTGACTGCAATATTTTCTCTTGGTGACTGGGTTATTCAATACAACAAAGATAGAACAAAACAAAATAAAAGAGTCAGGATATATAGAAAGAGCATCAAGAAGAATCAGTATATAACTGTTAAAGATTTCAAAAGTTTTTTTTATTTTTGGTGCAGAGGGAGTGGGGTTAGAGTGGTACTAGATTAAAGCTTCAATGCAGAAAGTAGAGCAACCAGTAAAACAGTAGGAAAGTACTGGACTGGATCATCAATAGAGAGTCAGAGGGCATACTTCACTAACTTACAGAAATAGAAAGATATTTTTTAAGACATCATCAAAGATAGGCCATAGGTTACACAACTGGGGGAGATCATTTTTTTTAAGAAGATATTTCCAGACACGCAGTAAAAAGACAACAAATCATTTTCCAAGACAGACAGTGTGTCTGAATAAATGGTAAATATCACCCGTTCAGGTGTTCGCCAAACACCTGAATTTTCTTTTAGAAATGTCTTTTTTTTTTCTTTACAAATGTCAGTTTTGCTGCAGCAGATTCTGTGCATGCTACAGATGCGCCACTTTACAAGCAGACTAAGAGGACCCCCAGGCATTATATTTAAGGAATTTTTTATTTTCATTGTTTCACTTTTAGCATAATTAAAATCCCTGCCCCTGTAAAAACTATTTTTTTTTTTTTTAATGTTGCATTGATACATGTCCCCCAGTGCAGTACCCAGGCCCCCAGGTCCCTTTTATGTCCAAAACCTTGCAAATAAGCTTTCAAAATGGGAGCTTCAGATTTTTCACGTTCGGGTCCCATAGACATAGCGTTTGTGGCTCAGGTTAAAACTTTTTCCCTGTTCAGGAATTCTGGTGCGAACTGAACTGGGGGGTGTTCGGCCCATCGCCACTCTTGCAACATACTAATACAGGGATTGTGATGACACAATCCATCCTGATTGACTAAGGGAAAGGATAAGCTGGCACAAGGCATTGGAGGCCATGAATGGTGGAACATCACTACCAGGTTATAAACACTGAAAAACTAGCTTGCAAGTCTATATAACCTACATCAAATCTAGAACATGGTTTATTGTTTCAAATCCTAAATTTGTAGCTATTTATGAAAATATTGCAAATGCAGACACTTCCCATTTCTAGCATAAGCATTCGCAGTCTTTTGCCCCTACTTTAAAGGGCTTTGAAAGAATCTTATGAAACCAGAGTAAATGAAAACATGCACTTCTTTGTATCTCTGTACAGGGAGTGCCATTGTTTTTTTTTTTTCCTAATCATTTTTTTGGGGATGTGTAAGGATTAATTGTAGACATACACAAGTGACTAGACAAAAAGAGATTTATTATCTGTTCAGAGAAGAACAATATTTGCATTAAGTGCAAACATATGGGTGAGTTGTGGTTTTATTGGTTTTATAGCGGCTCCATGACATGAAAGTTTTTTTTTTTTTTTTTTTAGAGAATGTGTGTTTTGTTACTTGTTATATATGAAATATTATTGCTTCTTAAATATCAGTTTGTAAGGCACTTCAAAATAGTGATTCTGCTGTTAAAAACGTCCACTGCCAGTTGCTAATGGGCCCATTTAAGAGCAGAAGTATGACCTTACCATAGCCATACCATGGTAAAGCCAAACATATAAGAGAAAGACTTACATATGGGCCCCAAGGTACACTCTGCTGACATTTGCAGCTACATATAGGAAGTGTATAAAACTCCACCTATTCCACCTTGTCTAACACTAGGGATGGGCTGAGCACCCCCATGTTTGGTTTGCAGCAGAACTCCCGGAATTGTTGATGTCAGAAGGCGGTGATGCCACCGGGTGACGTAGATGGATGGCCCCATCCCTTTTCTATATAAGAACTGTCAAAGTGCAGAGTGGGCAGGCAGAGGGAGGCGAGAGAGTTTTTAATTTTTTTAATTTTTCGGGTCCAATGGGCGTCATGATTGACAATGAATTTACATTGAGGGACACTATTTTTTAATTTTTAATAAAGGACTTGTCAAAAACTGTGGTTATTTATTTTTGACACATTTTTGGTGAATGGGTAGGGGTACTATGTACCAGACACCCATTCACATATGGTGGGGGTTGCAATCTGGGGTCCCCCTTGTTAAAGGGGGCTTCCAGATTCCGATAAGCCCCCTGCCCACAGACCCCAACAACCACAGCTCAGGGTTGTCGGGAAGAGGCCTTTTCCCAATCAACATGAGGACAAGATGCTTTGGGGTGGGGGGGTAGGGCTCCCCCCACCCCAAAGCACCCACCCCCCCATTGAAGGCATGTGGCCTGGATTGGTTCAGAAGGGGGGGCTTACTCATCCCCTACCTTTCCTGACCTGCCAGGCTGCATGCTCGGATAAGGGTCTGGTATAGATTTTGGGGGGACCCCACACCATATTTTTTTTAAATTTGGCATGATGTTTTTTTTCTTTATTTTTTTTTACTGACAATTTTTTTTTATTCAGCTGTCAGCAGGGAAACCCATTGACAGCTGATGACTCATCAGTTGTTAAGGCCATGGCTTCCCGGCCCCACTCCCTAACAACCAGCTTGCACAGCGCCATGATTTGGCCAAGCTTTGCCCGATCAGGGCACAGAATGCACTGTGCATCGCTCAGTGCATTTCAGGGTGTTCATCGGGTGAACCCCCAGCGAACACCCTGCAAATTCGGTTGTTCGACGAGCAGCCGAACAGGCAAATGTTCAGCCTGATTTAATGCTCAGTCCAAACAATTTGCCCATCCCTATCTAACACATATTTGCTGTGCATTATTGATTTTATTGTTTATTTTTACGTTTTCACCCTTTTCATGTTTGATCACTTTGCTGTGTCCTTCTGGCTTTTTGTCATGGGTGATCTGAGCACAAAACAAACTTGCACAGTAAACATCCTACCATCATTGCAACTGCCAATCATGATCACAGCAGAACTTACAACAGCCTCAGGCAAGAAATAATACACAAGGGAATTCTGAAAACTTTCATGTTTGTCCCATTCACACCTCAAACGATCCAAAGTCACAAATCTAATTGCAGATCCATGGAATATGCTGTTAAATGATGAAAGTCTCTAAAGTTTTTTTTAATTACATATTCAAATGAAGTGTATATCTACATGGGAAAACTGGATATATGTTATACAGTATATATTTTTTTTACTTACGTATCCAAATGAAGTTCATAACTACATGGGAAAGTTGAATCTATTTGTTATACATTTCATTTTTTAATACATATGCAAATGAAGTTTGTAACTATATGGAAAAGTTGGATTTATTTGTTATATGTAGATATATATAAATATTTATCTGGTGCCAGACGACCCTTGGGCAGTTCTGTTTCACTGTACGGGCGAGCCACTGGGCCGACATAAAAAATCGATCATCCCCCATCCACTCAATTCTGCAAAATCTTTAATCCTCAAATTTTGGAAATGGTCCACCATTCCCACCATACAAATGTGGTTGAAACAAGTTGCTCATCTTGCTCACATGGAGGACTTTTCTTTTGATTTGAAAGATCAGGCCAGATTTACTCAGAGAGATGGGCCTGTTGGCTCACCTTCCTTCATTCCTCAAAATATGCTGAAGTTATGTATCCCAATTCTGGTGCTCCTTGCCAACCTTAACATTGATCTGGGCCCATCTATGGCTGAGTTTTTTGCAATGTGTCTTGCATATGTGGTCCCCCAGACGGGACCCCCCCCCCTCTACTCTCCTTCCCTCTTCCTTACCACTCTGCTTTCTTACCCCCCTTTCTTTTCTTTCTGTTTATATGGCTCAGTTATTGGTTGTTCTTTTGCATATTTTTGATTTAGGTTATGAATCCTAGATGGATGTTAATGTTTTCTAGACATCAATCGTTGTTCAGGTAGTGCCGTGTCTGTACTCACTGTATTTTCTATTTGATATTCTTTAATAAACAGAAATTAAACAAAAAAAATATATATAAATATTTATCTATTGTAGATATGAGCCATCTTCTACATATTTAGTTCACCTGCATTTTCCAAATTTTAATCTATTTCACCTATTCATCTATTTTCTTTAATTTTTTAACATTTTTTTCAACCAAAAAAAAAAAAACTACAGTAACTTGGTCATAACTCTGCTCACTCTCCACTTGTCAGGAAGCACCCAGTGTTAAGCTTATCATACGCCTCTGCTCTACAGAAATCTTTTGTTTGATCGACTTCTGTCTAAAGCTGGCCATACATAAATTAAAATTTTGGCTGCTGAAATGTTGATCTATGTATGGGCAAGCTGGTTGTAGGCAAATTTATTAATTGACTTGTCTACAACCAGCCTGTCAGATTTTTCCAGAATGACCAGTGCCGCCAGATATAGCCGGCAACACTGATCAATGTATTCTGATGATGGGAAAGGCTTGCTGCTTTTAGACTACAAAGGCTTAGTAAGAAGGATTCAGCTTATTGTATTAAAAATGAATCATGCATGGCCAGCTTTAGGGACATGCTGGAAAACCTTTTCAATAAGTGGCTGCAGCCAATTGACCGTTGTCAGACTACAATTTGCCAGTAGGGGGATGCCGCCATCCACCTCAATTGTGTGGATGATGGAATTTGTTTTTTTGGCCCACCGGCTGAATGAAAAAAACATCTGTGGCCAGCTTTAAACGGATAGTACTGTGCAATATAGCAAAGTCTGACTGGCTCTTTATATACCTGTACTGTATATATGCTTTGTGCATGTGTAAATACAATATCTCACAAAAGTGAGGACTAGGGATGATCGAACTTTTGAAAAGTTCAGTTCGACCAGAACGCCCGAACTTCCCGTAAATTCGGCCTGGATTTCAGAACCCCATTGAAATCAATGGGACCCTAACTTCAGTAATCAAAAAACACCATTTTGAAGCCCTAAAACCCAATAAATGCCCCTAAAAAGTGCCTAGGGTTCTGGGTCATGCCCCAGGGACTATTAATCACACAAAAAAAAGTTCTTAAAAATTGTCAATTTTGATAGAGAGCCAATTATTGAAAAAATTATTGAAAAAAAAATGAGATTTCTTTGGATTTAGTGTCTGGGGGGTCTAAAAAGTGTACATGTGAAGTTTCTGTAGCATGTCCAGAACCAGAAAAAAAAAGTCCATTTGTATTAGAATTGCAATAGAACAGGATAGTGGCTTCGCTATTTTCACACCCGGCTTTTTGTTGCAGGCGTTTATAGGGCTTTTTCGTGGACGTGTTTGGAGGCAGGCATGACATCTGAACTTCTATGTAGGGGTACGTCCACAAAAAAGCCCAATAAAACGCCTGCAACAAAAAGCCGGTTGTCACAGGGGCGAAGCCACTATTCTGTTCTATTGCAATTCTAATAGAAACAATCTTTTTTCTATGGCTTTCTATGGCGGTCACCCTGAAATGGAAGGGTTTGGTCACCCTGCCATAGCAGTCAGAGTCAGTTAACCCTACACTACACTACAGTCCCCTGACACTTAATACTTTCCCTACAGAAACTAGATTATTAAATCTAACTATAGTGAAAAATAGTACCCTAACTACACTAGATATCCCTTTCCTCACACTAATAATTGCTAAATGACACTTTGAAGCAGGAGTAACAGAACTGCTTCCACTCTCTTTCACAGCCCCAGTATTAAAGTGCTAGAGATTTGGCGGGGCTATCTTATATACTGGGGGGCGTATTCACTACTGATTGGCCTCTGGACCCCCTAGTCACTCCAATCCCATTCCTAGCATCCTCCTGCCCCCTCAATTGGCTTTTACTGATGGTTCTGGTCCAATCATGGGCTTTTAAAGCCCAGTTCCTGTCCCATTGCATTTTGGTCAGTTCTGGTTGCCGAATTCCGAACTTTTTCAGAAAAAAGTTTGAAATTCGGCCAAATTTCGAACAGTCGATGTTCGGGTCGAACCGATGGTCGACCCAAACCGTTCGATCATCCCTAGTGAGGACAACCCTCACATTTTTGTAAATATTTTTTTTTATATCTTTTCATGTGATGACACTGAAGAAATGACACTTTGCTATAATGTAAAGCACTGCCTTAACCCTCTTGGGCATGGAGTTCACCAGAGCTTCACAGGTTGCCATTGGTGTCCTCTTCCACTCCTCCATGACCTCCTCGATGATATCATAGAGCTGGTGGATGTTAGAGACCTTGTGCTCCTCCACCTTCTGTTTGAAGATGCCCCACAGACGCTCAATAGGGTTTAGGTCTGGAGACATGCTTGGCCAGTCCATCACCTTTAGCAAGGCAGTGGTCATCTTGGAGGTGTGCTTGGGGTCATTATCATGTTGGAATACTGCCCTGCAGCCAAGTCTCTGAAGGGAGGGGATCATGCTCTGCTTCAGTATATCACAGTACATGTTGGCATTCAAGGTTCCCTCAATGAATTGTAGCTCCCCAGTGTCAGCAGCACTCATGCAGCCCCAGACCATGACACTCCCACCACCATGCTTGACTGTAGGCAACATACACTTGTCTTTGTACTCCTCACCTGGTTGCTGCCACACACGCTTGGCACCATCTGAACCAAATAATTTTATCTTGGTCTGACCAGACCACAGGACATGGTTCCAGCAATCCATGTCCTTAGTCTGCTTGTCTTCAGCAAACTATTTGCGGGCTTTCTTGTGCATCATCTTTAGAAGAGGCTTCCTTCTAGGATGACAGCTATGCAGACCAATTTGATGCAGTGCGTGGCGCATGGTCTGAGCACTGACAGGCTGACCCCCCACCCCTTCAACCTCTTCAGCAATGCTGGCAGCCTCATACGTCTATTTCCCAAAGACATTCTCTGGATATTCATGTGCATTCAACTCCTTTGGTCAAAGATGACGAGGCCTATTCTGAGTGGAACTTGTCCTGTTAAACTGCTGTATGATCTGGGCCACCGTGCTGCAGCTCAGTTTCAGGGTCTTGGAAATCTTCTTATAGTCTAGGTCATCTTTATGTAGAGCAAAAATTATTTTTTTTTTCAGATCACCAGAGAGTTCTTTGCCATGAGGTGCCATGTTGAACTTCCAGTGACCAGTATGAGAGAGTGAGAGTGATAACACCAAATTTAA
This sequence comes from Pelophylax lessonae, assembly GCF_965119305.1. NCBI lineage: Eukaryota > Metazoa > Chordata > Amphibia > Anura > Ranidae > Pelophylax > Pelophylax lessonae. Next base: position 801,571,816 of record NC_138768.1, on the reverse strand, counting down.
CACAACTGCTTGCCATTCACACCTGAGACCTTGTAACACTAACGAGTCACATGACACTGGGGGGGGGGGGGGTTGTCTAATTGGGCCCAACTTGGACATTTTCACTTAGGGGTGTACTCCTTTTTGTTGCCAGCGGTTTAGACATTAATGGCTGTGTGTTGAGTTATTTTGAGGGGACAGCAAATTTACACTGTTATAAAAGCTGTACACTCACTACTTTACATTGTAGCAAAGTGTAATTTCTTCAGTGTTGTCACATGAAAAGATATAATTTAATATTTACAAAAATGTGAGGGGTGTACTCACTTTTATTAGATACTGTATATATACAGTATATGGTAAGGGGGAAAGGCTTTTCTATAATTGGCAGTGGTAAACCATGTACAAGACAGGAACCCCCAGGAATAGACCCGGCACGTTTGTCCAGTACATTTATTTAGCAAGGCAACAAACAAATATTTCACAAAAGCTTTGTAAAGTAAGTCCATTACATAAAATAAACATCTGCTTTTACATAAACTTTTGGGTTCCAAAGCAGCACTTTGCACAAGCAACACTTGTAACTCTTTTTACTGTTCTGTCAGCAGCCAAGCTTTTCACCCAGCAGCAGGCCCCCACACCTGAGAGAGTGAGTAGTTTGAAGCTTAAAAACACTAAACAAGCAAAAACCTATTGTTTTCAATAGCCCTTGTTCACATTTGAGCATCCTGCTAGCAAAATGTAGCAAAATGCTTGTCATTCAAAAAAGCACATGAGCTACTTTTCAGGCCGAATTTAGTATCTTTGTCCCCATAAACTTCAATCATCCTGAGCTTTATTCAAACTTTTTTTTCTAGCATTTTGTTGTGCATTTTCTGCTGAAACAGCAGCTCTTCACCCCTTTTTCAAAAAAAGCCAAGGAGTTTCCAGTCACAACTTATCAACCAGCCTGCGACCAAATTAACCTGTCTAACAATATGCATTAAAAACAGGGGTTTAGTTGCACATATTTGCAAATACATGCGTAAGCTGCACGCCCCGGCAAGGCACCCTGATATTTGCAGACCCTAACTCTACCTTTAAAGAGTCTCCACAATAGGAGCACATGCATTCTGATGGATAGATGGAGGACAGGTGACTGGAGGGAGCCCACCCCGTCTTAAATGCCCAAAGACACACTAAACCCCCAGCACATTGCATAATGGCAGCAAATGTGTCAGTGCGTTGCCTGACCAACATAAACCCCTGTTTTTAACGCATGCTGTTAGACAGGTTAATTTGGTTGGTCGCAGGCTGGCTGGTAAGTTGTGACTGGAAACTCCTTGGCTTATTTTTGACATGCCTTTACTCCTTGCTGTTAAGATCAGTTATAGGTGGGGGAAGTGACCATTTTTTGTACTGTTGTTATATTGGTCAGGCAATGCACTGACACTTTTGTGTTCAGTGTGACCCTGCGCCTTTAACTACTTGACGACCACGCTATAGCCAAATGACGGCTACAGCGCGGACCTGAATTGCCGGGAGGACGTACATTGACGTCCTCTCAGCAACAAGCGGCCTGCGATCTGCCTGTGGAGCGTGCCCAGCTCGCTCTGTGATCGGTGAGTCCATGAGACTCGCCCGATCACAGACCGGAGATCGGGGGCAATCCCGCCCCCTTACCACATTGGCTGACAGCTGATCATGTAATGTAAACAGCAGTCGGCGATCAGCTATTTTTTTCTCTTCACACTGTAAGTGTGAGGAGAAAAAAAACAACGATCGCCGACTGCTGTCAGAAGGACATCGGTCACAAAGAGAAGAGGGATAATTTGTGACCCCAGTGTCACCTACCAGTGCCCACAAGTTCCCTCCAGTGTCACGCACCAGTGCCCACCAGTGCCACCTACCCGTGCTCACCAGTGCCATCTGCCAGTGTCCACTAGTGCCACCTACCAGTGCCCACAAGTCCCATCTACCAGTGTCTCTTATCAGTGCTCACCAGTGCCACCTATCAGTGCCCCATGATGTGTCCCCTACCAGTGCCTATCATTGCCAATCCGTGCCCATGAGTGCCGCCTATTAGTGCCCTTCAGCGTCACCTACCAGTGCCCTTCAGTGCCGCCCATCATTGCCCATCAGTTCCACCCATCAGTGCCACCTATCAGTGCTGCCTCATCAGCGCCGCCTTATCATTGCTGCCTTATCCGTGCCCATCAGTGCTGCCTTATCAGTGCCCATCAGTGTCGCCTATCAGTGCCCATCAGTGCAGCCTCTCAGTGCCCATCAGTGCAACCTATCAGTGCCCAACAGTGCAGCCTATCAGTGCCCATTAATGCAGCCTACCAGTGGCTATCAGGGCCCATCAGTGGCACCTTATCAGTGCACATTAATGAAGGAGAAAAATTACCTGTTTGCAAAATTCTATAACAAACTATAAAAACTGTTTCTTGTTTTTTTTTCAAAATTTTCGGCCTTTTTTTGTTTGTTCAGCAAAAAAATAAAAACCCAGTAGTGATTAAATAGCACCAAAAGAAAGCTCTATTTGATTGAAAAAAATGATACAAATTTTATTTGGGTACAGTGTTGCACGACTGTGCAATTATCATTCAAAGTGCGACAGTGCTGTAAGCTGAAAATTGGCCTGGGCATGAGGGGGGTTTAAGTGCACAGTAGGCAAGTGGTTAAGGAGGGGTGGGCTTCCTCCAGTCACCTGTCCTCCATCTATCCATCAGAATGCATGTGCTCTCACTATGGAGACTCTTTAAAGGTAGAGTTAGGGTCTACAGATATCAGGGTGCCTTGTCGGGGTCTGCAGCTTACGCATGTATTTTTCAAATGTGTGCAACTAAACCCCTGTTCTTAACGCTGTTAGACAGGTTAATTTGGTTGGTCGCAGGCTGGTTGGTAAGTTGCGACTGGAAACTCCTTGACTTTTTTGACATGCGTTTGCCCTTCCAGTGCTCCTTGCTGTTAAGACCAGTTATTGGTGGGGGAAGTAACCGTTTTTTGTTCTCCACCCCATTTTCAGCAGCACTCCACACCTTTTATTTGAAAAACGCCCAAAAAAATGCCTGACAAAAGCTGCAAAAATGTGCAATTCTGCTCCAAAAAGGTTTGAAAAAAAAAAAAAACACTTAGAAATGTGATGCTTAGGTGTGAATATAACTTGGGAGAGAGCCCTAGCTACCAGATAAGATGTGAACATAGTAGTGCAGGCTTTAGTCCAGCAAAAGCTCTACAAATTTTCTGAGCTGCAGGACCCCGAATATAACTTTTCAAGATTCTGGGAAGATTCTGAGAAAAACACTAGTTATGGAGGAGCTTTATGTAGAATTTACCAACCTATGGTTTGTAAGGGAACAGCTGACAGATGAAAAAAAAACTGTATCTAAAGGCAAAGCTGTTTTCAGTTTTGGATAAAGTAGTAAAAGATTAGACACTGTATCAAGTTTTCACTGCTGTCTGTGTCTTCACTGAGGAGATTCACCATTAGGGTTGAGCGGACACCTAGATGTCCGTGTTCGACGGGTTCGGCCGAACTTTAAAAAAAAGTCCGGGTCCGTGTCCCGGACTTTTACCGAACTTTTCCTGGACACCGAACCCCATTGAAGTCAATGGGGACCCGAACTTTAAGGCACTAAAATGGCTCTAAAACACCAAAGGAAAGGGCTAGAGTGCTGCAAATGGCAGCAAAACGTAATTAAGAGCATGGCAAGTGCTCTGCAAACAAATGTGGATAGGGAAATAACTTAAAACAACAAAAAAAAACAGAAAAATAAAACAATGTTCTTCTTCATCTCTGAAGGACGAGGCCCATATGGAGTAGGAGGGAGGTTGAGGTGGTGGTGGATGTGGCGGTGACATAGGCGTGCGCACAGGGTGTGCTGGGTGTGCCTGGGCACACCCTAATCACCTAGGGCACATAGCATTGCCAGTGAGGAGATGGGAAAGATCTCCCTGGGACCTGCTCTGCTCTATTTCTCCTTGCCTACAGGTACATGGCCCCGATACATTACTCTCCCTGCTGGCAAACACATGCATGTGTATTTCAACTTTGGGGTGCACACCTTAATGCAATAGACTGCGCACACCTATGGGCGGTGTAGGTGGAAGCGGCGGTGGAGGAGGACCAGGGCCGGATTAACAGCATCATGGGCTTGGTGCTGAGGATTTTGAAGGGCCTTAGGGCCGTGCCTTGCCATGCACCCAGAGGAGGAAGGGTGCAGCCATGCATGCCTAATTCAACATGGGATGCTGTCTCTGAAGCCCATAAACACATCCATGCATCGCCAACTGTCCCTCCTTGTCCGGCCTTCACGCTGTGTGGGGAGGTTCTGAGGGTGCTGCCTGGGGAAGCGAGCATAGAAGCCAGACTTCTGTGTTTACAAGTGACAGAAGAGCGGTAACAGTGAATATGGCCAACCCGGGGCCTATATAAAAGGTAGGGGCCTGGAGCTGCAGCTCCAATAGACCCTACATTAATCTGGCCCTGAGGAGGAGGACGAGGTAGCCAACACTGCTTCTTTTCACAAATTTTAAATGAGGGTACACCCCAAAAGAGTGAGAAAGAGCAAAAATGGAACAATGGGTGGGTAAGGTCGGTATCCATTGCTATTCTGCATAAGGTACGGAAAAGTCCCGTGGGATCCATGCCTGGTTCATTTTAATGAACGTGAGCTTGTCCACATTGTCTCTGGACAGGCGGCTGCGCTTGTCTGTTATAACGCCCCCAGCCGTGCTAAATACCCGTTCAGATAATACACTGGCTGCAGGGCACGCCAGCACCTCCAAGGCGTAAAGGGCAAGCTCAGGCCATGTGCCCAATTTGGAGACCCAGAAGTTGAAGGGGGCAGACCCGTCATTCACTACATGTAGGCGTGTGCACACATACTGCTCCACCATGTTGGTAAAATGCTGCCTCCTGCTAAGACGTTCCATCTGAGCTGCTGGTGCTGCTGTTTGTTGTGGCGTGCTGACAAAGCTTTTCCACATTTCGGCCATGCTAACCCTGCCTTCTGAGGTGCTGGCGGTGCCCTGGTTGCGTTGGCGACCTCCTCCTCCTCCTCCTCTGCCTTGTGCTTCCACTGTGGCCCCGCTGTCAGATGGGAATGCCAGCAGCATGGCGTCTACCAGCGTGCGCTTGTACTCGCGCATCTTGCGATCGCGCTCCAGTGAGTGAATTAAGGACGGTACGTTGTCCTTGTAACGGGGATCCAGCAGCGTGGCCACCCAGTAATCAGCACAAGTTAGAATGTGGGCAACTCGGCGGTCGTTGTGGAGACACTGCAGCATGTAATCGCTCATGTGTGCCAGGCTGCCCAGAGGCGACGAAAGGCTGTCCTCTGTGGGAGGTGTATGGTCCGTGTCCTCTGTATCCCCCCAGCCACGCACCAGTGATGGCCATGAGCTGGCCTGGGTGCCACCCTGCTGTGAACATGGTTCCATCTCCTCCTCCAGCTCCTCCTCCTCCTCATCCTCCTCATCCTCCAGAACTGTGCCCTTGCTGGACAATTGCGTCCCTGGCGTTTGCGTGTGCAGGAACCCACCCTCGGAGCCCCTTGCGAATGACTGCCCTGAAAGCCTTGGAAATGTTACCTCTTCATCCTCCTCCTCCTCCTCATCCTGTGCCACATCCTCTTCCATCATCGCCCGAATTGTTTTTTCAAGGAGGCATAGAAGTGGGATAGTTAAGCTGAGAACGGCGTCATTGCCACTGGCCATGTTGGTGGAGTACTCAAAACAGCGCAACAAGGCACACAGGTCTCACATGGAGGCCCAGTTATTGGTGGTGAAGTGGTGCTGTTCCGCAGAGCGACTCACGCGTGCGTGCTGCAGCTGAAACTCCACTATGGCCTGCTGCTGCTCGCACAGTCTTTCCAGCATGTGCAAGGTGGAGTTCCACCTTGTGGGCACGTCACATATGAGGCGGTGAGCGGGAAGGCCGAAGTTACGCTGCAGCGCTGCCAGGCGAGCAGCAGCAGGGTGAGAACGCCGAAAGTGCGCACAAACGGCCCGCACTTTCTGCAGCAGCTCTGACATATCGGGGTAGTTTTTAAGGAACCTCTGCACCACCAAATTCAGCACATGCGCCAGGCAAGGGATGTGCGTCAAACCGGCTAGGCCCAGAGCTGCTATGAGATTTCGCCCGTTATCGCACACCACCAGGCCGGGCTTGAGGCTCGCTGGCAGCAACCACTCATTTGTCTGCTGTTCCATGCTCCTCCACAACTCCTGCGCGGTGTGTGGTTTGTCCCCCAAACAGGCAAGTTGTAAAACTGCCTGCTGTCGTTTACCCCTGGCCGTGCTGAAGTTGGTGGTGAAGGTGTTACGCTGTCCGGATGAGGAGGCGGTAGAGGATGAGGAAGCGGAGTAGGAGGAGTTAGGAACAGGAGGCAAACTGAAGCGCCCTGCAATCCTCGGTGGTGGAAGGACATGCGCCAAATTGCTATCCGCCTCAGGCCCATCCGCCACTGCATTTACCCAGTGTGCCGTTAGGGAGATATAACGCCCCTGACCGTGCTTACTGGTCCACGTATCCGTAGTTAGGTGGACCTTGGCACAGATGGCGTTGCGCAGTGCACACCTGATTTTTTCCCCCACTTGGTTGTGCAGGGAAGGGATGGCTTGCCTGGAAAAGTAGTGGCGGCTGGGCACGACGTACTGTGGGACAGCCACCGACATAAGGTTTTTAAAACTGTGCGTCTCCACCAGACGGAATGACAGCATTTCAAAGGCCAATAATTTTGAAATGCTGGCATTCAGGGCCAGGGATCGCGGGTGGGTAGGGGGGTACTTCCTCTTCCTCTCAAGTGTTTGGGAGATGGAAAGCTGAACGCTTCCACGGGACATTGTGGAGATGGTTGTTGGTGACCCAGGTGGTGGTGTTGCTGACAGATCGTCTGTTTGCGGGGTGGCAGGTGCCGGTATCACTACAGATGTGGCTGGAGCGGCCGAGACTGCAGCAGAAGAGGAAGCAGGATGAGCCAGAGACGTTTCTTGGTTTTGAAGGTGTGTACTCCACTGCAGCTCGTGCTTTGCACTTAGATGCCTGATCATGCAGGTTGTGCTCAGGTTGAGAAGGTTCATGCCTCGCTTCAAGCTCTGATTGCACAGGGTGCAAACCACTCGTGTCCTGTCATCAGCACATTTTCTAAAGAACTTCCACACTAGAGAACTCCTTTGAGCTGACTTTGGTGCGCTCGTTCCCTTGCTGCGTTGGGCAGTAGCGGGCGTAGTGTCTAGGGCACGGCCGCTCCGCTTCTGCACCCTGCTCCCTCTTCTGCTGTGCTGGTGGCTCTGTGCGACCACCGCCTCTTCCTCCAAACTACTCAGTTCACCTGCATGACGTTCATTCCATGTGGGGTCGAGGACCTCATCGTCCTCCACATCATCTTCCACCCAGTCTTCACCCCTGCCCTCCTTGTCGGTCTCCACAATGCTGAACGCCGCAGCAGTTGGCACCTGCGTTTCGTCATCATCGGAGACGTGCTGCGATGATCCTTGCATGTACTCATCTTGAGGAATAAGTGGTTGGGCATCGCTGCACTCAATCTCTTCCACTTCTGGGGCAGGGCTAGGTGGATGGCCCTGGGAAACCCTGCTGACAGAGTCCTCAAAAAGAATAAGAGACTGCTGTATGGCTTGGGGCTCAGACTGCTGGCCTGATTTGCAAGGGGGTGAGGTGAAAGACGGTTGGACATTGGCTGCAGGTGCCAACTCTGACCTTTCTGCAGTAGACTGGGTGGGAGACAATGTGAAGGAACTGGAGGCACTGTCAGCAGCAAACCAATCTACTATCGCCTCAACTTGTTCTGGCCTCATCACTTCTAGGGGCGTTTGATGCCCTACCAAATACTGATGCAGGTTCTGTCGCCTACTCACACTTGAGGAAGGTGTTTCACTTGTGCGTGTAGCTGGCACAGATCGACCATGTCCTCTCCTTGCAACAGGAGCTCTACCAGCAGCACCACGACCCAGGCCACGGCCCTTATTTGACGGTCTCCTCATATTTCTGTAATTTAAGATCTTGCCCTAGAAAGGTTTTTATTGAATAGCGGAATAGAAAATATGATCCAAAAAAAGTGTATGTATATCACACGTACACAACCACACTAGGCCCCAATTACTATTGTTTGTACCCCTAAAAGGCTAGATGAGGAGTAGGGGGAGTATGGAACAGGCAGCACCCTCAAACCTTCAGAAGTATGAGATGAACCCCAACAACTTGGAAAGGTGGATCTCTCTCACACGTACCGACACAGACTATCCCGCAATTCAATTGATCCTCAAAGGTTTTTATTGAATAGCGGAATAGGAAATATGATCAAAAAAAGTGTATGTATCTCGCACGTACACAACCACACTAGGCCCCAATTACTATTGTTTGTACCCCTAAAAGGCTAGATGAGGAGTAGGGGGGGTATGGAACAGGCAGCACCCTCAAACCTTCAGAAGTATGAGATGAACCCCAACAACTTGGAAAGGTGGATCTCTCTCACACGTACCGACACAGACTATCCCGCAATTCAATTGATCCCCAAAGGTTTTTATTGAATAGCGGAATAGGAAATATGATCAAAAAAAGTGTATGTATCTCACACGTACAGAAACACACTAGGCCCCAATTACTATTGTTTGTACACCTAAAAGGATGGATGAGGAGGAGGAGGAGTATGGAACAGGCAGCACCCTCAAAGCTTCAGAAGTATGAGATGAACCCCAAAAACTTGGAAAGGTGGATCTCACACGTACCGACACAGACTATTCCGCAATTTAATTGATCCCCAAAGGTTTTTATTGAATAGCGGAATAGGAAATATGATCAAAAAATGTGTATGTATCTCACACGTACAGAAGCACACTAGGCCCCAATTACTATTGTTTGTACACCTAAAAGGATGGATGAGGAGGAGGAGGAGTATGGAACAGGCAGCACCCTCAAAGCTTCAGAAGTATGAGATGAACCCCAAAAACTTGGAAAGGTGGATCTCACACGTACCGACACAGACTATCCCGCAATTTAATTGATCCCCAAAGGTTTTTATTGAATAGCGGAATAGGAAATATGATCAAAAAATGTGTATGTATCTCACACGTACAGAAGCACACTAGGCCCCAATTACTATTGTTTGTACACCTAAAAGGATGGATGAGGAGGAGGAGGAGTATGGAACAGGCAGCACCCTCAAAGCTTCAGAAGTATGAGATGAACCCCAAAAACTTGGAAAGGTGGATCTCACACGTACCGACACAGACTATCCCGCAATTTAATTGATCCCCAAAGGTTTTTATTGAATAGCGGAATAGGAAATATGATCAAAAAATGTGTATGTATCTCACACGTACAGAAGCACACTAGGCCCCAATTACTATTGTTTGTACACCTAAAAGGATGGATGAGGAGGAGGAGGAGTATGGAACAGGCAGCACCCTCAAAGCTTCAGAAGTATGAGATGAACCCCAAAAACTTGGAAAGGTGGATCTCACACGTACCGACACAGACTATCCCGCAATTTAATTGATCCCCAAAGGTTTTTATTGAATAGCGGAATAGGAAATATGATCAAAAAATGTGTATGTATCTCACACGTACAGAAGCACACTAGGCCCCAATTACTATTGTTTGTACACCTAAAAGGATGGATGAGGAGGAGGAGGAGTATGGAACAGGCAGCACCCTCAAAGCTTCAGAAGTATGAGATGAACCCCAAAAACTTGGAAAGGTGGATCTCACACGTACCGACACAGACTATCCCGCAATTTAATTGATCCCCAAAGGTTTTTATTGAATAGCGGAATAGGAAATATGATCAAAAAAAGTGTATGTATCTCGCACGTACACAACCACACTAGGCCCCAATTACTATTGTTTGTACCCCTAAAAGGCTAGATGAGGAGTAGGGGGGGTATGGAACAGGCAGCACCCTCAAACCTTCAGAAGTATGAGATGAACCCCAACAACTTGGAAAGGTGGATCTCTCTCACACGTACCGACACAGACTATCCCGCAATTCAATTGATCCTCAAAGGTTTTTATTGAATAGCGGAATAGGAAATATGATCAAAAAAAGTGTATGTATCTCGCACGTACACAACCACACTAGGCCCCAATTACTATTGTTTGTACCCCTAAAAGGCTAGATGAGGAGTAGGGGGGGTATGGAACAGGCAGCACCCTCAAACCTTCAGAAGTATGAGATGAACCCCAACAACTTGGAAAGGTGGATCTCTCTCACACGTACCGACACAGACTATCCCGCAATTCAATTGATCCTCAAAGGTTTTTATTGAATAGCGGAATAGGAAATATGATCAAAAAAAGTGTATGTATCTCGCACGTACACAACCACACTAGGCCCCAATTACTATTGTTTGTACCCCTAAAAGGCTAGATGAGGAGTAGGGGGAGTATGGAACAGGCAGCACCCTCAAACCTTCAGAAGTATGAGATGAACCCCAACAACTTGGAAAGGTGGATCTCTCTCACACGTACCAACACAGACTATCCCCCAATTTAACTGATCCCCAAAGGTTTTTGATTAAATAGCGGAATAGAAAATATGATCCCAAAAAAGTGTATGTATATCACACGTACACAACCACACTAGGCCCCAATTACTATTGTTTGTACCCCTAAAAGGCTAGGAGTAGGGGGGAGTATGGAACAGGCAGCACCCTCAAACCTTCAGAAGTATGAGATGAACCCCAACAACTTGGAAAGGTGGATCTCTCTCACACGTACCAACACAGACTATCCCCCAATTTAACTGATCCCCAGAGGTTTTTGATTAAATAGCGGAATAGAAAATATGATCCCAAAAAAGTGTATGTATATCACACGTACACAACCACACTAGGCCCCAATTACTATTGTTTGTACCCCTAAAAGGCTAGGAGTAGGGGGAGTATGGAACAGGCAGCACCCTCAAACCTTCAGAAGTATGAGATGAACCCCAACAACTTGGAAAGGTGGATCTCTCTCACACGTACCAACACAGACTATCCCCCAATTTAACTGATCCCCAAAGGTTTTTGATTAAATAGCGTAATAGAAAATATGATCCCAAAAAAGTGTATGTATATCACACGTACACAACCACACTAGGCCCCAATTACTATTGTTTGTACCCCTAAAAGGCTAGGAGTAGGGGGAGTATGGAACAGGCAGCACCCTCAAACCTTCAGAAGTATGAGATGAACCCCAACAACTTGGAAAGGTGGATCTCTCTCACACGTACCAACACAGACTATCCCCCAATTTAACTGATCCCCAGAGGTTTTTGATTAAATAGCGGAATAGAAAATATGATCCCAAAAAAGTGTATGTATATCACACGTACACAACCACACTAGGCCCCAATTACTATTGTTTGTACCCCTAAAAGGCTAGGAGTAGGGGGAGTATGGAAAAGGCAGCACCCTCAAACCTTCAGAAGTATGAGATGAACCCCAACAACTTGGAAAGGTGGATCTCTCTCACACGTACCAACACAGACTATCCCCCAATTTAACTGATCCCCAGAGGTTTTTGATTAAATAGCGGAATAGAAAATATGATCCCAAAAAAGTGTATGTATATCACACGTACACAACCACACTAGGCCCCAATTACTATTGTTTGTACCCCTAAAAGGCTAGGAGTAGGGGGAGTATGGAACAGGCAGCACCCTCAAACCTTCAGAAGTATGAGATGAACCCCAACAACTTGGAAAGGTGGATCTCTCTCACACGTACCAACACAGACTATCCCCCAATTTAACTGATCCCCAGAGGTTTTTGATTAAATAGCGGAATAGAAAATATGATCCCAAAAAAGTGTATGTATATCACACGTACACAACCACACTAGGCCCCAATTACTATTGTTTGTACCCCTAAAAGGCTAGGAGTAGGGGGGAGTATGGAACAGGCAGCACCCTCAAACCTTCAGAAGTATGAGATGAACCCCAACAACTTGGAAAGGTGGATCTCTCTCACACGTACCAACACAGACTATCCCCCAATTTAACTGATCCCCAGAGGTTTTTGATTAAATAGCGGAATAGAAAATATGATCCCAAAAAAGTGTATGTATATCACACGTACACAACCACACTAGGCCCCAATTACTATTGTTTGTACCCCTAAAAGGCTAGGAGTAGGGGGGAGTATGGAACAGGCAGCACCCTCAAACCTTCAGAAGTATGAGATGAACCCCAACAACTTGGAAAGGTGGATCTCTCTCACACGTACCAACACAGACTATCCCCCAATTTAACTGATCCCCAGAGGTTTTTGATTAAATAGCGGAATAGAAAATATGATCCCAAAAAAGTGTATGTATATCACACGTACACAACCACACTAGGCCCCAATTACTATTGTTTGTACCCCTAAAAGGCTAGGAGTAGGGGGAGTATGGAACAGGCAGCACCCTCAAACCTTCAGAAGTATGAGATGAACCCCAACAACTTGGAAAGGTGGATCTCTCTCACACGTACCAACACAGACTATCCCCCAATTTAACTGATCCCCAGAGGTTTTTGATTAAATAGCGGAATAGAAAATATGATCCCAAAAAAGTGTATGTATATCACACGTACACAACCACACTAGGCCCCAATTACTATTTTTTGTACCCCTAAAAGGCTAGGAGTAGGGGGAGTATGGAACAGGCAGCACCCTCAAACCTTCAGAAGTATGAGATGAACCCCAACAACTTGGAAAGGTGGATCTCTCTCACACGTACCAACACAGACTATCCCCCAATTTAACTGATCCCCAGAGGTTTTTGATTAAATAGCGGAATAGAAAATATGATCCCAAAAAAGTGTATGTATATCACACGTACACAACCACACTAGGCCCCAATTACTATTGTTTGTACCCCTAAAAGGCTAGGAGTAGGGGGAGTATGGAACAGGCAGCACCCTCAAACCTTCAGAAGTATGAGATGAACCCCAACAACTTGGAAAGGTGGATCTCTCTCACACGTACCAACACAGACTATCCCCCAATTTAACTGATCCCCAGAGGTTTTTGATTAAATAGCGGAATAGAAAATATGATCCCAAAAAAGTGTATGTATATCACACGTACACAACCACACTAGGCCCCAATTACTATTGTTTGTACCCCTAAAAGGCTAGGAGTAGGGGGAGTATGGAACAGGCAGCACCCTCAAACCTTCAGAAGTATGAGATGAACCCCAACAACTTGGAAAGGTGGATCTCTCTCACACGTACCAACACAGACTATCCCCCAATTTAACTGATCCCCAGAGGTTTTTGATTAAATAGCGGAATAGAAAATATGATCCCAAAAAAGTGTATGTATATCACACGTACACAACCACACTAGGCCCCAATTACTATTGTTTGTACCCCTAAAAGGCTAGGAGTAGGGGGAGTATGGAACAGGCAGCACCCTCAAACCTTCAGAAGTATGAGATGAACCCCAACAACTTGGAAAGGTGGATCTCTCTCACACGTACCAACACAGACTATCCCCCAATTTAACTGATCCCCAGAGGTTTTTGATTAAATAGCGGAATAGAAAATATGATCCCAAAAAAGTGTATGTATATCACACGTACACAACCACACTAGGCCCCAATTACTATTGTTTGTACCCCTAAAAGGCTAGGAGTAGGGGGGAGTATGGAACAGGCAGCACCCTCAAACCTTCAGAAGTATGAGATGAACCCCAACAACTTGGAAAGGTGGATCTCTCTCACACGTACCAACACAGACTATCCCCCAATTTAACTGATCCCCAGAGGTTTTTGATTAAATAGCGGAATAGAAAATATGATCCCAAAAAAGTGTATGTATATCACACGTACACAACCACACTAGGCCCCAATTACTATTGTTTGTACCCCTAAAAGGCTAGGAGTAGGGGGAGTATGGAACAGGCAGCACCCTCAAACCTTCAGAAGTATGAGATGAACCCCAACAACTTGGAAAGGTGGATCTCTCTCACACGTACCAACACAGACTATCCCCCAATTTAACTGATCCCCAGAGGTTTTTGATTAAATAGCGGAATAGAAAATATGATCCCAAAAAAGTGTATGTATATCACACGTACACAACCACACTAGGCCCCAATTACTATTGTTTGTACCCCTAAAAGGCTAGGAGTAGGGGGGAGTATGGAACAGGCAGCACCCTCAAACCTTCAGAAGTATGAGATGAACCCCAACAACTTGGAAAGGTGGATCTCTCTCACACGTACCAACACAGACTATCCCCCAATTTAACTGATCCCCAAAGGTTTTTGATTAAATAGCGGAATAGAAAATATGATCCCAAAAAAGTGTATGTATATCACACGTACACAACCACACTAGGCCCCAATTACTATTGTTTGTACCCCTAAAAGGCTAGATGAGGAGTAGGGGGAGTATGGAACAGGCAGCACCCTCAAACCTTCAGTATGAGATTGTGTTCACTGTACCCCACAAAGATTGAGTTCACTGCACCCCACAATGATTGTGTTCACGGCACCCCACAAAGATTGTGTTCACTGCACCTCACAAAGATTGTGTTCACTGTACCCCCCAAAGATTGTGTTCACTGCACCCCACAAAGATTCTGTTCACTGTACCCCACAAAGATTGTGTTCACTGCACCCCAAAAAGATTGTGTTCACTGCACCCCAAAAAGGATGTTGTTCACTGCACCCCAAAAAGGATTTTGTTCACTGCACCCCAAAAAGGATGTTGTTCACTCCACCCCAAAAAGATTGTGTTCACTGCACCCCACAAAGATTGTGTTCACTGCACCCCAAAAAGATTGTGTTCACTGCACCCCAAAAATGATTTTGTTCACTGCACCCCAAAAAGGATTTTGTTCACTGCACCCCAAAAAGGATGTTGTTCACTCCACCCCAAAAAGATTGTGTTCACTGCACCCCAAAAAGATTGTGTTCACTGCACCCCACAAAGGATTTTGTTCACTGCACCCCAAAAAGATTGTGTTCACTGCACCCCAAAAAGGATGTTGTTCACTGCACCCCAAAAAGGATTTTGTTCACTGCACCCCAAAAAGATTGTGTTCACTGCACCCCACAAAGGATTTTGTTCACTGCACCCCACAAAGATTGTGTTCACTGCACACCAAAAAGGATTGTGTTCACTGCACCCCAAAAAGATTTTGTTCACTGCACCCCAAAAAGATTGTGTTCACTGCAGCCCAAAAAGATTGTGTTCACTGCAGCCCAAAAAGATTGTGTTCACTGCAGCCCAAAAAGATTGTGTTCACTGCAGCCCAAAAAGATTGTGTTCACTGCAGCCCAAAAAGATTGTGTTCACTGCAGCTCACACACAGAAAAATGGATGTGGATCACTGACACCTGCCTATCTCCAATCCCACACCACACAGCAATATCGATTGTAGTTTGTAGAACACAGTTTCCCTAAAATTCAGCAGACTCTGTCCCTAACAGGATTGAGAAGAGATCGTAGATCAGGATTGAGTGCAGATTCACCCCACCCCCCACACAGCAATATCGATTGTAGTTTGTAGAACACAGTTTCCCTAAAATTCAGCAGACTCTGTCCCTAACAGGATTGAGAAGAGATCGTAGATCAGGATTGAGTGCAGATTCACCCCACCCCCCACACAGCAATATCGATTGTAGTTTGTAGAACACAGTTTCCCTAAAATTCAGCAGACTCTGTCCCTAACAGGATTGAGAAGAGATCGTAGATCAGGATTGAGTGCAGATTCACCCCACCCCCCACACAGCAATATCGATTGTAGTTTGTAGAAGACACTGACCCTATATAATTCAGCAGACTCTATCCCTAAAATGCCTACAACTCGCCCTGCCTAAACACTCCGACCTGTCCCTCAATTCTATCCGGACACAAATGGTTTTTTCCTGCCTATCTTTCCCTAATCAGCAGCCAGCACGTTGATGTGTGCTCTGTCCCTGAATCTAAGCAGCATAATGACGCCGCTGCGGCTGCCTCGAACTTATAAAGACTTGGTCACATGCTTCAGACGGCCAATCACAGCTACTGAGACATTTGCAGGCATGGCTGGGATGGCTTAAGGCACACCAGTTAAACGATTGTTGATTGGCTGTTGAAAGCCCGCCATGAAAAGAGCGCCAAAGCATGCAAAACCCGGAAATAAAACGACCGAACACGGATTTTTACCCGAACATACAGTAAAGTGTCCGTGTCCGTGTTCGGGTACAAAAAATCCAATTATTCGGTACGAACACGAATAATACAGTCCGTGTTCGCTCAACACTATTCACCATCTGTATCTGTCCTGGGGATCACTGTCACCACAACTGTAAAGAGGTAAATCTGTCAATGTGGACACTTGTTCCTGTGACAACTAGTTAAGAGGGCATTTGCCTTACTGTTAAAATATTTATTCTCACTTTATTTTATCAAATGTCATAAAATCTCTTGAATATGACAGAGAAGGTTTTAAAGTAACACTAAACAAAGAGCAATTCAAATAAAATTATAAATATCAAAAACCTGCGTAGCACTGTCCCCGTAGAGCTTGCTGTATGACGTCATGACAAAGCGTTCGTGACGCACGCGAAACGCGTTGACTTCATTGGCGCAAAGTGTCTGCACTTCAAACCTGCGTTCCACGCTACAGCTCTTCCTACTTCCGGCTTTTTATTTCCAGCTTCTGGACGCTGGAACCCCTAATGGAGAAGTGACTATTCGCTGCTTCTTATCCACTGCTCTAACCGGAATGGATAACCGGTTCCTGGGCACCAAGGAACCTTTTGGACAGGGGTAAGGTGGGCAGCCCAGATAAATAAAGAGGCTGGATAAATAGATGGTTATATACCCACTGATTGCGCTAGTGCAAAAGCATCAGCCTACCCCTATCCTTATAAACTGTTAGGCTGTATTTAAGTGCCCTGCTGAAGGATAAAAACGGTACCATTACTGTTCAGCATCTAAGATATTCATCTTGTACGTTTGGAGGACTTTTACCTTACCCAAGGGTGTCTTAATATGGTCCATATGCTAAGAATTCCAGTTTAACTGGACTATAGCCTGAAACTATTCTTAATGGATTATCAAGGCTCCCATTTTGCACAGCGCCAGCCTAGGGTGGTAAAAACAATATATATGAACATTATCCAGAATACTACTGTGGAATACTCCAAACCTTCTGTTTATGGTTCTGCTTTGACTTGACTAAAAGGTCCCGCTGGACACCGAAGGTTACCCTAAATTAAGACTCTGCCATCTTGGTGGAATAATATCTACGATTCCCCATAAGGAACATAAATTACATTTTCACCAGCACTGCTAACTGGAATGCAATCCGGAGGTTTAACATTGTCTTGAGCTGGCTTACTGCCGTGAACTCTCTTTTGCAGATATTTAGTGTTATACTGGAAAATTGAGTATGCTCTGTAGTGAGGTTCAAATTATTTTGGAACACTGTCATTTATGAATTTTATCACAAGGAGTCAATAGGTTCTGAGTGGAGTGCATGAGTGGAAGCGTGAGGCCCGTTTATGTGCTGTTTTGTCTGACATGGATTTTGTATGTGTGCACTGGGTGTCTTGGGGGTTTGCTTGATTAAACAACTTTTAGCAGTTGTATTTTATGTACCAGTCTACTTTTTCAATGAAATCATTTTTCTCGTTATTATACCAGTGCTGAGCCTCATTTGCAACTTTTCTGGCAGAGACCTGCTGCAGCAGGACTCCGATCTCTGGGTTATTTTGATAACTGTTACAGTTGCTGTGGCTCCTGGGCTAAATTGACCAAACGGTAATAGAATTATCAGGAATTATCATCCCCAACACTGATTGGATATTGAATGATATAAGGATCTCATGAATTGTTATGTTTAGTCTTGCTGTATGATGACTTGTTGGGCCTTCTCTGATTACCAGACAGTCACTTAGGGTACAGTTCACACATTCATGCTTACTCCCACTGGCTCGTTACTCAATAAACAGTCCGGGGGTGTTGGTTTTTTAGTATTTATTATGGAACTTGGATGGGAGAAGGGAATAGTGGGACACTCCAACTGGAATTATATACAGATGATAAGGACAACTCTCACTTGGCCTCACCAGGTTACTTGTGGAAGAAGTCACACTGCTTTGACCATACTGACACTTGTATGGAAAGGGTTAAGTCTTCTTGCTCTTTCTCCAGCAATAGACATGGTGAACTACATTATCTTCAGGATACTCTCTAGCATCCCCTTTACTGACACTCGTCCACTGACTCTTCTAGCTGCCCCCCTTAGGTCAGGCCCCTTGACAGAGATCTGTACACACTGTATGCAGAATCAGATCCTCCCAGTGTCTCCCTTCCAGTCAGTTCTGCAGGACCTCCGGGTTCAGTTACTCTCTAGCTCTTTAGGCCCTCAGGTTGACTACCTGAGGCCGCATGGCAACTTCTACAGAGGAGGAGGCAGCTGCCCCCTTGCTCCGGGACTCCGCTCTCTAGCTGAAGGACCCAGAGCACATGTGCTCCTGGCATTTATACAGTATCCCAGCATGCACTGATGCGTTTTCCTCTGCCAAATCACCAGGGCTGTACTAAAAGCCAGATTTCCTCCCACTGTTCAATATGCCTCCCTATTGGACCAGTGTGAAACACTTCAGACAGACTGAGTTGCACCTGAGCACATTGAGCAGACCTCACTAGCAGATCCAGCTCTCTGGTAGGCAGAAAACAATATAGGGTTAACTGCAATCTTTCTGGTAAGCAGAAAGGAATAAAAACTATACTCTCTCGCTATAAATCTTTACTGAACATCAAATGTGTATTTTTTGTTCAATGATATCGTTTAGGCATAGTGAAAGATGATTGACACTAGTTTTTATTTTGTTCAACCAGTATTTGCATCTCTTTTTTAACCTTACAGGTGTTAGCAATTACATGTGATATATTTAATACTGATTTATATTAAAACTATGTTTTTTTTTTGTGTGTTTCTTAGTGAATGTAAACAATCAACATACTATACCCTGCCCCCATACTGTTTAGCAATAGGACTATATGGAGGAGGTAGGGGTGTCATTTACCACTGTGTATATGCCCACATGTGTGACTCTACATGGGCTCAGACATGGGCTGCACGAATAAGAAAAAGGAGGAAATGAAGAGCTTGAAAGGGAACTGAAACATGCTCAGTAGACGACAACAGCTGGTCTAAACAATCTCAGGATGCATTAGGAACACAGCGAAGATCGGAAGGACTTTTGAAGGTAGGCTCAACCGGGTATATTTCACAGTATTGAAAAAATAAAGGTGCGCTAAATATAAAGTAACAAATCACAATGTATACATGACAAAAACATATACAATAAGTGTTATACAAAGTAATAATGGACCAGTGATGTCCAATAGTGCAGTGTTAATTTTGGCAGCAAATTTCAATTTAGTTTTAGTCTTAGTCTTAGGACTAAAATGGCATTTTAGTTTTAGTCCTATTTTAGTCTTCTGCAAGTGTTTTAGTTTTAGTCGTATTTAGTCGACTAAAACTCCAGTATATTTTAGTCGACTAAAACGCCCTACATTTTAGTCGACTAAAACTCATTTTAGTCATCTATAATCGAATGGGTGTAGTTCAATTGTAATTTGTAATGCATTATTTAAGCATTTCTCTACAATTTCCAAACTCATTATATACTACTGCTGGTCCTGGAGTGAAAAATCTAATATGTTATTATTTATGCTTTGAGCTTTGAGCATGCACCAGTGTTAATTTTTGGCAGCAAATTTCGATTTAGTTTTAGTTATAGTCTTTTGACTAAAATGCCATTTTAGTTTTAGTCGTATTTTAGTCTTAAGACTAAAATGCCATTTTAGTTTTAGTCGTATTTTAGTCATCTGAATTGTGTTAGTCGACGAAAACGTTTTAGTCGGTTTTAGTCGACGAAATTAACACTGCAATAGTGATACCGTCCACAATACTACAATTACACCAAGTGCATTGGTACGTGCAAATGTGGACAAAAAGTCCCAAAGTGAAATTCAAACAATCAAGTCCAATAGTGTTCTCCACCAGGTGCTGGAAAAACAATTTAAACTGAGAGTGATGAATTCCGTGCTCTGTGACTAAAGATCCCGCCACCAGATAGCTTTCCTCCTTACCAAAGGTAATAGGATTATACGCAGAAAATATTCTAACTGCTGGATGACAAAGAGTGGATATCTTCAATTTAGTCACCCCGTGGTAAGGTATAGATGGCCTCTTACCAAATATTGGGAATAACAGGCACAGACTGAATCCAGTAGTTGAAGTTCATATAATGGGTTGATTGCCAGATACTGAGATCCCGCTCCTACTATCGGCTCCTGTTTCCCTTAGCTTCCACAAATGAACATGTGTAGAGCAGAGAAAAAGACCATAGCATAATATCCCCGAGATATATTTATTTAAATATGTGTTGCACTTACATAAAAAGCAGGGGTTCGAGCGTAGATAACAGTGGGTACACAGATCCCGGCTGCAGACCGGGCTTGTGTGTGACGTCCGTGGCGGCGCGACACGCCTCCTCTCTTACGACGTTTCCTCTCAACAGGCTTCTACTGAGATAGGAGGGGAAACAGGAGCCGATAGTAGGAACGGGATCTCAGTATCTGGCAATCAACCCATTATATGAACTTCAACTACTGGATTCAGTATGTGCCTGTTATTCCCAATATTTGGTAAGAGGCCATCTATACCTTACCACGGGGTGACTAAATTAAAGATATCCACTCTTTGTCATCCAGCAGTTAGAATATTTTCTGCGTATAATCCTATTACCTTTGGTAAGGAGGAAAGCTATCTGGTGGTGGGATCTTTAGTCACGGAGCACTGAATTCATCACTCTCAGTTTAAATTGATTTTCCAGCACCTGGTGGAGAACACTATTGGACTTGATTGTTTGAATTTCACTTTGGGACTTTTTGTCCACATTTGCACATACCAATGCACTTGGTGTAATTTTAGTATTGTGGACGGTATCACTATTGGACATCACTGGTCCATTATTACTTTGTATAACACTTATTGTATATGTTTTTGTCATGTATACATTGTGATTTGTTACTTTATATTTAGCGCACCTTTATTTTTTCAATTCTTTATCACTATACACAGTTCAGGTAGCAGCTTTAAGTTATCAGCGCACCCTTATATCACAACATATTTCACAGTACACAAAACAAATGCTTTTGTGGTTTTGTGAGTATGCACACTCTGTTAAATAACACGTAATGATAGTTTTTCATACTCTGGGTTTCATGACATTTTAATCCTTCCTTATTCTATTCATGAGGAAAACATTTTTAAATTTAGACTTACTTTAAATAACAAACTAAGCTTTGTAAAAACATTATCTAGATGATAAATGAATATTATCATATAATGTGATTATTTGTCACAGAACACAATAATAATTAGTATACTTTCCTTAATAATAATTAGTTTGTTCCCCTAATATTTGTATAGGAGGTCCCAACCACCTTCCACAATATAAGAGACAGTTTTTCGCAGTGTGCATCATTAAATGAGCAATTAGCAGCTTATCCAAAAATTCCTTCATTTTGATCCTTATGATGAGGCTGACCACACGCAGTGTGATCATTCTGCCATCAAGAGGAAACACTAAGCTTTTAAGAGAAAAATGTAGCACTCTTTCAAGGATAATCAATATGTACAATGCATTATTTATTTTATTACCACATTTCCAACTTCTTGGAATTTGTGAAAAAAAAAAGGGAAAATGAAATAGATTGCACAGTACTTTCTTTATGTGTTAATGTGACAACCCTATGCCTCTGCCTTCCTCAGCCATTCAGTGCAACTCTATTTCTATTCTTTTAATCATGGCTGTAATTTAATATCAGAGTTATAGACAACCTGAAGCCTTTACGGCTGGCCACACATGGCTAAAACCTGGTATAAGCTAGTCCTACACCTCTATGTACAGAGAATAAGAGATGTATAAAATAACAGTATGAACCTTGAAGGTTTAGGAACAAAAAATGTTGATGTATTACTCAACCACCTGCGCTCTGTGTGAAAATGAAAAACCCCAAGGACTGCGGCAATCCAATGCCCGAACATAGGATATAAAAAACCTATAATAAAAAAACTAGATGACCTGTCCCTTTGAAAGCTTTCAAATAAATACATTGTGATAAAATAAATAAATATATCATATGAATCAACTCAGTAAATGTGCAAATAAAAATGTATACTCAAAGGCAACAACAAATAAATAATTTATAAAAATTCATTAATTTAGAAAAATACAGTACAGAATATGAATACATACACAAAGATTCAAAGTTAAAAAATAATTCTAAGACTTCTTATACGAAGTCTCTGAAAATCAAGTGTAAATCTACGTGCTCCACCACCTCCACATGTACAAACTCCTTACCAAAGATGGGAAACTTCTACACTATAGGAGGTCAACACAGCATGAATGGAAAAAGCCCACTATCTCAGCAGCAACCCGCACCTCCTACCACTAGATGGCTCCAATACTATCCCAAAGGCTCAGATGTTACACCAGGAATCGATCAATGCAACTCTCTGTTAAGCAGGAAGTTTATTTGCGCTTTAAAGATTCTCAATTTTAAATACTTAGGGCCGGATTTAAAGAAACTGCAGCTTCAAACATCTATGACGTGTTTCAGTTTCGCCGCGTTCAAATCAATTAACTGGCGCTGCGGCGAATTGGCGAGTAAAACAGCAATAATGAATTCCGCCGTCAGCGGGATTCACTTACGATCGCGGCTTCGCCAATTCGCAAACTTATGTCTTCCTGCTTATAGCAGTTTCACATAGCGATGTGGGCTAGTGGATTAGTGCACACATCACATGTCTGTAATTCATCTCCCTCTGCTGTAGGTTCGAGGCTTACCATCTCCACCTACTTTTTTTATTTTCTTTTTTTGTTTATATTGCTAAAATGGAACGGATTACATCATATATATTGCTAAATAATGTTACACTCAGAAGCGCTTGCAAGCTTACACCATTTTAAGTGTTTTTTTGATCTTGTCTGTGTGTCGAATCGATCTTATGAAGGAAAGTACCAAAGGCAAGTGACCAAACCCCTACCCTACTTCAGGGCAAGATGAAACCTCACAATTTTACCATGGTCTTCTTCCCACATTCCATACAATGTTTAGTTCTTTAGCTATATGTGCTTTTTAGCCTTAACACACTCCCTTTTTTCCACCATACAGCTTTATTCTGCACAATAGCTAAGTGCTTTGCAACTTCACTGCAGTTCACAACGTCATGGGTTCAAATCACATCACTACACTTGGGATCTCTTTTCACTCTCATTTTTTTAAACAGTTTTTTTAAACTATCTTGAATTTGGGGGGGGAGGGGGGTGTCCTACCCAAATTTCAAGCACATCAATGGAAACAACACAATTTTGATTTTATGAGTGTGGTCCTAGTTTTATCGAGATGCAATTCTTTACATATTTACCATGGTTCTTACAATTTCTTGACCAATAAACATAGGTGTCTGATATTGGACTCTCTCCATATTTCAACAACACAGGCCCTCATAGTCCAACACTACATTTGCCTCACACCTCAACACAACACTGTCACATCCCTACTCTACATTACAACCCCTCACATCACCAGTACAAGCAGCATGCAAAGTGCAAAACTCCGGCCTTGGCAGCTTAATGGGCCATACACTAACAATTTGTCTAGACTTTTTCCTGTAGACTTAACCAAACCATATAATAGAAGCTCAAACCTCAACACTTTCAATTTGGATGCAATCAGGCAGGCCCTTGCACTACATAGAAAATGTCAATCGGAAGGATAAAGTCTTCTCTAAATCTTACAGTGTGGATGGCCCTTTTGTCTGTAGGCACCCACACAAAACAAAAAAACACATGTTCAATTCTAATGTATTTATTTATTTGAGAATGACAGCAGAAGGAGGGATGCAGCAAAAGAATATTGTCACTCTCCAGTCCGTGTGCCTTTACAGCGCCAGACCACGATCTTTGCTCCATGGCTACGGGATTCTGATGTCTTCCACAACTTCCGGCAGAGTTCAGAATCCATTCTGCACCTCTACCAGCTCATAGGGGACAGGCATGGCAAGGTTGCTGGGCAGCTTCCAAGCCACTTTCGAAGTTCCAGGGTGTTCATGTTGGTCATTGGCCATGTGCCTTACCAAATATCCACTGACCACAAAAGAAAATGAGTGGAGTCCATCAAGGTGGGTTTCTACCACCTACACCCGCAAGCAGTACCACTCCTGGAAAAATAAAACAAAGGATAAGACATTTCATTATGAAAATCACATCTTAATGCCTGTTTGCTTCATTCTGAACTTCATTTAATTTCGACATCACGAGTGAAATAACACATTTTATGCCAACTTACACAAACCAGAAATCATTAATGTAAACATTTGAATACACACCTGTGACGCCAGACAGCCCATCACCACAGGCTTCCCATGGTACGTGCCATGATTCCAAGATGTTGATGTTCTGGAAAATTACAACACCATAAGATACCAAGCAGCCGTTCATGTTATCAATAACTACACAGGTGGCATAGACACAAATAAACACCTGCCAGCTCTTCTCAGCCCTTTACACTATTCACAATACCAACATGTTTATGGTTAGAGGTGCATGTTTTTGCTCAAGTAACACAATTTTACCAATGTTGACTACACTTTATCTACAATGGCAAGTGTCATTGGCAGATGATAATCACCCTCTGTCTCCCTGTGAGTGGCACCTCTGCTAACTAGCTAATTAATACACATGCCCTATCTTGACCGGTTACAGTACTTACATGTAAAGTGGCTAGCAACCAGGGTATTCCGGGTGGCCATACCGGCAGCGGTGCTCCGCCGCCTGGGGGCCGCCGGCTGACGGACCTCTGGCTCCCTCTCCTCCGTCAGCTCCCAAGAATCATCCCGGGCAACGCACATGTTGTGCAACACGCAGCACGCCAGGATGATCTTGGAAGCCTTTGTAGGAGAGTACAGGAGTTCACCCCCAGGCCGGGCCAAGCAGAGAAACCGGGACTTGAGAAGACCTATGGTCAACTCAATGATACTCCGGCTTCTCCGCAAGGCCCTGTTGTAATTCCTCTCTGCTGGGCCCTGGGGGTACCTGATTGGAGCCATCAGCCACGTCAGCTGCGGGTAACCAGCATCCCCTGAAAAATAAGAAAAATATACATTAGTTATTCATATCATGTGACTTTAGATGACTCCTCAAAATGGGAGACAATTAGGCATTTTACTAAACAACCTGCTCGTCTGTTTGCAAAAAATCATATGAAACATCTCAACTCTGTCTAACTGCCTAAATCACTAATACAAATGGGAAAAAGGACACACAAAGTGGTGGGTTTCTCTTGCAAGTTACAACTTGGCCCCTATTCTGTTCCTATTACATTAGCCTAGGTCTTACTTCTGGAATATATCTGCAACTAGAGTGAGGAAACCAATATTGACTCACTTATGCAAAGTACTTTGGGGATATGGCAATACCATTGGAATCATTTGTAGGTTTTCTTTGGGTGGCTAGAGGACACCATTTACACATTGGTTAACCACCTTCATTGGACTCAAAGACAACTTTGCAAATCTTTCTTTTGTGAGCTGCTAAGCTGCTGATCTGGTTGTGTGTGAACAGCCTGACAACTAATAACACATCCATTTTAGGTAGGCTTTGCTTAAATCAGGGTGTACACCGATGTAGCTTATTCCTATGTCTATGTAATCTTACAGTTTATGTTGTTAAGACAAAATACTTTACCAATAAGCCACCCTTCGGGCATTTGTCCACTTTCAAACACCTCGTACAGAGTACTTGTTCTTAACATACTGGAATCATGGCACGACCCTGGGTGACCAGTGTTGACACTCATGATGCGCTGTTTGGCGTCACACACTAATTGGACGTTCACAGAGTGGTACTGCTTGCGGTTCCGGTATTCACTTTCGTGGCTCCTTGGGGGCCTAATGGCTATGTGGGTGCCATCGATTGCCCCTAGGATTTGCGGCATGTGTGCCCGCCGGTAGAAACCCAACTTGACTTCATTCCACTCATTTTCATTCTGTGGCCAGTGGATAAAATTGGGCACTATATCCACTATGGCATTAATGACCAACATGAACACCCTTGAAACTGTGGGCTGGCTAATGCCCATGATACTTCCCGAAGTGGCTTGGAAGCTGCCACGCCCTAAAATATACAAAGTGGCCAGCAATCTGGCCATGCCGGGCACCGCATGGCCGCGCTGTGTGTCCGGGTCAATTTTCTCTGCTATGAGCTGGTAGAGGTGTAGAATAGTTCCTCGCTCGAGCCGGAACTTCCTCCTGACATCAGAATCCCGCAGCTTGTCCAAATAGATCCTTGGAGCAAAAATGCGTGGCTGGCGAGGTAAGGGCACACGGACTGGAGGTGCTGCTGCTGAAGGTGCTGCTGCTGCTGCTGCTGCAGCTTCCCCACCTTCTGCTGCCTCCTGTGCCAGGGCCTCCTCAAACAAGGCACCAATAAATGCCAGCATTGCACCATCTAATGCGTCTGGGATATCGTCCTCCATTTTGAACGCGCAAATTCGCGAATGCGCAGATATATATAGAAACGGCCGCTAATTATCACACCTGTGAGCCAGCTATAAAAGGAGCACATGGCCAATATGGCTGCTGGATGTTATAGATCGATGTTTCTTATGTGCTAGCAAGACCCTGTGACCCACAACCTACATTATCTGGAGGTAAGACAATTGTATCTCTCTCTCCCAAAAAAAAGGAAGGAGACAATTTGTACTTATCTTGGGTGTGCTTAAGTTGTCTATGGTGAATCCCCTCCAACCCACAATAGCTTGGGAACCCCTCAAGTGTCTTTTAATCATTGGCAGTTGGCCCCATGTGCATGTGGTTTGGACATGTGTTTTCTCATGTTTGTTAAAGGTGTGCAGTCTAGATTTGGCATCTAAACCTGCCCCCTTACCTTCCCAGCTTCCAAAGACACCATTTTTGCTTTCCTGATAACTGTAATTTATTATGTGCACGTATGTAGGTCATGCGATTTCTCATGTATGTTTAATGTTTGCAGCCTCCTTTTGCCTATAAAGGATTACACCACCACCACCACCACCACCACCACCACTGTGTTTGTGACATTAGGTAAGTGTTTGGAGGGCCTCGTGTGATTTGTACCCCTATGCGTTTTCTTATGTGTTTTTTTTTTACATTTCTTTGCAGCCTCTTCTGCTCTTTGCCACCACCACCACCACCACCACCACTACTGTGTTTGTGCCATTAGGTAAGTGTTTGGAGGGCCTCGTGTGATTTGTACCCCTATGAGTTTTCTTATGTGTATTTTTTGTACATTTCTTTGCAGCCTCTTCTGCTCTTTGCCACCACCACCACCACCACCACCACCACCACTGTGTTTGTGCCATTAGGTAAGTGTTTGGAGGGCCTCGTGTGATTTGTACCCCTATGAGTTTTCTTATGTGTTTTTTTTTTACATTTCTTTGCAGCCTCTTCTGCTCTTTGCCACCACCACCACCACCACCACCACTACTGTGTTTGTGCCATTAGGTAAGTGTTTGGAGGGCCTCGTGTGATTTGTACCCCTATGAGTTTTCTTATGTGTTTTTTTTTTACATTTCTTTGCAGCCTCTTCTGCTCTTTGCCACCACCACCACCACCACCACCACTACTGTGTTTGTGCCATTAGGTAAGTGTTTGGAGGGCCTCGTGTGATTTGTACCCCTATGCGTTTTCTTATGTGTTTTTTTTTTACATTTCTTTGCAGCCTCTTCTGCTCTTTGCCACCACCACCACCACCACCACCACTACTGTGTTTGTGCCATTAGGTAAGTGTTTGGAGGGCCTCGTGTGATTTGTACCCCTATGCGTTTTCTTATGTGTTTTTTTTTTACATTTCTTTGCAGCCTCTTCTGCTCTTTAACACCACCACCACCACCACCACCACTACTGTGTTTGTGCCATTAGGTAAGTGTTTGGAGGGCCTCGTGTGATTTGTACCCCTATGCGTTTTCTTATGTGTTTTTTTTTTACATTTCTTTGCAGCCTCTTCTGCTCTTTAACACCACCACCACCACCACCACCACCACCACCACCACTGTGTTTGTGCCATTAGGTAAGTGTTTGGAGGGCCTCGTGTGATTTGTACCCCTATGCGTTTTCTTATGTGTTTTTTTTGTACATTTCTTTGCAACCTCTTCTGCTTTTTTTGCCACCACCACCACCACCACCGTGTTTGTGCCATTAGGTAAGTGTTTGGAGGGCCTCGTGTGATTTGTACCCCTATGCGTTTTCTTATGTGTTTTTTTTTTACATTTCTTTGCAGCCTCTTCTGCTCTTTAACACCACCACCACCACCACCACCACCACCACCACCACCACCACCACCACCACCACTGTGTTTGTGCCATTAGGTAAGTGTTTGGAGGGCCTCGTGTGATTTGTACCCCTATGCGTTTTCTTATGTGTTTTTTTTGTACATTTCTTTGCAACCTCTTCTGCTTTTTTTGCCACCACCACCACCACCACCGTGTTTGTGCCATTAGGTAAGTGTTTGGAGGGCCTCGTGTGATTTGTACCCATATGCGTTTTCTTATGTGTTTTTTTTTTTTCCTTTTCTTTGCAGCCTCTTCTGCTCTTTGCCCACTACTACCACCACCACCACGACCAAGTCTGTTTGTGCCATTAGGTAAGTGTGTTCTGTAACTGTTCACTAATTATACTGTATATGAAGAGCAATCTGCAAATCCTGTTTTTTCTGTTTTCTCTTTTGTCATTTCAGATTTAGGAGTTTGGGGCTCTTTGCTGCTGCTGGACAGCCAGATTCTCTGCCCACCTCGTGCTCCCATGGCCCCACCCACTGGAAGGATGAGAAGGGCCAGGGGGGCCAGGGGGGCCAGGGGGGCCAGGGGGGCCAGGGGGGCCAGGGGGGGCAGGGGGGGCAGGGTGGGCAGATCGTCTGGCTCTGGTGTGAGGGAGGCTCCAGCTGTATCCATGAGGGAGTCCACCATCCCCATCCCGGAGGAGGAAGCCGGGGGAGGTGTTAACACACCAAGTGGACAAGCTGGCTCTTCTGACAGTAGTCCTGGAGAGGGTCCGTCCACCAGAGTCAGCTTGTCCACATTAACCCGGCTTCCCCGTTTCACCCACAATCAGTGCTGTGCCCTGGTCCACGCCTATATGGCCAGATATCAGGCGATACATGGGACCAGGGCCGCGTCTTACTCAGTAACAGAGAAGAACAGATTGTGGGATGAAATCCGGGATGCTGTAAATGCACTGGGTGAAGCACCTCGCCACCGTGACAGTGTGCGGAAGAAGGTCAACGACATCTGTGGGTCCGTTCGGAAGAAGCTAATTGCATGGGCTGCGGAGGGTCTTTATGACCGTCAAGGTCGGCTGGATGAACGTGCACGAAGTTCTCTCTGGGATTATCAATTACCTTTCTTGAACATCATAGGACCCGATACCATCTTTACCAGAGAGGACTTAGATTCGGATGCTTTGCACCGAGGTAGGATATTATCTTGGATGTCAATTGTGTGAGTTGTTTGGAAAAGATTAACTACTATCCTATGTGTGACATTAAGAGAATGTGATACTTGCCCTTCCAATTGTCCTTTTTTTGTTTTCCCCAACCTGCAATTTGTTCATCTGTAGCACGGATCTCAGCCCCTCCACAGCCCATGCAGCTTGGCGAACCAGACGGACTCACAGGTGTTGACATCAGTGCTGACCCTCCTCCTGGTAGGTCCAATATCATACTGTGCCAAACAATGTAGATGTTTTTTTTTGGCCAAGATAGCTCATATTGCTATGTCCTTTACAGAAGATCCGCAGCAGGGAACACACCCAGTGCAGCTAGGCCTGGAGGAAGGTGTTGGTATGTCTAGTCAAATAATGTTTTTTTGAATCTTATTAACCCCATTAACACACATGTTTTTTCTTAGGAAAGAGTGTTGCCTTTTAGATGTTTACCCTGCAAAACACAGTTGACAGCATTAATGGGTGCCGTCATTAGTAGGCAGACCAAGCCTTCTTAACCTTTGGGAGGGTTTAGCAAGTGTCCTATGAGCCCAGGAAAGCACTTTAGAATGTTTGGCCTCAATGCTTCATTCATGAAGCTAGGAGGGCAATCTGGCCATAATCATTACTGACTAAGGTTATGTACTAAACATGTTTTTTTTTTTTTTTTTTAAAAGAACATCAGGCCCCTCTTGACGTTGCAGCTGGAGTTGGATCAGGAGCTGGCGACGATTCTGCATCCAGTGCTGTGGTATGTGATATAAGGGAACAAGGTGCACATGTAACATTTCAATGGTAGCATTGATTTTGGACTAGATGTGGCTTACATTGTGTGTGTTAAATTAGTGCTATGACATTCTGACGATGCACCAGCACAACAAGAGTTCTATCTTGAACATCAGGGAATTATGTTATAATTTGGTGTGCCACTAATGTTCCAAAAACATCCAGGATCTTTAAAGTCCGGCCCGTCTTTGATTTTCCAGGTCCAAATTCATGGGTATCGTTTGGTTGGGTTGTCCTCTAGCCGATTGATGGCAAGATTTTAGACAACATACGTAGATGTATAAAGTCATTGGTGTAGTAACAGATTTACCAAAAGCATAAACAACCTACCACACCAGGGTTAATTGGGAACACCTTCATGTTGAATCTTTTTTGCCTTTGTCATATTAGTCCTACCAATATAATATGTACCCATTATCAGAAGTGTTGCTAGCTTGGATAATCTTACAATGAACAAGTACTCATTAGAAGCACATCAAACTTTTCAACGTTCTGCTTGGGGTGTTAAGTTGTCAAACTAATCTGAAATATTTAGTCATGATGTTTGATAATGATTTGGTCTATTTCTTCTGCTTTCAGGTAGCCTTAGATGCAGAGGGATTGTCACCTACCCAACTTCGTCCATCTATGCTGGATGTAGCCGAGAGGCTGCTTGATGAGTATCAGGTCCAAAATGAGTTAAGGAGGCGTACTCAGCAATCTACTGAGGCAGTACGTCTGCTCGGGCTCATACAGGAATCTGTAGCAACAATGGTACAGGTTCACCAGGATATGTTACAGGTTCAACAGGATATGCGTAACAGCTTGGTAAGTTTAGCAGACCAGCATCAACGGGATCGGCAAAGTGTTGACACTCAGGTGCTGGCCACACGCCAATGCCTGTTTGGATCTGAAGATGCCCCATTGGCAGAGCCCTCCCAAACATCTCACTCACCTGCCACTGCAGGTTGTGGTAGTGGGAGGGTAATGCCAGTGTTGGCCACTTGTCAGGCAGCTGGGGATGGGACAATTCCTCCTGTAGCCACTCCTAGCACTTCACACTCCGTTCGGACTCCCACACCCCTCAATGAGCAATCCTCCTGCACAACCTCAATGCGCACTGGTTCCACAGTACCCCTTCCACCTGACTACATTCCCTCCACACCTTTATCACTTCACTCCTCCCCAGGCCGTTCTTCTTTTTTGTCACCAATGCGACATGTCGTTTGCCCCCGCACCGTGGACCACAACAACCAATCAACCACCACTCCCCACACATCTTCACAACCCTTGCACCACCAGCAGCATCAAATAGCCTTGGAGCAGCAACGATCCCATCTCATGGTAATGGCACACGTTACCCAAATTCTTAGGCTGAGCACAGAGCAGATGGGACTATTGGCACAAGATCTTCAGTCTGGGACATTTCCAGGGTTCAACACCCTGCATCAGCAGCAGCCTCAGACACGGGATCTGATTCTAATGGGCCACTTTACCAGAACTCTAAGGCTAACCCCAGAGCAGATGGGACTATTGGCCCACCATTTGATGGCAGGAACCTTTCCATTGCTCACCACACTGCTTCAGTCACCACCACCACCACCAACTTAATTTCTATTTTTTTTTTTTTTTTGGTTTTGTTAATGATTGTTACATTGGCCAATTTGTGGGGCCATTTTTTTTTTAAATTTGAGGGTGGCACAATATGATTTCTTATAGTGCTTTTTTTGGGGATGAAATAAAATTTTATGCAAAATGATTAGTTTGTGTTTGCTCTTTGGTTTTTTAGGAGTGTTGGTGGCCAAGTAATGGCCCTGGTTAATGTAGGCATTTATACACACGTGCTTCTCGATCTCCAAACATATGATTTCATGTAAATTTAGATAACTCAATGTTCACATAACGACCCAAGAAAAGGTCTCCCTTCAAATGTAGCTTCAAAACAAGTCTCAAGGCTAACATAAACCAAAGCCAACATACTAACAATTACAGACCACACCACTCAAGTAAACAAATACAACACAAAAGACATTCGATGTGTACACCAAAAAGAAAACTTGGGTAATAAAATAAATGTTTTAATAACACATGTGGGTGTCTACCAACTGTAGCGTACAAAAAATATATTACAATATATAATAGAATGAACTAAATTGCCAATGTAACATTTGTGTTGCAAAGAGCAACATACTTAAATTTAATTTAGATAAACATTTTAAACATTTTTTATGTTTTGACATCATTTTTTGGAAGGTTTTCACAAAAACAATTCTTTTTTGTAAACATTTGTGGTTTTGTCGGTTGCCATAAAAACAACAAGGCTTTTTTGTAAACATTTGTGGTTTAGTTTGTTACCAAAAACAACAAGGCTTTTTTGTAAACATTTTTGGTTTTGTCCGTTGCCATAAAAACAACAAGGCTTTTTTGTAAACATTTGTGGTTTTGTCCGTTGCCATAAAAACAACAAGGCTTTTTTGTAAACATTTGTGGTTTTGTCCGTTGCCATAAAAACAACAAGGCTTTTTTGTAAACATTTGTGGTTTAGTTTGTTACCAAAAACAACAAGGCTTTTTTGTAAACATTTGTGGTTTTGTCCGTTGCCATAAAAACAACAAGGCTTTTTTGTAAACATTTGTGGTTTTGTCCGTTGCCATAAAAACAACAAGGCTTTTTTGTAAACATTTGTGGTTTAGTTTGTTACCAAAAACAACAAGGCTTTTTTGTAAACATTTGTGGTTTTGTCCGTTGCCATAAAAACAACAAGGCTTTTTTGTAAACATTTGTGGTTTTGTCCGTTGCCATAAAAACAACAAGGCTTTTTTGTAAACATTTGTGGTTTAGTTTGTTACCAAAAACAACAAGGCTTTTTTGTAAACATTTGTGGTTTAGTTTGTTACCAAAAACAACAAGGCTTTTTTGTAAACATTTGTGGTTTTGTCCGTTGCCATAAAAACAACAAGGCTTTTTTGTAAACATTTGTGGTTTTGTCGGTTGCCATAAAAACAACAAGGCTTTTTTGTAAACATTTGTGGTTTAGTTTGTTACCAAAAACAACAAGGCTTTTTTGTAAACATTTGTGGTTTTGTCCGTTGCCATAAAAACAACAAGGCTTTTTTGTAAACATTTGTGGTTTTGTCCGTTGCCATAAAAACAACAAGGCTTTTTTGTAAACATTTGTGGTTTAGTTTGTTACCAAAAACAACAAGGCTTTTTTGTAAACATTTGTGGTTTTGTCCGTTGCCATAAAAACAACAAGGCTTTTTTGTAAACATTTTTTTTTTGGTTGCCAAAAACAAGGCATTTTTTGTTTTTTTTTGGTTTTTTTGGTTCCCAAAAAAAGGGTTTTTTATAAATTTTTATATTTTTTTTGGTTGCCAAAAACAAGGCTTTTTATTTATTTTTTTTTTTTTTGGGTCCCCAAAAAAAGGGTTTTTTATAAATTTTTATATTTTTTTTGGTTGCCAAAAACAAGGCTTTTTTTGTTTTTTTGTTTTTTTTGGGTCCCCAAAAAAAGGGTTTTTTATAAATTTTTATATTTTTTTTGGTTGCCAAAAACAAGGCTTTTTTTGTTTTTTTGTTTTTTTTGGGTCCCCAAAAAAAGGGTTTTTTATAAATTTTTATATTTTTTTTGGTTGCCAAAAACAAGGCTTTTTTTGTTTTTTTGTTTTTTTTGGGTCCCCAAAAAAAGGGTTTTTTAAAAATTTTTATATTTTTTTTGGTTGCCAAAAACAAGGCTTTTTTTGTTTTTTTGTTTTTTTTGGGTCCCCAAAAAAAGGGTTTTTTATAAATTTTTATATTTTTTTTGGTTGCCAAAAACAAGGCTTTTTTTGTTTTTTTGTTTTTTTTGGGTCCCCAAAAAAAGGGTTTTTTAAAAATTTTTATATTTTTTTTGGTTGCCAAAAACAAGGCTTTTTTTGTTTTTTTGTTTTTTTTGGGTCCCCAAAAAAAGGGTTTTTTATAAATTTTTATATTTTTTTTGGTTGCCAAAAACAAGGCTTTTTGTTTTTTTTTTTTTTTTTGGGTCCCAAAAAAAGGGTTTTTTTTTAAACTGTTTTTGATTTTTTTGTTAGATTTTTGTTTATAATGGGCAACAATTACAAATGGGACATTTCTTTGTGTTGCAACGTGCAACATAAGTAAACAAACCACAAAAAAAAAATACTAGGATCTTTTTAAAGGTGTGACATTCCTAACGAATGGCTCCTTAGGGTCTGGATCCACGCCACAAAGGTGTTCCAAATATAGAATTCGGTCTCCGCACCACCTCATATAATCCAGGAGGACCTCGTAGGTGAGGTGGGTGTGCCCTGGGTAGAAAAAAACATGACAATTAGTTTTAGGCAAAATGATCCAAACAAGGATTGTAATTAATGTGCCTCAACAAATATGCTTAGGAGTCTATTGGTTGGCTTTTATCAACACTCTGAAGCAAATATGCTAAATTGCTGTTGTAAACCTTAAACTCAAACTT
This sequence comes from Pelophylax lessonae, assembly GCF_965119305.1. Taxonomy (NCBI): domain Eukaryota; kingdom Metazoa; phylum Chordata; class Amphibia; order Anura; family Ranidae; genus Pelophylax; species Pelophylax lessonae. Next base: position 801,537,088 of record NC_138768.1, on the reverse strand, counting down.
TCACAGCAAATTGTTCAAAAGGTTACATAAGATGGCTTGGAATGTTAGTAGCAGTTCCACCAAAGCTAAGTAAAATGCTTTTCTGCATGTAAACACAAGCAATCATTTTGAAGAATGTAAGGTGTTTTGGGTTCAATTGGTCAACACGATACATGTGCACACATTTATCTCTATCACCATTGGAATCTGTGGAGCGTTCTCTCTCACTCTTACTGTCTATAGATTGAACCTGACACATAGTAGAGACTCACCCTTAGGAATTTTGAGGGCCAGTTCTGGACGGAGCAGATGTGTCTGCTCCCCTGATCTCCTTTCCGCCATCCCAGCTGTGTTAAGAGAGAAGAAAAAGTTTATCAACAAATGGACTCACGCTAACTGTAGGTTACGCAGTCATGAAAACGCTCTAACACCCACTCATTACCCCTCCACATTTCCCTGAAAGTTTTATTTAGACATTGATATGGTGGTGATGCAGATTTGTACAGTGCAAGCGTCATTCTTCTGGGTGAAGCTTGTAGCGTTAAGGATACGTACTCCCTGCTTTTGTGCTGATTGTGTTTTTCTGATGTTTTTGGTGCCTCAGCCCTGCCTGTTCTAAGTGTTGGAAACATATCATTTTGGGAGGGCTGCGGAAAACTAATCAGGTTAGACTTACACTCTCTAGGTTTTTGGGGACAAGAGAAATAACAATCCTCCTTTTTACATGGCCCCTGTACACACCTCTAGGCACCTCCCTCCTGTTGTTTGACCCCACAGCAGGCAGCTTGCTATGGAGGCACATGAGATGAAGCCAAGCACCCTGTGCCTGTTCAGGCACTAGGCTGTGAGCCAGCCTTGCCCCCCTCCCTTCCATTGGTCTCAATGATTAGGAGTGACAGCATCAGGAGGCAATATTGGCATGCTGTCACCTCAGTTAAGGAGGAGGGGGAGTCTGTTCCAGACAAGTATTAGTGCAAACATTTGGACCGTAAAAAATGGTCCCAGTAAGTCTTAGGGGGAATATGCACACCTATCACTTGGAATACTAATGCATAGAATGCATTCACATAAAGAACCCGCTGCCTTTAGAACAACTTGAAGCCTGAGCGGGGACATACACAGTTAGCATTTCTCCACTTACTAAGTAGACACATTACTGGAAAAGCACACAACTTACCATCATCAGGTTTTTTTGGGGCCCCTGAAGTGGATGGCGTGGCTGGCTCTGGAGAAACTGCACAAAAAGAACACAAATTGTGAACTGGAATGTGGTACATTACCGAGGAAGAGTATTTATGAAAGATTGACAAACACACATTTTCAGTGTTGACTAAATCAGGACATGATTAAATTACAATGTCCCCTAAAAATTTACAAGTACAAAGCACACCATTTCCAATGTAGAGAAACTAACACCAATTTAGAATAGGGTGGCTTGAGATAACTTACAAAAGATAACATGTCCTGTAAAGCTCCCCAAAACCACCTTTCAAACATGAAGGTTAAGCAAGAGTGTTTCATGACCAACCTTCCTGTCACATATAGCAAAACTACACTTGCTTTGACTCCAACTTAGATTATCCTAGATACACATCATCCTAGCACACACAATTCATGTGAGAATCTAATTTTAGGTACTTACAGACTAGTTCAGGGGAGCCTGGAGTGGGGGAGGATGGGGGAGACCCTACATGGGGGGATGGTGTCCCTTCATGGGGGGATGGCGTTGTATCTCCTAGAAACACAAAGACACAAATACAATCCTTGAACAAAAGCTATTTGATAAAGGCACACAGAAAGTAGTCTGGAAACATTGAAGGTAGTAGTTACAGTGGACTGGGTAAGCAGTGGCCCCTCTTCCCCAGTCCTCCACAACAAACATCCTCAATGTCAGCTGCTACAAAACCCCAATGTCAAAATATATATATTACAGCCCTTATATTTACCAGGACACATTGAACACACAAACACATGTAGAATACTTACTTCCCCTTTGAGGAGAGCCCAGGTCCTCATCCGAGTCGGACCAATTGGCCTCTTCTTGGCCAACAGTTTGTTCCTGGCCCGGATCCAGGCGACTCGGCCCTGCCTGAGGCTCCTCTCTTGCTGAAGTTACATCAACCACAAAAGAAAACAAAACAAACAATCATTCCTCCAAGTTCGACCTAATACACAACACACCAGCACATCCACATTACTTACAGGGGGCCTGAGAAGGCTGAGCCGCAACATCCTGATCACTGGTTTCTAAAATAAAAGAAATACATTATATATTATTTATGGACACAAATAGGCAGTAACCTCTCATCATGCTAGCACCATACTCAATGCCCCTACAATTCAGAACATAGAAGTGCACTTACACCAATGAGATGCATTGACCATGTTTTAAAACAGGAGGGCACCATGCAAATTAAGCGGGCGCCTAAGGCCTCGCACCTACAGGGGCCTTGCGGCCAGTGGCGGAGCACCAACATTTCGAAGGGCGCAGTCAGGGAAATCTCCCAAGTAAAAGATTGCTTTCAATCCTCGGATCAAAAAGTTGCAGCAGTGTGCTGCAGTCCCTTCACTGCGTCTGCCAGGTGTCTGTTGTCCGCTGACACTTACTCCTCCTTCTCTGCCTGGGGATTGGCCGTCTGATCATGTTATCCTAAGATGTGGAGGAATCGGTAGGTGTGTACCTGCACCAGTAGGAAGTGACTGGCCGGTCAACTCACTCTGCTATCATCAGTTGTTGCTCTGGGAGGAGAGCTCCGCCCTGGACCCGGAACATACAGGTAACCAGGCCCAGACTTGATATTTTGCAGGCTGGTCATAGATTTGTTGTGTCCACTATGCAAAGTGGTTGAGTAGCCCCAGGGAAGTTGGAAGAGTCTGAAAATGGTTGGTGGAGGAGGAGGAGAAGAAGGCCCTGGGTGGCTGGGGGACAAGGAGAGGGCCCCTGGGGGTTTTCTAGAGGAGGAAAGATCCACAATGACGCCAGAGTCAATTGCCAAGGAAGAGAGTGGAGCTGAGCAAGTCCTGCCTATCTGACATGAAAGCCAAACATGGTGTAGATGGAGCCCTTTGCCCTACACAATGACAGCACCAGAGGTGGAAGGTGAGTGGTAGCGGGTCTTTGACATTATAGAGCATATGGACTCTGTCCATTATTGGTAGTTTTGTTTGGAGTTGTCCTTTAGATGTTTAACTGTGTTGTTTTTGACCCGAGCTGTGAGGGACTGAGGTATGACAGCCCACTATGCTGAGACTTATAGTGCCCTAGAATGTTGAGGACTGAGGAATCCTTAGTCCCTAACAGAGGGCACTACAAGTCTTAGCATAGCAGGCAGTATTTCCTCATTCCCCTACAGAGAGGATTACAAGTCCAAGCAGGTAGCCTTCTGCAGTGGGACTTGTTGTGCCCTTGACTGTGGTGGACTGAGGAAGGGAAGTGTAAGAGGGTCTCTGTAAGCTCAGATGTATGGGGGAGCTTTGGGGAACACAGAGTTCCCTTTTACACCAGAGTCCCCAGCTTCCCCCCTCAAATAATGGTTCCCAAACTCTCCTTATATCAGAGTCTTCACACTTCCCTCTTACAGTGTAGTAAGTCTGGAGACTCCGATGTAAAGGGGGCTCTGTAAAATGTGATTAGAGATTAGAAATTTCTAACATTTTTATTTTCTACTTACGATCCACAATTTTCAGCTGCTCAAATGGCTCGCTGCCTCTGACTGCATATTGGAGTGTGGCCGTCCTCCTCCTCCCCTTCTTCACCAAAATCACAAGAGGGTGCCGTCCGTCCGCTTTGGCTAGAAGCAGAAGAAAAAAAAAAACATAAAAAATACGAATGTACATAGTAGTATTAAAGGTTGTGAAGAGACACTTGATGGAGGTAGGAAAGGTAGGAGCGAGAGGGAGGGGGGGGGGGGGTGTTGGTATTAGTGTTGTTGCATAGCTAAACACATGTCCACCTACCCAAAAAATTGTAACCTATCTGGTCACATGTAATGTATATTTTTACTTACCGGAGATTTGCTCCACAGCCTTTAGCAGGAGCCTGGGTGAGCGCCTTTTGGCATCACTCCAGGCCCGCTGCAGATCCACTATATCAGCCTGGAACTGAAATCTCCGCTGCAGCCTCATCCGGAGACGACACATCATCTTGTGCTTTTGGTGAAGATGCGTATAAACTTTATCATACCCCCAGAGGAGGAGGAGCTGTGGAAAGAGCAGTGTATGTTTGAGTCCAAGTATGTCCAAAATAGTACAGTCTTCAAATAACATGCTAGGTCGTCTTTGAGATATTGTAGAACAAAGAATTCCATTTCTGGTGATACATATACATCGATGTCCAAATCTACCTCCATGACATAGGTTGCCCCACACTGGTGATTTCCTCTACATGATATAGCCATTTTCTCAATTGGCCTTTCATGACACACCCAGGGCCGCCATCAGGGGGGACAGGCAGTCACTGTATTTACAACCTTATTGCTGTCCATTTAGCAGGGTGCAAGTAACTTTACACACATGTAGCATAGGTATCAACTTTTGTCACCATGTTAAAAGGACAGCAGTATGGGTAGCATTACAGTGACTGTTATTAGTCCAGGCTCACTAAACTAGCCAATGCTTGGAAAAGCAAGCCATGCAGATTGCTTTTCAGGTCCCTTTTAACACGAGCTGTCTGATTGGGTGTGGCTGTTAATTTTTGACGCAGACCTGATAAGCCCCTCAATTCTCCTTTATGGAGTGTTATATGTAAATGGGATTGCTTCATTTGAGATGCAGATTTAAACTGTGTATGGCCAGGCTGAAGGTACCCAAGTTGATTGGTCGATCACCTGGAGGACAACGTACAACCAGTCTGTCAGATTTTACACACACTTATCGCTAGCATCTCTTGTAGCCACTAGCAATAATCACTGTGTTTTCCTGGCAGGGGCAGCACCAGGAGAACACAATGGCTCCGCAGGAGGGTTTCCCCTGTCTGTGTTGATGGTGGAATCAAGGCAAAATGTTTTTCCTGCAAGCCACGGGACAAACAAAGATATTTTTTTAATGAATCCATGATTTTGCCAAAATGGAAAAAAAAAGATGTTTGCTTTGTATATTCTTAAGTTTGCTACATAACTAGAACATGTAACAGTGTTATATCATTGCAGGAGATTTCCCTTCACTTCCTGTCTTGGTGTCACCAGGACAGGAAGTGAGGGAATCTCCCGTGGGGATACAGCCAGCAATTCTTTCCTTTTATATATACTATGGACATTATAAGGCAACAATTGCAAGCTATTTCCCCACAGTGATATTCCCCTCACTTCCTGTCTTGGTGTCACCAGGACAGGAAGTGAGGGAATCTCCCGTGGGGATACAGCCAGCAATTATTTCCTTTTATATATACTATGGACATTATAAGGCAACAATTGCAAGCTATTTCCCCACAGTGATATTCCCCTCACTTCCTGTCTTGGTGACACTAAGACAGGAAGTGAGGGAAAATCTCATGCAATGATATCACCCTACTAGAAATTGTAGTTCCGTCTAAAAAGTATACATAAAGTAAGCACTTGGTTTCCAAAGTGGCAAAATTATGGAGGAGTTAAAACCCCATAGTGTGATCGGGTAATCTGACGGTGTGTTCCTACACTCCTCAATGTGTCTGTTCATTAAGCTGTGCTGAATTATCCTTGATTCACAATTCCTGCAAGAGTTGCACATGGTATGTGGGAGATGCAAATTTAAGGTGGCATAATTATCCACACAATCACACATAATCCTTTTTAAAGGTCACCAGCAGAATTTGATGGCATAGTGGTTCACAGCAGTGCCATCAGATTCCAGTTAGATCTGTAAATTAACAAAGCAATGGGATCTGGGGGTGTATTTAACTTGCAATGGACACCCCCATTCATTATCATATGGCAGTGTGAGATGGGTCTGTTGGGAATGTGATCCATTGAGACAAGTGATTATACACTCATGTGTTTCTTTTAGAGGTGATTTGTTCAAGGCAATCCTTTGAAGACATGACCATTCCAGATTTTTGTGATCACTGATTCCATCTCAGGTGAACCAATTAGCTGCTGTGTGCAGATCCAGCTTATGATGGTAAGAGTGTCAGACAAGACAAACGGGGCCGAGCTTGCAGTGTGTATGGATGTATGTAAGGCAATAATTTTTTGCATTATGCATTTAGGGAATATAATGTTTCTAATCTTGCATATATGAAAAGGGTCAATACATTTGTCTTTATCTAGATAGATTCCAAAGCGTCAGAGCAATCTGTCACAGATAATTGGGTTTCATTTTGTGTAAAAGTTGAAACGAATCAAATCTATCTATATACAGGCATAGCCCACTTTAAGTACACAATGGGACCAGGGCATGTATGGAAACTGAAAATGTACTTAAAGTGAAGCAATCCCTTTTTTCTTTTCTCGATGCATGAAAATACACCAGCTCCATTGTAAATTTTGGCCACATTGACATAGCCTTACTCCCAAACCATGTGGGAGCATGTTAAGGGGATCCAGGACTATGACATGATAGATTACCTAGGCAAGCTGGCCAGCCACAAAATGGATATGGTGTAGTCCTGGGTACCTGGGTACCCTGTCGTTGCTCCCTAAGTTTGTTATCCCTGTCACTTATGGTTTGTGAGCAGTGTCATGGCAAGCTGAACAAGCTGTGTCCTTACTCACGATTGTATATAAAGTGAGTGTACTTAAAGCAGGGTATGCCTATCTATATCTATATAGAAAGTTCAGAGATGTGAACCTGTTCCCTATTATATACACTAATATATGGTATATAACATTCTATAATGTATCTAATGTATATATATTGTATATAATATATACATAGTATATATATTATCTAATATATATATTTTTTAGATACACATACATACATCTATATATATACATATAATATACATATAATATATATTAATATATATATATATATATATATATACATATAATATATATATATATATATATATATATATATATATATATATATACATATAATATATATATATATATATACATATAATATATATATATATATATATATATACATATAATATATATATATATATATACATATAATATATATATATATATATACATATATATATATATATATATATATATATATATATACATATAATATATATATATATATATATATATATATATATATATATATATATATATACATATAATATATATATATATATATATATATATATATATATATACATATAATATATATATATATATATACATATAATATATATATATATATATATATATACATATAATATATATATATATATATATATATATATACATATAATATATATATATATATATATATATACACATATAATATATATATATATATATATATATACACATATAATATATATATATACACATATAATATATATATATACACATATAATATATATATATACACATATAATATATATATATATATATATATACATATAATATATATATATATATATATATATATATATATACACATATAATATATATATATATATATATATATACACATATAATATATATATATATATATACATATAATATATATATATATATATATATATATATATATATATATATATACACATATATATATATACACACATACATATATATATATATATATATATATATATATATATATAGGGAACAGGTTCACATCTAGGAAGTTTCTATAACAGGAAGCTTCTAGATCACGTCTAATAGGCAGAAAGTGCATGCGCAGATCAGCAGACCAAAAGTTTCTTGCACACCCGCTAGATAAGCGACCCACCCTGCCACCATCCCCCATCCCCCATCCCGCACCCTGCACACTCACACCCCCTCCTTACCTTACACACAAATGCCACGATTTCGTCTGTAAACAGTGCAGGAGCCATGATGCACACTTACGACAGGGCCTGGACAATTTCCGGAAACGTGTGCACGCAGCAAAAGTTTCGTTTCCGGTTTCATGTATAAATGTGAGAACGCGGTTTTGTATATTCGCGAATTCGCGAATAGTGAACATACACAACCATTAAGCAGATTTAACTTAGAAAAAGAAATACAAATACATACATTTGTGGACACCAGAAAACTTTATTTAGACACATGAAGACATTTTAAAAAAAAAATTGGAAACATGCTGTTTATTACATTTGTATTTTTCAAACCAAAACAACCTTTGTACAACATTTAGACCATATACATCGACAAAGAGCCCATAATCAACAGATGCATGTGCAGATTGACAGAATTATGTTAACAGCAATAAATACTTACAGAGAGTCAACACACAACACAGCCAAATCTCACCTCCATAAATAACAAAGGGCCAAAAATGTTACCCATAAAACATGTGACACACAAATATATTGGACCTCTTCGTAGGTCAAATCTTTCCTGATGTCTGAGTGAGCTATATATAATCCAAGCAAACACACCCAGAATGGTAACGCCCAGTCCAAAAATTAACTGTGTGTATCCTGTGTGTTTTGGAGCATGCTCAGTTGCCAAAACAAGGGAAATAGAAATGAGGAATAGAAATGTATGTAGGTGTGTATAGTATATGTGAATTGAAAAAATTCTCTCTTGAAGTTTGCTAGTCATTATTTAGAATGTTTAGATACAGGAATACATACATATATATACAATTACGTGAGAGAGAGAGAAATATATATTTAGGGAAACAATTGAAACACACCTTTTGGGATTTGAGAAGTGAGATTGTGACGATTGACCAGATATGTAAGCCAACAATCTGACTCATCACTCATGAACATCCCTAAATTTGGCGTGGCAATTATATCAGGCGTTCTTATGTGCATTTTGGCTGGCGTTTTCCCAGGCGTTTTGACATGCATTTTTTGGGCAGGCATTGTTATATGAAATCACCTACAAAAGACCCAAAAACAGACCACAAACACGTACATGTGAACGTAGCCCGTTTGGGGGCGTTTGAGGGGGATTTGTCCAGCTCAAGGATCAGCTCCCAAAACAGGCAAAAAATCCAATCCTATTCAGTTCAATGGCCCCTGTTCCCATGTGAGCATTTTGACGGCATGAGGAAAACACCCAACGCTCACTGAGAAATAGCACAATGATTAGGGAGTCTGCCTTCCTGCTGTAGGTTTGTAAGTTCGAATCCGGAAGGTGCCCTCTGTATGGGCAACACTTGGATATCTCCAATCCTCCAAATGTTGACATCATTAATTTTGTTCATGTTTGAAAAAGGCATGTGTATCAGCAAACTTTTAATCCAAAGACATGAACAAAATACAAAAGATGCCCCATAAAGTCAATATGTAGCAATATTGTGAGCTAAAGCTCTATTTGTTTGTTGGGCATACTTTGCTAATTAGCCAAGTATAAGGGATATATATATATATACCTTCAGTTAAATGTGTAGTAAAATGGTAACACTTGGCCATACCCATATGGAAGAAAAGGTAGTATTTGCAATATATTTCTAAAAACATTCTTTGGAAACACATAAAATATTGTCAAAATTGTGACATTTCCTTGATATGTGTGAAATGCTAATAATCTTTCTTTGAAATATGTTTTACATCTATTTTTTTTCTATCTGACGACCAATTCCCCAATGTAATATTTTGTGGGTTTTTTCAGAGAATGTGGAGGTTCTATATAAACACTGTAGATTTGACTGCTATGATTTCGGAGTTAGCAGGAAAGGTGTATGGAATGTGATGGTGTTTACTAAAGGATCCCTTGTTGGAAGTGTGCATGTTTTTCCAATTCCGCCGGTTTTTGCCATTTTCTATGGGCGAGACAGCGGATTTGCAAGCGGTATTCAAAAAAAAATTGACCCAAAATCGCGCTGGCGAAATTTTTTGAGCCAATTTGACGTTGCGCATGCGCACATTCGCGAGTTCGCAGCTCGCGGCTGGAGGAGCTGTTTAACCTTTCCACACTTTCGCAGATATCTCTCTTTCTAAGTCAGTTTTTGAGATTTTTTAAACGCAAGTCATCTCCAAATTGACTTCCACACCTTCCACAGTGATTTGGGATTTTTGGGGGTACAGGGGAAAATTTGGCTAAACTTTAGTCGAGCTTTTAGCTGGCGTGGTTTTAAGTCGCGCTCTGACCATATTGCATCTTAATGAATCTCACACTAGGCGCTATTTTCCGCCCGCCGTTCTTTGAATGCCAATTTCAGACTTAAATAATCGCCGCTTCGCAAAATCACGCCGAAACGCCAATTCGCCGTACTATGAATCAGGCCCTTAATATCCAATAAATACTTTAAAAGGGGTAATAATGGAGCCATCTATAAAGTTCTTCTTTAATGTATGGTGAAAAGCATATGTAATTATATGTAATGGAAGAGTTTACATTTTTACATAATTGTTCTGGTGACCACCATGAATGAAGTGAAATTTCTCCAGGTGGATCACAGGCAGCAATAAAACAACAAAGTGTGAATGCACATAAACAGGTGCTAAATCCAAAAGTGAAAGAGTCCAAGATACTTTTAAAGAGTAACTCCACTTTTGTTGAGAAAAATGAATAGCATATAAAGAAAAATAATATAATGTATACAATTGCGATACAAGTCATATTGTAAAATTACCTTTCCTATTCAATCTGCAGCTGCTGTAATTTTCTGAAAATACAATGCAATATGGCAGCCTGGAGTTGCTCTGTACACAGAAAGTGTACAGAACACCCCCCAGAAACATAATTTTCTGCTTGTATGATTGGCTCACTGATTTTCCCAGAAGTCTGCATTAAGATACAAGTCAGATTTCAGACATCCTCTGGAACAAAAGTGTCATTTTTGGTGAGATAGTCCCAATAGGAACACGTCTAAAGGGATGCAGCCCAGAAGATTTCTTCATTGGTGCTCTGCAGGTACCATTATAATTATGAAACCACTCACATTAGAATCCTTTTCCTACAGATGCACAGAGAAACACACAGGGATTTCTTCAGAATAACAAACGGTAGGAATCTGCAACAAAGGTTGTAATAATCCTTGCAATGTACAGAGATCACCCAGAGGGGAATGTTTTTATCTCTAAAAAAGTGAAGTTACGCTTTAATTATCTATAAATTGATCACATAAAAACAGCCAATGCATTTCACAAACAACATCTTACAGATGCGGCACCTCTCTGTGCAGCCAAAGCACCCCCTCATCTCCACCTCCACTAAACTCAGCATTTAGCAGACTCCCACAGCTGACTTCAGCCCTTCTCTGGTCCTCCTCCAGGCCCTGCACTTTCGGCTTTGCAGCTTTGCAGTAGCACAAGGTAAGAGGGGTGCACTGTGATGTAAGGGTGGGTTGGGGACTCTTGACTTCTGATGGTGGGGCTCTTGACATCTGATATAAGGAGGAGGGGGGGGGGTGCTCTGCAAGTCTAGTCCTACAGATACAACGGCCCTTTGAGGGCAACCATAATGCTAAAACAGCTGTGATGAAATTGAGTTTGACATCTATCTATCTATCTATCTATCTATCTATCTATCTATCTATCTATCTATCTATCTATCTATCTATCTATCTATCTATCTATCTATCTATCTATCTATCTATCTATCTATCTATCTATCTATCTATCTATCTATCTATCTATCTATCTATCTATCTATCTATCTATCTATCTATCTATCTATCTATCTATCTATCTATCTATCTATCTATCTATCTATCTATCTATCTATCTATCTATCTATCTATCTATCTATCTATCTATCTATCTATCTATCTATCTATCTATCTATCTATCTATCTATCTATCTATCTATCTATCTATCTATCTATCTATCTATCTATCTATCTATCTATCTATCTATCTATCTATCTATCTATCTATCTATCTATCTATCTATCTATCTATCTATCTATCTATCTATCTATCTATCTATCTATCTATCTATCTATCTATCTATCTATCTATCTATCTATCTCTACTAAAGTATCATAACTTGGAAAAATCATAGCTAGGAATGTTTTTATATAACTGTACTATATTTATTAACTTCACTTATGATAACCTTCAACAAAGGTTCACCTTTTAATCAAAAATCCAGAAAAAAGTGTGGGGTCCCTCCCAAAAATGCAACAATTTACACCAGACCCATTCAGATCCATGCAGCCTGGTAGGCCAGGAAAGGAAGAGTAATGAGAGTGCAGCCATCCTCTCCTAAATCATACCAGGCCTTGCCAGGGAGCACCTTGTCCCCATGTAGATGAGTTAGAAATCTTTTCTGCTCAACCCTAGCCCTAGTAGTTATGGGGGTATCTGCATGGGGGCTTATCTGGAATCCCCCTTTAACAATAAGGGCTAAGCCAGATACCACCCACTCATGTGAAGAAGTAAGGGGTACATATATAGTACATCAAAAAGTGGGAGTAAATCAAAACACACACACACATACACACAAGTCCATAAAAAACAAAACACAGAGCGCTACGAAGACCTCCAGCATATGAAGGGTGGATGAACAGAACTAATAAGCAGCTGAATCCAGGGAGGGGGGGGAGGGGAGGGAAGGGAAAAAAAAAAAAAAAAAAAACACAGGCAATAAAAAAGGTTGTAGCTGCAAATAGACATAGGCATAAAATGGTACCATACAATAGGGGACAATGGGATACCATAAATAGGTTGATGATCCTAAAAGGGATAAAGTCCGTGGGCACTGAGCTGCTCTTCCACAGATGAGGAGGAAGAATCTGTATAGACAAAAAGAAGAGGGGAGAAGCGCTCTAAGTGCAGACAATTTATTGCAGATAACAAGGCAGGTGATATACACTCACTAGACATGAAGACTGAAAAGCTGTATGTGTCAAAGCAATCCTGCAGCCATCCTCTGGAGGGTGTCCTCTGGTCACAGGAAGCCGTATGCAGTACTGTCACTGGCGGTGGGAGGGAAGAAAGCCAGCTGTCTCCCACAACATCAGCGGTGAGCGGTCAAGCGGCTCGGACCCCGCGCATGCTCAGAAACACGTCGTGCATGCCGTAACACATCGGACAGATCCCACCATCCCTGTGGGTGAGAGTGCCTCCATCCATCACTCGCAACACGGAACCGCAGATCCGAGCCGCTTGACCGCTCACCGCTGATGTTGTGGGAGACAGCCGGCTTTCTTCCCTCCCACCGCCAGTGACAGTACTGCATACGGCTTCCTGTGACCAGAGGACACCCTCCAGAGGATGGCTGCAGGATTGCTTTGACACATACAGCTTTTCAGTCTTCATGTCTAGTGAGTGTATATCACCTGCCTTGTTATCTGCAATAAATTGTCTGCACTTAGAGCGCTTCTCCCCTCTTCTTTTTACATACACACAAGTCCACCATCAATCGCATCATCCAGCAATGCACATCCTTTTCAATCATGATGAAGGACACCCACTGACCTGCTAAAAGAAAACACAAACCACCAACACTATTCTCTTCTGATTACTGGCTGCTCTTGAATGACAGCTTTGGAGGATGATAGCTGGCTATAAACAAAGGGGTAAGGTCTCCCAGGTTATGTAATTGACCAAATATGGATATTATTATTATTATACAGGATTTATATAGCACCAACAGTTTACACAGTGCTTTACAATGTAGAGGGGGGACAGTACAATTACAATACAGTTCAATACAGAAGGAATAGGAGGGTATGATTCTATTTGGTCAATGTCGTCATGGATGGTTGTGGGGAAGCAACACTTCTCCTCAAATAAATGAGGACAAAGTGATTAGCTGGGGGGTTACCCCTTTGCAAAGTACCCCCTCACATTGAAGGCAAGTGGCCTGGTATGGTTGAGGATGGGGGGTGTGCTTGTTTCTTCTTGTTCCTCGTCTGCCTGGGTGCATGCTTAGATAATGGATTTTTTTTTGGGGGGGGGGACCATTTCTGTTTCTTGATTTCTGCATGGGGTTTCCCCTTAAATTCCATATATAGAGTTAGAATTTGGGTGGACCCCACATCGTTTTTTGTATCAGGTTCCACTTGACATCAAGGATATGAATCTGGTATGTGTTTTTAGGGTTTTAAACCCTGTTTTTTTCTGTGAGGGTCTTCCATTACCTTCTTTATTAGCCCCTCTTCCGGATAAGGATATGGTATAAATTGGGGGAATCCCCAGCAATTTGTTTAAAACATAAGTAGGCGGCTAGAAACTGTAATTTCCTAACAATTTAAACCTTATTTTATTTTTTGTAAATGTCAGTTTTGCTGAAGCAGGTTATACACATTGTACAGATGTGCCTCTTCAAAGGCAGGTTAAGGGGGGCATGCTAGACAAGGTAGTAAAAGGTAAGCATTATTAAAATTGCTGCTCCCCACCAAACAGCATTTTTTAAAACATGTTTTTGCTTTGGCACATGTTAACTAGGGCAATGCCCAACCTCCTATGCTTTTTGTTTTACAGTCCCTTGCCTATTAGCACAGAAAATGGCCATTATTGTTCTTTAACTTTAAGCTTCATTTTGATTTAATGGGGGTTCAGATTCAATACTGGAACTTCAGTAATGTTCACCAAACTTGCACGGAACTGTATCCATGTACGTTTGGCTCATCCCTAGTTATGTGTAGTTTGGTGTTTTAATAATATTGCATTGGATAATCCCTTTTAATATTTTGCAGTGGCCCTTTTAAGCCCAATAAACTTGTTATATGTTCTTTTGTGTCTATGTTGCTTATCTCCTGTGTTTAATTCCAAGTAGTGTTATACACTAAGTTAGCAGCAGGGATGTTAGCAAGAGAAACACCATCAAATGGGGTAAATGCTGTAACGGGGCATGAAGTGAATATTGATGGATTGACAGTATGTCCCTTGTGCTAATTTTTCTGCTTTTGATTTGGGCTACACTTAGGCTTTAAACATACCCTTCTGCAACGAAAAAAAAAAAAGCCAGACACAAGTTATAACCCTTTTTGATATTTTGGGTTCCAGATCAATTGTCAGTTACTCTTGTAAACAGTCTTTCTTGAAAAAACAAGAAAAAAAACAGTTGCTTTTCTTCAGCATAAGCAACACAAAACAGTCCATCACTGTGGTATACACACAAAAAACTTTGGCTTATCGTCAGAATAAGCTTGTCCCACAACAGGGTTTAAAGCTCCCACCTTCTCCAGAGATCCAGAAAAAATGCCCAGCAGCCTCTCAGCCGGAAAACACCAACGGTTTGCTGTCCCATATCTCTTAGACACCTGCTGGCTGTTTCCTGCCCTTTTCACCCCTATTTAGCAGGAGGTATAACTGTTGCACAGTACCCATAGTCAATATTGGGGCCTCTTTTTTACCCAAAATCTCTTGGAGCCCCTGAATTCCATGTCCCATATCAGGAATTAACAATCCTGAGAAAAATGTAACTCGGGTTTACCTCTTTCCCAGATCACCCCAAAAAAACCCTGATAACTCCACAGTGCTGCCTTTCACCCCACTTACAGGGCCACAACCCAAATAAGGAAGAAACAAATCTTACAATCCAGGGCTCATGCCTGGCTTACTGTACATGTTCCACACGCTACCCAAAATGTAAATAAAACCTTTAGTCCACATTTTGGCTTTAAAAGTATATGCAAGTACCATATGATGTCTGCTCTAAAGCTGTACTGCTGCATAGACAAGTAATACAGACAGACTTCTGTACACTACAGCACTTCGATTCTTGATTGGCCACACTTAAGTTTAACAATACATGCTAACTCAATCCCAAAATCATATGTACGCATATGTACCGGAACATAAATGCCTGTGTATATTCACCTGCACCCTACACTGACCAGACTGTCCATAGGCTGTAATGGCAGTGAGAGGGCTACCGGAAAGGAAAATATTCTTGGCTATGTAGTGAATGATTGAAGCTTTAAAACTTTCCAAAACCATTTCTGAAGAAATGTAAGGTTTTAAAACATTTTTCAAAATAATATTCCACATTGCTGGCATTTAAATTTGAAGACTTCAACAAAAGAGCTCATAAAACTTAGGAGAATCCTTAAGCCCACTTTCTGAAATAATCTTGCAACATTCTAACAATTACAGAAGAATTTCTCATTGAAAGTGATGAGGGATGATGATGGCATTCTTAATATCTGACCTTCCCGATTCCTACTGCTTATTACCTCTTCCAACTGTAGATAAAATGTATAAAATCCCACCTAATGAGCTGAAAATGACATGTGACAGCTCTAATGGTTAAATTGCTACCAGAAGAGGAAAGATTATAGGGATAAAAAAGCAGTTGTATTTGCGGCTATTTTTATCTGGCATATTGCTTTCAGTTTACAGATTGTGCTGAATGATCTATTTGAAGGTTATTCTCATTCAGTGTTCTGTTTTTTCAATAGACATAGTCATTCTGGGATTATTAAAAGAAGTGCTGACAAATAGATCCATATTCAGCAGTCCTGTTGTTTTAGGCTAATCTACTACTTAATTCCAAGATTGAAGAGTTTACACAGACATTATTAAACTATATATATATATATATATATATATATATATATATATATATATATATATATATATATATATATATATATCATCAGTGGGTTGGATAAATGATAAATAATGTCTCCAGTCAAACCTTGCCCTGTTAAATAATGAAATTGAAGCATTAAATTAAATTACAAAATGTATCATGTAGCATTGTGGCTGGACACAACCTGTTCATCAGGGAAAGTAAAAGTAAAAAAGTAAAGGATGTTTTTTTTTTTTTTATTTAATAAGGCTAACGCATTGCATAGGAACTAGATGTGTTACTTGTTAAGATTGATGTTTATGAGCCTTTACAATGCCTTGAAAAATTATTCATACACCTTGAAATTTTTCACATTTTTCATGTTTCAACCAAAAATGTTAATGTATTTTATTGGAATTTTATGTGATAAACCAACACAAAGTGGCACATAATTGTGAAGTGATACATGTTTTCAATTTTTTTTACAAATAAATATGTGAAAAGTGTGGCATGCATTTGTATTCAGCCCCCTTGAGTCAATACTTTGTAGAACCACCTTTCCCTGCAATTACAGCTGCGATTCTGATTGGGTATGTCTGTACCAGCTTTGCACATCTAGAGAGTAACATTTTGCCCATTCTTCTTTGCAAAATAGCTCAAGCTCTGTCAGATTGAATGGAGAACTTTTGTGAACAGCAATATTCAAATTGTGCCACAGATTCTCAATTGGATTTAGGTCTGAACTTTGACTGAGCCATTCTAACACATGAATATGCTTTGATCTAAACCATTCCATTGTAGCTCTGGCTGTATGTTTAGGGTTGTTGTCCTGCTGGAAGGTAAACCTCTGTCCCAGTCTCAGGCCTTTTGCAGACTCTAAGAGGTTTACTTCTAAGATTGCCCTGTATTTGGCTCCATCCATTTTCCCATCAACTTTGACCAGCTTCCCTGCCCCTGCTGAAGAAAAGCATGGTGCCTTTAGGGTGACGTGAAGTGTTAGTTTTCTGCCACACATAGCATTTTGTGTTTAGGCCAAAAAGTTACATTTTGGTCTCATATGACCAGAGCACCTTCTTCCACATGTTTGCCGTGTCTCCCACATGGCTTCTCGCAAACTGTAAACAGGACTTCTTATGGCTTTCTTTCAACGGTGGCTTTCTTCTTGCCACTCTTCCATAGAGGCCAGATTTGTGGAGTGCACGACTAATAGTTGTCTTGTGGACAGATTCTCCCACCTGATCTGTGGATTTCTGCAGCATCTCCAGAATTACCATGGACCTCTTGGCTGCTTCTGTGTATAATGCTCTCCTTGCCCAGCCTGTGAGTTTAGAGGGACAGCCATGTCTTGGTAGGTTTGCAGTTGTGTCATACTCTTTCCATTTTCAGGTGATGGATTGAACAGTGTTCGATTAGATGTTCAAAGCTTCTGATATTGTTTAATAACCTAACACTGCTTTAACCTTCTCCACAATTATCCCTGACCTGTCTGGTGTGTTCCTTGGCCTTCATGATGTTTACTAAGGCTCTCTGACAAACCTCTGAGGGCTTCACAGAACAGCTGTATTTATACTGAGATTCAATTTCACACAGGTGGGCTCTATTTACTATTTGGGTAACTTCTGAAGGCAATTGGTTCCAATAGATTTTAGTTAGGGGTATCAGAGTAAACATATTTCAAATATTTATTTGTAAAAAAATTTGAAAACTATTTATCATTTTCCTTCCACTTCACAATTATGTGCCGCTTTGTGTTGGTCTATCACATAAAACCTAATAAAACACATTTATGGTTTTGGTTGTAACATATCAAAATGTGGAAAATTTCAAGGGGTATGCATACTTTTTTAAGCACTCTTATTTTACTTTAAAGTGTATCTACTATATTAACAACGTTTATCATATAATAATTAATACATTGTATTTAACATATTTCAAGCCTACTCCTATTAATCTAAACAATCTTGATGTTTAAAAATGTGCTTTGTGAAGATCCCCACACATTTACTTCCTTGAATTCTGTGACATGTAGCCACTGTGCCCTGTGAGTAGGCATTGCTGAGTCACGCATTTCACAGAGCCTGCCTTCTGAACTTCAGAGGTGCTGAGAGGGGGAGTCTCGGGAGGTGGAGTCAGTACAGGAATCGCTGCCTGCAGCCAGCAAGATACCATGGGATATGTAGTCCTTAGAAATCGTAAAGTAAACAGCAGAGGAAAAGCTGCAAAGCATGCAGGGAATCAAGGAAGTCTTGAAAAGAGATGGCCAGCAGACATGTCACACTCACAACTAGTGATGTCGTGAACCTAAAATTCGCCGTTCGCGAACGGCGAACGCGAACATCGGCAAATGTTCGCGAACCGGCGAACCGGGCGAACCGCCATAGACTTCAATAGGCAGGCGAATTTTAAAACACACAGGGACTCTTTCTGGCCACAATAGTGATGGAAAAGTTGTTTCAAGGGGACTAACACCTGGACTGTGGCATGCCGGAGAGGGATCACGCAAAAAAAAGTTCTTAAAAATTATAATTTTTTGATAGAGAGCCAATTATTGGAAAAATTAAAAAAAAATAAAAATAAAAAATTTCTTTGGATTTAGCATCTGGGGGGTCTAAAAAGTGTACCTGTGAAGTTTCAGCTCTGTAGCATGTCCAGAACCCCTAAAAAACAGCATTTGTCTTATATTTTCAGGAATATGGCTTCTCTGCGGCTGGCTTTTTCTCTTGCAGGCATTTATCGGGCATTTTTTTAGGCAGGCATGTCATTTTTTGTATTTAGTGTCTGGGGGGTCTAAAAAGTGTACCTGTCAAGTTTCAGCTCTGTAGCATGTCCAGAACCCCTAAAAAGCAGCATTTTTCTTATATTTTCAGGAATATGGCTTCTCTGCGGCTGGCTTTTTCTCTTGCAGGCATTTAGCGGGCATTTTTTTAGGCAGGCATGTAATTTTTTGTATTTAGTGTCTGGGGGGTCTAAAAAGTGTACCTGTCAAGTTTCAGCTCTGTAGCATGTCCAGAACCCCTAAAAAACAGCATTTTTCTTATATTTTCAGGAATACGGCTTCTCTGCGGCTGGCTTTTTCTCTTGCAGGCATTTAGCGGGCATTTTTTTAGGCAGGCATGTCATTTTTTGTATTTAGTGTCTGGGGGGTCTAAAAAGTGTACCTGTCAAGTTTCAGCTCTGTAGCATGTCCAGAACCCCTAAAAAACAGCATTTTTCTTATATTTTCAGGAATACGGCTTCTCTGCGGCTGGCTTTTTCTCTTGCAGGCATATATATCAGTGGTGGGTGGGCAGTGGCACAGTACACTCTCTGTGGACCTGACAGCAGTCACTGGCAC
Organism: Pelophylax lessonae; assembly: GCF_965119305.1. Lineage (NCBI taxonomy): Eukaryota > Metazoa > Chordata > Amphibia > Anura > Ranidae > Pelophylax > Pelophylax lessonae. The sequence goes on along the minus strand of NC_138768.1, from coordinate 801,517,303 downwards.
CCAGGCAACTGCAATTTAAAAAATATATATATATTTTTTTACTTTGCAAGCTGCTGTGCCACTTTATATATCCGTGGTGGGTGGGCAGTGGCACAGTACACTCTCTGTGGACCTGACAGCAGTCACTGGCACCCAGGCAACTGCAATTTAAAAAATATATATATATTTTTTTACTTTGCAAGCTGCTGTGCCACTTTATATATCAGTGGTGGGTGGGCAGTGGCACAGTACACTCTCTGTGGACCTGACAGCAGTCACTGGCACCCAGGCAACTGCAATTTAAAAAAATATATATTTTTTTTTACTTTGCAAGCTGCTGTGCCACCTTATATATCAGTGGTGGGTGGGCAGTGGCACAGTACACTCTCTGTGGACCTGACAGCAGTCACTGGCACCCAGGCAACTGCAATTTTAAAAAAATATATTTTATTTTACTTTGCAAGCTGCTGTGCCACCTTATATATCAGTGGTGGGTGGGCAGTGGCACAGTACACTCTCTGTGGACCTGACAGCAGTCACTGGCACCCAGGCAACTGCAATTTTAAAAAAATATATTTTATTTTACTTTGCAAGCTGCTGTGCCACCTTATATATCAGTGGTGGGTGGGCAGTGGCACAGTACACTCTCTGTGGACCTGACAGCAGTCACTGGCACCCAGGCAACTGCAATTAAAAAAAATATATTTTTTTTTTTACTTTGCAAGCTGCTGTGCCACCTTATATATCAGTGGTGGGTGGGCACACAGTGGCACTGCAGTGGGCACAGTACACTCTGTGGACCTGACAGTAACTGGCAGCCCAGGCAACTGCAATAATAAAAAATATTTTTTTTTTTTCAATTTATTGCAACAAGATGCTGTGCCACCGTATATATATCAGTGGTGGGCAGTGCACTGCAGTGGGTACAGTGCACTCTGTGGACCTGACACAGCACTCACTGCAATTATGACAGAGGAAAAAAAAATATTTTTTAAAATGCAAGGTACTGTGCCTGTGCCACCCGAAATGAGTGTGGTGTGCACACAGTACAGTCTGTGGTAGGTCTGTGGCCTCTCACACACAGCGGGCAGGCAACTGCAGTGTACAATAGATATATATAGATATATATATAAAGAAAAAACTCTATTACCTTACCAGCCCTTAAAAGGGCTTTTGGGGACACTATATATATATATATATATATGTATATATATAAATAAAAAAAATCCTCAATTACCAGCCCTTAAAAGGGCTTTTGGGGACACTAGATAGATATAGATAGATATATATATATATATATATATATATATATATAAGAAGAAACAACTCAATTACCAGCCCTTAAAAGGGCTTTTGGGGACGCTAGGTATATATATATATATATATATATATATATAAAAAAAAACCCACAAATACCAGCCCTTAGAAGGGCTTTTTGGGGTGCTGATATTACAGCAGTAGTGGACCAAGAACACTGCAAGACCAGGAACACTGACTAACTGTCCCTAGCTTAACAGCAGCAGCAGCAGCAGCTCTCTCCCTACTCTCACTACACACACTACTTCAGAATGATCTAAGATGGATGCTGCCCTTGCTTATTTATAGGAGGTGGGAGGGTGTGGGAGGGAGGTATGCTGATTGGCTGGAAATGTGTCTGCTGACTGTAAAGTTCAGGGTCAAAGTTTGCCTCAATGATGTCTTATGGGGGGCGGACCGAACATCGCATATGTTCGCCGGCAGCGGCGAACGCGAACATGCCAATTTCACCGGGAACTGTTCGCCGGCGAACAGTTCTATACATCTCTACTCACAACATGAACAGGGATTTTTGAACCAAGCTTATACTGGATTGTCCAAAAAATACCTATAGTTTATAATGCTATTACAATGCTGATGTTATAAATTGAAAGTGTATGCTATGACTATAGATTTCCTTTAAGGAAAAACACCATTTCACCAGGATAAACAACTTTGAAGAAACTGAAATGCTTAAACATGTTACCATCTATGATTATATGTGAAGTCTGGGACTACTTGATGTTGTTGGTTAAGACAATCCTAAAGTTATATCCTGCTTTGCTAGTCTTGTGATGTGTGACATGAGTAATTATCCTCCTCTCTAGTCCTAGGCTTTTTATTGTAAGCCCCAATAATTTATATTTGGGCTTATTCACACAAGTCACTGTACTGTAATGCAGCTGTTGGTGTTGGTGTGGGTGTGGCCTGGCTAGACAAATGCAGTGTTGATGCACGGATACCGACACATTGTACTGTTTACTTTTTTTAAACAAACTCTTTTGAAAAGTTACATGACATTTTATAGAGTTCTAGTGGCCAGTGTGCAGTTACCTGCTCTGTGCTGGAACAAAGACACAATGCAATGGTGTCAATTGGCCACCCCAGAGACAATGAATTTATCCTTGCCTTGTGGTAGAGGTGCAGTGGGACTGCGCTGGAATAGCTGAGCAATGCAGTCCCACTGCACTTAGTGTTAATGGACCCTTCAGGAGTTAATACGAAGAGATGAACAAAGAGATTTGAGAGAACAAGGATTTAAGTAAGATCACTCTTATTTACTTGATGTAGATATACACAACCTTCTGGTCATTTTGTATTCTTGGAGATTTTTCCAGACTCCTCATGGTACCTTGAAAGCAAATAAGAACAAACCCCTATATATGGTGGGCTATTGGACTTAAAAATAAATTATGGTAAGTCCGAAGCTATGGGCATTGGACTACCTCCAGATCTGCTCCATCAGTTCAAAGACAATTTACCATTTCGATGGACTGATATAGCCTTCCAATATCTGGGTACTTATATCCCACCCGATCTGTCTGCAACATATATAGTCAACTTTCCTCCTTACATTCCATGTAAGTTTAATCCCTTTATTATTTTCATTCATCATAAAGATAAAAGAGTCCAAAGAAGCACGATCTCCCTTCCAGACTATGAGTATATCGTCAATAAATCTTCTGTACACCACCAGCTGGTCAGGTCTTGCACAGAAGATTTGTTCATCCTCCCAGCAGGCCATGAATATATTAGCCACGCTAGGGGCAAACCTAGCCCCCATAGCTACACCCCTTGATTGGAGGTAATAATGTCCTCCAAACCAAAAATAATTATGTGTAAGGCAGAATTTCAGGCTATCGAGTAGAATTGGAGTAGAATCATTGACTGGAGACGTCATTCTAGCCTTAAGCTGTGGGTACACATTGAGCAACTACAGTAAGAGGTAGATCTGGGTGGGGCACCGTGGTGCAGTACCTCGCTCTCTTGAGACCTTTTACGACATTCAATCATTGGACCAACCCTGAGGGTCTCGTCCTTACTTATGAAATGCCCAATGTTGACCACATCTGACTCTCCCCTGATTCCTGTCTTGGGCAACCCAGCTTTTATGCCAGGCATATTAGATCGCCCACTACCAGATTTGAAAAAAAAGGGGATTTTTTCAGGCCGCACACTTTTTGAGGGATGGCAGCTGGGTTACTATCGCACAGCTCCTTGAACCACAGGGACCTTTTCGACTTCCTTTTTGGAACGCCATACAATTGAACCGTTTTTTATATTCATTGCCAAATCCGGAGACATTAAATAGAGACCTTACGTTATTTGAAGAATATTGCTCAGGTATGGAGGTCCTACCTAGACTGGTATCTAAGGTTTACTACTGATTGTCTCTGACGACAGCGGACAGACGCTTGCCCTGTCTGGGAAAATGGGAGAGAGACCTGAATTACACACTCACGGCGAAGCAGGAATGCAATATATTTATGTTGGCATTAAAAACTCCTGTTTGCACTAAGATCCAGGAGATTAATTATAAACTCCTCATGAGATGGTATCGAGTCCCTTCTTTGCTCCACAAGTTTTCCCTGAATAACTCAGACCGCTGCTGGAGATGCAAGGAGGAACTGGGTACAGTACTGCATGTGTTCTGGTCCTGTCCACGCTTATCTTGTTTCTGGAGTGACGTAAGTGCCTTAACTCAAGAATTCACTGATTGGGAGATTCCGAACAACCCCACGTTTTTCTTGCTACATGTCTCTACAATCCCTTTTGAGAAGTATAAGAGATCGATCTTATTCCATATTTTGAATGCAGCTAAGTCCTGTATTCCTTTGTTTTGGAAGTCACACTTTCCTCCAACAATTAGTGATTGTATTCGCAAAATTGAAGAAGTGAATAAAATGGAAGACCTACGCCTCTCTGCACAATTTAAAAAGGAATCATATAATAAAACATGGGGGCCGTGGATTCTCTTTATGCTTTCAGAACGGGGGCAAAACTTACTGTGCCCAGAAAAGGCCGCTGCTTCAAGTGAACAATGAGAAAATGAATGGTGCTCATATTATATGCATCATGACCACATGCGCCCATTTTTCCCTTTTTTCTTCTCTTTTTTTTTTTGTTGTTTGTTTGTTTATCTTTTTCTCTTTTGTCTTTTTTTTTTTTTTCCTTACTTTAGAAAATCAAGGAGGAGACTAAATAGATATCGTAGTTTCGGCAGCAATCTAATCCTGTTGAACATTGCTTTCAAGTGTCTTATGGGCTTCAGCCCCAGCTGTGGCTGCTGCCTAGTTCTGTGGGCTTTTTTTTTTTTATCTATTCAAACACTTCTGAAGAAGAATCCTCAAAATGCGTCAAGTGTCATATTTCCCATCGCTGTTGGACATTTCTCTATCTGTAATTCATACAATGAGATGTGGTATTTTAAAAACAAGCCACATTGTTTGTTTGTATACTTTGTCTTTTACCCTTGATGTATAATAAAAAAATTTACTTTTTATATAATGACATATTGTTTCATGTTTGTGCCGATATAGTCCCAACAATAGAGGGGTTTGTTCTTATATGGTATTTCAGGGATAATGCCCCCCCCCCCCCCTAACACTAGGTCAGCTTTCTATGCAAGGTACTGTACATTGAATGACTTTCATATCCTTCCCTTTTCCAACAGTTATTCAGAAGGGATGGATCAAAAGACACACAATCTGAATATCATAGGAGCATAATGTGAGCTGTATACTTCCTCAAATTAGTGCCTTGATCAGTCATAGTTATGGTGCCAATGCTGCTGTTACTCAGTACTCGGGACAGTACACTTGATAATCATTTGTGCTCACTATTGTGCCAGTTTCCTCCAAAAAGTGACCAATTACAATACATTGTATTGTAAGCAACAACCTTAGTCATCTCAGTCATTGAGACAGTCAATATCTTTCATCAGCCATCAGTTAAAACTGACCCTATGAATAGAAAGCTGTAACACCAGTCCTGCATGCAATTCAGATACTTGTTTTTCCAGACTCAAGTGTCCTATCTGTTTTTTTTTTCTGAAGCCGCTCTTGTCTGGTCCCACGCTGAGTTGTCAGCAGCAGCTTCCCTGTGGCGGCAAAGGAGGCCGCTGACAACGGAAGCCCCATAGTAACTCTATGGGTGACTTCCCTTCCCAGGCATTTCCAAGCCGTTGTCTCCTCTGCAGAGCTTCCGCCTCTGGAGACCAGACCAGAGCAGCTTCAGAAAAGGTATGTATAGCAATTTCTTCTTTACAGGGCTAGATAGGTTAGTCTTAGATTGTGGATACCTGTAGATGTAGTGATTTTAGTGTTAGGGTGGACTTCCCCTTTAACATTATTCTAAATTCAAAACAAAGAGAAATCAACTCTAAATAAGTAACAGTTCAAGCCCTTGTCCCCAATCATGACCACCACCAATTTCTACCACCACCCCACCACTACCAGACCTTTAACCCTGTACAAGCTCATAGGGGGAATATTTGCAAATTACTGTGCTGCTTTTGTAACCCTAAGACACCAGGCTGCAATGTGTAAAACTATTTTATTAAATCATAAACAAATGTAAAATTGCAGCTACAGAGTGTTAAATGCAGTCAAGTCTTCAAAACAACAATCCGGAAGTACTGCTGGTTCCCCAGCGAGTGACGTCCTTAGGAGCTCCTAAGGATGTCGCACATGAATGACAAAACGTGTAGGTCACCTCACTTCCAGTTTAGTGGAACACATCCTGGGGAATCAGCAGTACTTCCAGTTTGTTTTTTTGAATACCTGACTGCATTGTAAGTGCAATTTTACATTTGTTTTAAACTTTGGGAACTTTCCTTCTTATTGGAACTGCTGCCCATGTCTTGTGTCTCTGGAAGGAATTAAGAGGCAAATAACATCGGTGGAAAATGGCATCTTTGGAAATTCTTCTGATTGATAAAACAGTGTCCCTGGACTTCATCTCCGTTAGGGATGAGCTTTGAGTTTGACTTGAACATTGGCTGTTTGCTTGTTTGTCAAAACTTTGAGTTCCTGCATTATCATGGACTCTCTGACTTCTGAATTCCAAAGAAATCACTGGCTGGTGGAATTGAACTCACAGCTCTTATCATTGCAAGCCTGGTATTCTACCACCTATGCCAGCAAGCCTGCTTAATATGAATGCACTCTCCCTAGCTTTTATCTCATCCACTGTGTGTAGGGTGAGATAGGAGTTAGTTAGTTAGGCAGTTAGGCAGGGAAAGTGTATTCAACCAAACTGTACTTGACGGTGGTGTAGTTTGTAGAATACTAGACCTGCAATTGCGATCTTTTTGAGATCGAATCCCTTGGCCAGCAGGTGATTTATAAGTGGAATTTTATAATTAATAATACATTGGTAACAGGGAGAGAGATTTTTGCTTTTTAGTTTGTTGAGATCAAAGATATATATACATATATATATATATATATATATATATATATATATATATATATATAGGCACCATATTTTTAGCAGTTTATGTCAGTATTGCTGAAAAAAATCCATACCAGACCCTTATCCGAGCACACAGCCTGGCTGGCCAGGATGGGGGTGGGGGTGAGCGAGCGCCCCCCTCCTGAACCATACCAGGCCACATGCCCTCAACATGGGGGTGGGTGCTTTGGGGCCAGGGGGGATGATGGGGACAGGGGTCTCTTTCCCACAACCCTGGGCTGTGGTTGCGGGGGTCTGCAGAGGGGAGGCTTATCGGAATCTGGAAGCCCCCTTTAACAGATCCCGGCCCCCCCCCTATGTGAATGGATATCGGGTACATGGTACCCCTACCCATTCACCAAAAAAGTGTACAAAAAAAAATAATGACAAACGCCAGTTTTGGAAAAGTCTTTTATTAAAAAATAAAAAATACTGTCCCCTGATGATCACCCGTCCGCCCGAAAAATAGAAAAAAAAAGAAAGAAGAAGCTCCTGCTTCTCCAGGCACTTCCCGCGGAATGAGCTCTTTTGATTTTGACAGCTCCTATACAGTGACCTGACGTCACAAGCCGTCCCACAATGCACTGCTCAGGTGCAATGAATAAATTACTGGCGTCGGTAATTTATTCACTGCACCTAAAGCAATGGATTATGGGGCGACGTCAGAGCCCTATAAAAGAGCTGTCAAACTCAGATAGAAGTTGGTTAGCCAGAGAGAGTCCAAGGTTAGTCAGCCCGCTTGGTGGCTTAGCTGGTAGAATAACAGGCTTGGAATTTTGTCTGTGAGTTTGAATCCTCAGGCCAGCGGGTGATTAATAATGGATTTTAATTAAAACCTATTAATTGTCCTGCCCCTTCTAAAGTGACGACAGTAATTTATTCACTGCGCCTGACCAATGGATTATGTGGCGCTGGTGATGTCAGAGCCCTATAAAAAAGCTGTCAAACTCAGATAGAGAATTGTTAGGCAGACAGATTCTTAGGTTACTCAGCTGCCTCAGTGGCATAGCTGTTAGAATAACAGGCTAGCAAGTGAGAGGCTGTGGGTTAGAATCCTTGGCCAGCAGGTGATTAATAGTCACTTACTTTTAAGCCTTTAAAATGAAGACTTGTGATTGTTCGTATGTTCGCTAGAACATTTCCCCTATTCGAGAAGTTCTGGTGCAAACCGAACAGGGGGGTGTTTGGCTCATCGCTAATCTCCGGTTCTGGGGTGTATATTACAACAAGTGTGATTTGACTTTATTGTTCACACAAGAGGTTAATTCAGTCTGGTGAGTGTAGTATGTGTTGATTTGCACATGGTGGAGTGGAGCATAAATTATTTATTTTTGTGGAACACGTGGGGTGCATAAAACACCAAATATAAATTTTAATATGGGATTTCATTGGACATTTTTTTTAATTGTATCGGTTACAAGTATTATATATATATATATATATATATATATATATATATATATATATTTTTTTTTTTTTGTATTATGTATGATCTTTGTCTTTCATTTTTTTATTTTATTTTTTATTTTTTATGTGATATTTTTTTTTTCTTATAAACCATGATTCCCAAACATTTTTGTATTAAAGTTTAACTCCAGGTAAACAGTTAAATACACAGATAAAATATATATATTGTACAGTAGCTGGTTCACCTACTAAAGGATGTTTATTTCTGTCCAACCAGTTCTGAGATTACATGACTCTGAATATATATCCAAAAAAAAAAAATCTCAGTAAAGACTACTAGAGATAACAGTCATAATTACTGATAATAAACATTGGCCCACAGATGCTTACCCATAAAAGCATACATATATACTTATTGCACCACATATAATAAACAAATTAAAAGTAAAATTCTCCAGTCTGCCACTAGACATACCTACCATGAAAACTTTTTTTTTTTTTTCACCATTTTTTGTCCTGTTTACCATAATTATTAAAAGTAAAATAAAAAAAAATAAAAATTGGGTTGACACCAGAATGCAAATAGAGGGGAAATCTTCCACTGTGACACCCCGTGATGAGGGATTTCCACCCTAAGGGACAGGAAGTAAATGGAAATCTGGGACACAGATGGCAAAAATGTTTCTGCGGTCCTCCAAAACAGCCACTCTTATTATTGAAAGAAAATATTTTGCAATGTATCACTTGCAATATGCTTTGTGATAATCTAGTGGAAGTTCTGTACTGATAAGTACAAAGTTGTTCAAGAAAACTCTAATGACACAGAAATAAAAGAGGAATTTTACCCATAACAATTTGCTAAAAAAAATAATATTCTTTACCAAGGAACATACATTCCAGAATAATTTACCAAAAGTGTTACCAAAATGAGTGTGTGTTGTGAATTGCCTCCAGCATTGCTCCTGTTTCTTCTTGCTGGGGGCTGCCATTTATCTGAAGCCCAGAGCCCTTCGAACAGCAGGAAATCTTTAGGCTGTCAGCAGATCGTCCTCTAGTGGCTCTGATTTTTGGCACAATGTCAAATATGCAGAGCCGGCTGAGACAGTGTATTACTGAATTTTAAAAAGTATAGGCACCTATTTTTAATGTGTTACATAGCTATACCTGCAAAAGGGTATTATGTAAACAAGGCAGATTGCCGTTCTGTCGGTAGGGAAGGCATGGATCCTGTGTTCCTGCAAAGCAAAGACAAGGATTCATGTCTTCCCCTAGTAAAAGCACCTCCAACACTGTACAAGAACACAGGCTAGGCATACAGTTACATTTTGATAGCCGCTAATGTTAAAGTGTTACTAACCCAACACCCTTCATTGACTATATCTGGTCTCCCCTAGTACACAGAAAATGGAAATGCAATGACAAAAGGACTTAATTTTCTCACTTAACTTTCACTTTAAATCATTCATAGTATTCCTCATTGTTGTCATTAATCTATTAACTCAAGAAAAAAAAAGGACATACTGTATTTATGGATTGAATTGTATATTCATTGACTGTATGGTAACAAGGCAAATGTCTTCCCCAAATATGTGGTGCATCTGCAAGCAAAAGTGATGCACCGTACACATATGATGATCAGTGGCACTTACTTCAATGTACTCCATGTGTCTCAGTATGGTATACAGTACCAATAGTTGCAACAAGCACTCATTTCTAGTAGTCATCCATCTATTATATTGTTTCTGATGAATAAAAATCAACTGTCTTATATGCCATCCTCAGGTTAAAAAATTGTAGCAAGCTGTTATATGGTCAAATCCATAAAGGATACATTTATTTCCATGTGCATATACACTATATTACCAAAAGTAGTGGGATGCCTGCCTTTACATGCACATGAACTTTAATAGCATTCCAGTCTAAGTCGTAGGGTTCACTATTGAGTTGGCCCACCCTTAGCCCTGTCCCGGTGGCACAAGACCTGATTTTTATCAGCCCAAGTTAAGTAACACTGACAGGTCTTGTCCCTCACCCAGGCTGTGATTGGACAGTGAAAGAAGAAACAACAGCCTGTGTGCTAACAGCTCCGCCTTCTATCAGCTTGCTCCTTTTCAGCACATGAACTGATTGGCTTCTTGAGCTGACCCTTCCTCTCCCAAGATCTGCTGTCCGGCGACTGCAATACCAAGTAAGGTTCAGGTGCTTCTACTGCTTGAATTAGAAAAAAAGAATACATTTGATTATATGTTGTGTCTTTTATATCTGCCTGGGGTTCAGATTTAAAGCTGCTAACTTTGACAGAAATAGTTAGAAACAAATGATTTTAAAGGCTGTCCAACATCAGTACAGTATATTAGGAAAAGCTTGCCTAAACAATAGTACTATCCTCCCAAAACATTTAAAATCAATAAAACATAATTTTTACTGAAATAGTTGAATATTTATCACAGTTGCCAGTTTAGTGAATTATACATTGGAATACCATAAATTCACTTTGCATTTTATGTTTTGTTCAAGCCATACCTACCTGAAGCTTCAGTCTTTTTACTGACAGAGCTGTGGAGGACTGACCTTTGTGCTTTCTGTACTGGTAAAAAAAAAAAAACAATAATTAACATTTTTTTTTTTACATTTTTATGTAATATACTGGTATAAATAAATGATAAAAATACATACATTACATTCCCATAATATTTGCCAATTGTTTTTCAAAATAAATATTGGTTTAATACCAAGTTTACAGTTTTGTAAGGCAGACTCAGAGAATATTCATTAAAAAAAAAACTGGTAAGCAAAACAATTAAATAGAAATAAAGTTTTTTTATAGTGGCCAGTCATATTCCTTGTTCGGTTTTCTCAGGAAATAAAAAATAAAACTTAGTCAGTATGGGCAATTGATTTGCTCTTGTGATCATTTTGTCATATTTTTAAAAAGCTCCTGAAACCTGGCCAAAATTGTTATTCTTTTTTTTACATTCATGTTGCCTTTAGTTTTCAAAAGAAAAGTTAGCCACTTCGGTACCCTTTTTTTTAAAGTGGTATTAAACCCAAAAACAAAAAAATTCAGCTTACAAACTATTATATAGTTGCATAGTTACATAGTTGGTGAGGTTGAAAAAAGACACCAGTCCATCCAGTTCAACCTATGATGTGTGTGTGTTTGCTTTTAACCGTACATTGTATACCCCTGTATGTTGTGGTCTCTAAGGTGCCCATTTAACAGTTTTTTTAAACTATCGATGCTCCCTGCTGATACGACTGCTTTTGGAAGAGAATTCCACATCCTTACCGCTCTTACAGTGAAGAACCCCTTACGCATTTTAAGGTTAAACCGCCTTTCCTCTAGTTTTAGTGAGTGGCCACGTGTCTTATTGTATCTCCTTTCTCTGAATAGTTTGTTCCTTATGCTAGGGTCGCCAGTACAATATTTGTACATTGATATCATATCCCCCCTCAGTCGTCTCTTCTCCAGAGAGAATAGGTTCAGTGCTTGCAGTCTTTCCTCATAGCTGATGTCCTCCATTCCCCTAATTATTTTTGTTGCCCTTCTCTGGACTCTCTCCAGTTCCAGCACATCCTTCCTGAGGACCGGTGCCCAGAACTGGACAGCATACTCCAGATGTGGCCGGACCAGAGTCTTGTAGAGTGGGAGAATAATCTCTTTATTTCTGGAGTGAATCCCCTTTTTTTATACATCCCAGTATTCTGTTGGCTTTACTTGCAGCGGCTTGGCATTGCATGCCACTGCCAAGCCTGTTGTCTACCAGTACCCCCAAGTCTTTTTCCATCCTAGACTCACCCAGAGGCTCCCCCCCCCCTAGTGAGTAGCTTGCTTTCTGGTTTTTGGCCCCAAAGTGCATTACTTTACATTTTTCAACATTAAACCTCATCTGCCATGTAGTTGCCCACCCCGTTATTTTGTTCAGGTCCGCTTGTAAGGTTTCCACATCCTGCTTAGAAGATAATGTAAAGGGCTAAGTTACGCTAATGAGTACTGAATCTACAGATAAATGTCAGATAAAGCACAATATTGATAGTCCACAATGGTAACAAGTCTGTATCCAAATGACAGGCACAGTCCAAAATATACGATTCCAGTATCAGATGATTAGACCAACGTTCATATCTCCTTACCAGAAAGCAGAATGGAGTTCGCCCAAAAACTCAAATCGGATCAGTACACCCAGCCTTCAATCGATGTGTTCAGATAATCCTCACATCCACAGGTGGTGGTCATATATAAAGGAAAAATTGACACTCCATAGCATAATACTGTTGAATACTATTACATCACCCAGAGGAGTGCACACCGTCACCGTCACTTTGCTTGTCACAATTTAAGTTGCTGTTGTGTTTTAGTAGTTAGCGCAGTTATATTTTCTTTTTACATTAGAAGATAATGGCATGCTTAGTTTAGTATCATCTGCAAATACTGAGATTGTACTAGATATCCCCTCCTCTAGATCATTTATGAATAAATTAAATAGGATTGGTCCCAGGACAGAACCCTGGGGGACCCCACTTTCGACACCCGCCCAATCCGAGTACTCCCCATTAATCACCACCCTCTGAACTCTCCCCTGGAGCCAGTTCTCTATCCAGGTACTCACCTTACGGTCCATACCTACCTTCCTTAGTTTGTACAGTAAGCGTTTGTGGGGAACGGTGTCAAAGGCCTTTGCAAAGTCCAGATACACCACATCCACAGGCTTTCCTTTATCTAGGTGGCAGCTCACTTCATCGTAGAAGGTTAATAGATTGGTTTGGCAAGAACTATTTTTCATAAATCCATGCTGATTGCTACTAATAATACAGTTTTCATTACTAAAGTCTTGTATGTGGTCCCTTAACATCCCCTCCAAAATCTTGCAGACTACCGATGTTAGGCTGACTGGCCTATAGTTCCCCCGGGATACACCTCGGCCCCTTTTTAAATATTGGTACCACGTTGGCTTTTTTCCAATAAGCTGGCACCATACCCGTCTGTAAACTATCCTTAAAGATCAAGAATAATGGTCTGGCAATCACCTGGCTGAGCTCTTTAAGAACCCTCGGGTGCAAGCCATCCGGTCCCGGTGATTTATTTATGTTAAGTTTCTCTAGTTTAGTTCTAAGTCTATCTTCTGTTAGCCACGGCGGCATTTCCTGAGGTGTGTTGTTTAGTTCGGCCTTACAAGCTAGGTTCGTGTAGCCCCCCAATTCTTTTGTGAAGACTGAAGAGAAGAAATGATTTAACACTTCCACCTTTTCTCTGTCCTCGGTGGCCATATTTCCTTTGTCATCTTTTATGGGGCCAATGTGTTCTGGCCTCGCTTTTATATACTTAAAGAACTTCTTGGGGTTCTTTTTACTCTCCTCCGCTATATGTCTCTCGTGTTCTATTTTAGCCGCCCTGATTTCGTCTTTACATTTCTTATTACACTCTTTGTAATGCTTAAATGCTGCCAATGACCCTCAGTCTTGTATCTTTTGAAGGCCTTTTCTTTAGCACTAATATACATTTTTATGTTGGAGTTTAGCCACCCAGGGTTTAATTTTGCTCTTTTAAATTTATTTCCCTTTGGAATGCACTGGTCAATCCCCTTGTTAAGTATGCTCTTGAAGCACTCCCATTTTTCCTCCGTGTTCTTTGTTCCCAGGGTTCTATCCCAATTGATATTTTCTAGCACCGAGCGTTTTGGGAAATTGGCTCTTTTGAAATTCAGTGTCCTTATATTACCCCTCTGCTTCCTATTACTGTAATTAATACTGAAACGTATTGACCTATGGTCACTGTTTCCTAAGTTGTCCCGTATTTCTATATCCGTGAGCAGGTCTGTATTGTTGGTAATCAGTAGGTCAAGTACTGCATTTTTTCTCGTCGGTGCATTCACCATCTGGCCCATGAAATTGTCCTGCAAAACATTTAGGAACTGCCTAGCCTAGAGTGTGCTGTTCCTTCTGCCCAGTCTATATCTGGATAATTAAAGTCCCCCATTATAATGACATTTCCCATCCTTGCTGCCAATCCTATCTGTAAAATGAGGTCCGACCCCCTCCTCCCTCAGGTTGGGGGGCCTATAGCATACGCCCAATATTACCTTCCCCACCGTGCCTTTCCTTCGAAGCTCTACCCATAGGGATTCTGCTTCGTCCATAGCTCCATTATTAATATCATCCCTCATATTTACCTGTACACTGTTCTTAATATACAGACATACCCCTCCCCCTTTTTTACCCTCTCTATCTCTGCGATAAAGGGAATACCCCTGAATGGTTGCCATCCAGTCATGAGAGCTGTCAAACCAAGTCTCTGTTATCCCCACAAAATCTAAGTCCTCCTCAAACATCAGCAGCTGCAGCTCTCCCATCTTGTTGGCCAGGCTTCTGGCATTGGTATACAAACCTCTTAATTTTGACCGGTTACCTATATCCTCTTTTGATGTTTTTAGGCTGCTCTCCTGATTTTTCCCCATACCCACCCTGGGTATAGGAGCTCCGAACACCCTACCGCTAATGCGCCCATTTCTGCCCTCTGAAACTTGCTTTCCACTGGCTAATTCTACATCTGTACCCTCCCCCCCATTCCCTAGTTTAAAAGCCCCTCTAACTTTGTGGCCATCCTCTCACCCAGTACGGCTGCACCCTCCCCATTTAGGTGCAATCCGTCCCTACCAAAGAGCCGGTCGCCGACTGAGAAGTCGGCCCAGTTCTCCAGGAACCCGAAACCCTCTTTACTACACCAGCTCCTCAGATGTAGGATTAGATGTAGTGGGTGTATTTGTTTTCTTTTTTTTAAGGCTTTTACAACTCTGTTTTCCTCTGGAGATCTGGCCAGTGGCCAGTAACACACCTCCTGTAATGTTTGGATCTCTTTGATACACCCGTTTTACCACATATTTGGACTTGAGTTTGCACTTTTCTATAAATATAATTTTATATAGACACTTTTTATATCATTTTTTTATTTGTTTTTTTATTTATTTATTTTATTTCATACTTTTCATTTATTTTATAAGATTCAAATTAGTTTTTTTTTTTAAACTAGTGCGCTACTGTGAAATGTGATTTTGAAGGTATTGTATTTCACTTATTTTGTTTGGTATTTTTATTTAAAGTAGCAGCACAGAGAGATTATTGGTTTACTCATCTAGTAGTGTAGCGTGTGTATTCGTTTTCTTTTTTAAGGCTTTTTCAACCCTGTTTTCCTCTGGTGACCTGGCCAGTAACATACCTCCTGTATTAGAGTGCCCTCACTCTGGATGAAAGAGCACATGGGACACAGCAGACATCAGCATTGTTAGTTTGGGGGGAGGGGAGTGTTATATGGACTAGCACAGGGATTCCCAAACTACGGCCCTGTAGCTGTTGCAGAACTACACATCCCTTGAGGCATTGTTAAACTCTGACATTCACATACATGACTAGGCATGATGGGAATTGTAGTTTCTGAACAACTGCAGGGCCGTAGTTTGGGAATCCCTGGACTAGCAGATTTAGAAGCACTAGCAGACTGAAGCCAAACTTAAGCTAACACTGTTTAAGCAGTTACAACAACAGTTTTGTTCCATTTGGGATAAAGGTTTTATATAAATGAATAAAAGCTGATTATTTTAAGAAGTGTTAAATGGTTTGTCTCAACCCTCTAAAGCTGGATACACACTATACAACTTTTGTTGGTAGATTTCCTTTAGATTTACCTTCAACTATGTAGTGCAAGGGCCTGCCTCATTGCATAGAAATTGAAAGTGTTTAAACTGACCTCATATTATATGGATTTGTTAAGTCTAAAGGAAAAAAATCTAAAAGAAAATTATATAGTGTATATCCAGCTTAACTGCTACATCTGCAAGATAGCTTGTTCTGTTGAAAAAACAAGAAAACATATTGGTGATGCTGTTCCCCTCTTTTTGTGTTTTTGGACATTTTTTTATGGACTTGCTGAAATAAAGGTGATTCTACTGGACTTGCGGCCAACCAGAATTGTTTTTTGCTCAAAAAACTTACTGGCAGGATTACCAGGTGAAAATACAGGAAAGAAAGCCTAAAAAAGAAAGCCAATGCAGCCATGCCATCTAAGAACTGGTAAGCTGCAATATATTAAATGTTTGCTTTGGAGTTTAATACTGCTTTAAATGCCAAATGCCTTTTTAAAAAAACTGAATATGGTTTCTAAATAAACTCTTCAAGTTTATTTATGAGGTATACAGATTCCTTAGTTAATTATATAAAATCTATGCCATGGAGCCTATACAATTTATATGTATCAGCAGTTAATGGATGAGTTGGCATAGAAGAGGCTTTGGCCAGAGGTCTAAAAACTGCTCTATCTCCTCTTCAGAGAGTTTTCGCAACATAGCTTTGTTTGGAGTGAATTGGATATTAGACTCTAATAGTAATCTAGACATTGACAGGCTTGGCCGAAGCATGGTATTTACCTAAAAACCAACCTGCTGCATGTCAAAAACTTTTATTTATTTTCTTGATGTAGCAAAAACTTAATGAAAATGTAATTCAACTACATATTGTAACTTAAACTCACTGAATTAAATAGGTGGATTTCCAATTAAATTTAAAACATGCAAACTAGTACAGCAAGTTAATAGTTATTTGAAGGCGGACGTAAAAAAAAAAAAAAAAAATTAAATTAAAGAAAAAACAATAAATTTAATTTATTTTTAGCAGCAGCTGTAGCTCACACAAATGATATTATTTTGTCTGTTTATTGTAGAGAATCAAATTCTGATACTGGACAGTTAAATGCACTAAGGCATGACTTAAATGGAACAAATTAATACTAAAAATATCTGGGATAAACCCACTAAATTTAAGGGAAAAGCTCAGGAAAAGTTATTTATGAGCATAATCATTACTTTTGCTACAATGATTTAGCTGGGTAGCATTCTCTATTGTCTTCTTCTTCTCTAATTATCTTGTTCAGTGATCTATAACTGCTCTGACAAAAGAAACAAGGCTGTTGACTGTGTACAGACATGGATCAGCAGACGGGAGAATTCATGGGTTAGTAAACTTTTTCTTTTAGCTATATCATGACCATTCATAATGACCCTTTCAATAACAGTGCATGCATTCTATACATGTACAATATAAATGAGACATTTATTTAAAAGTAGACTGAAAAAAGACTACAAAGGTCTGTAGACCACACTGATACAGTGCAGTTGAATTACTAAATAAGAACATTGTTCACTTGGGCAAGTGAGATTAAAAAAAAAAAAAAAAAAAAATGGAACTTCCTTTCAATATCATTGGGTGATTTAGGTGAATACAGTTTCACTTACTTTGGTATACAGTTAACTTCTTTAACTTTTTTTCCCCTAAATTTATGAAGATACCATTTTTGTTTTTGTTTTCTATTATACTATTTTTTTTTCTCCTAATGTTTGCCAATATTTAAAAATAATGAATACCTTTTTTTACAGAGCTTTATATTAAAACTCAGTTCTACAAATATATTTACAATACATGTTTTAATTACATGGTCTAAAATTGTAATGGGGTTAATTTACTAAAGAAATGCAAAATCATTTGCAAATCTGAATTTTTACTTAGGTTTGTAAATAAGGTAAAGGTGTGTGAACCTTTAATACCCAATTATGTGAAAAATCAATGAAAAATAAAAAGCTAGATTTTTGCTTGAATGGGATTAGATGATGGAAGTAAACACACTAATCTAAGTGAGCGTTAACTTTGCAAAGCTGATATACATTTAAAAAAATAAACAGAATTCACTTTGCTAAGTGAACAATCTCTATACTTTCAGTAAAACAACCCCTATGATGCTACTTTTATTTTAATGACATAAACTGTTTTTAAATACATAGCTTAAAAAATATTACCTAAAATGTACTGTAAACATTCTTCACTTCTCAAACACTAAACATATATTATGCTTACATACAGATTTAATTTAAATTATATATATATATATATATATATATATATATATATATATATATATATATATATATATATATATAGCGAGAGAGAGAGAGAGAGAGAGATTGATTTAAATATTTCTATTACTTTTTTTTAGAGCCATAGCTGATGCTAAAAGGGTTTTATTTATTTATTTTCATTTAACTTGAGGCTTCATGTTGGTCAAGCAGTCCTGCGTGCACTTTATGCCAGAGTGTGGGCTGTGGAATGTGAATTATATTTTAATTTAAAAATACTTGAAAGCTATAAGTTACTTTGCGCACAAAAAAAATCCACAAAAATACCTAATAGGTTGGTAAATGCATGTTTGTATTCATACATTTTATTGTTGTTATTATGTGCAACTTCTAGCATAGTATCTGCTACATCACTTTATTGTGTTTCCCTCTATTGCATGTGCTATTTCCCCCTTAAATATTTATTGTCATATGAAATAACTTGCTTTTCATGGATCATCTTCTTATATTCAAAAAGTTGCTAATAATTACTGATAATTTGAAAATGATCAATTTAAGCATCGAATAGGAAGAACCAAAGGTGTTAGGAAATAATAATTTAAAAAGAATGGTGGGAAATGGGGTAAACTGACAGAAGGAAACTAAACAGAGCATTGAACAAGACTTTTCTGTCAGTCTACTTCCACTTCCCTTCAAAGAAAAAAATAATATATTCTTTGAAACGATGATATTGAGAAGCATATGTTTCTCTTTTAATTCCTGGGAACTAATTTCAAAGTCATTATTCACCTAATCACTGTAATAGTTTAACATTTGATCTGCCCTCTGTTAAAATGCTCAAGCTGCAATAGCCACAAGCCGTATCTTAACACTTCCCTTTCTTTGAAGTTCTGGTCTAAAAAGACATCTGTTTTAATAAAAGAAAAAAAGTTAAATAATACAGTTGACTTTATTTTGTTTACCGTAGTTTTAGAAGTTGAAGTAGAAGGCGACGTTCAAGTGGAACACATTTTTATGTACAAAGTGCGGCAATGATATATTCTTGTCTTCTCACAAAGGCGAGATCATCAGTCATAACTGGCTACCCAGTCATCAGCTTGAATCAATTTTTATTCACAAGTTCAAAAACAAATACATCTGCTTAAGGCTATGCGCATATGTACATTATTAAACTGTATTGTGCTTCCTTTTCAAAACACATTACTTTTATGATAGTTTGGGGCCTATTCATAAAAGGTCAAAATCAATACTGTTTTTTATTTTTCATGGGAACTAATAAAACCAACATTTTTGCCTATTTATTAAGCTACTCCAGCCAAGATATCTACACATTTTCATAATATTTGAACAAAATTGAAAGTAAATTTTATTTTGTGAATAAACTTTGGTCACTTTTCAACAGAAAGGATGCTAAAAATTGAACACCCTAAACGAAAACAAACCACAAGTGTCCTTGGGGGAAATTAGTGGGGAAATTTTCTTCATGCAACCAATTGTGTTTTTTTTTTAAGTAGCACATTTTGCTATTTTTTCACCATCTGTTTTTGCACATTGAATGTTTATAAACTGAAGAAAATTCAGGTGAAATGTAATTGTTAAGGAGGGCATGCGAAAAAAATGAACAAAAATATTTACTGAATTTTATTATGCATAACTGTGCTATAATCCACATTGCAGTTGGCTGTATTAGTTTCCTTTATTTATTTATTTTAAACTCTTTTTATTGAAGAAGTATTCATGGTAACAGTAAACATAATGCTCAACGTGATCGTATAAACAGTAAGGTACAATACAGTAATAAAAAAGACTTTTAAGGCACAGTGTCAAATATATAGCATTCACATATACACAGTATTGATGTACATACAAGTTATGAGATGGAACCAGCATCCTGAGGTCCACAAAGTATCATAGCCATTAGACCCAAAGCTAATTAGGAAGCAAATTGACTCACAAAAAAAGAGATCTAAAACATGCAGCGGCAGCTTATTTATTAGAAACAGTGAGGGGTGAGGAGCACCATGCATCCCAAATGTTATTGTATTTATGAGGACACCCCTATGCTCATAGATAATGCAAAATCTGGTTCACCATTTGCAACCACATGTGAGTAGAGGGATGACTTGGTTGGATACACTTAAGTGCCACTGCCTTACGTGTCGTGAGCATTACTCCTCATCCAGCAGCCCCAGTAAGTAGACTAGCGGATTACATGGAACCGGCAGGGACAAGGCTGTTGATAACACTTCAGTCACTCACTGCCAGAACCTTGTTATAACCGGACATGACCACATCACATGGGCGAAATCTGCCCGAGGGTAGGTACAACGTGTGCACGTGGGGGCAGGCAAGTGGTGCATCGCGTGTAGTCTGACCGGAGTTAAATAAGATTGATGCAATATGTATAAGTGGATCAGCTTGTTGTTAACTGCCGGAGATACTGAGAGATGATAGGAGCAACCTTCCTGCCAATCCTCATCTGACAGGTCAGGAACAAGCTGTTGTCACCTATTGCGGACCTGCAATGGGGTCCTGTTGGTGGTGGCAGACAATAAATGCAAATATAGGGTAGAAATAAGTCCCCGCGGCCCCTGTGACCGCAGAGTACCTATCAAAGGATAATCAGAAAAGTTGGTATCATGAGTCCCAAATTGGGTCTGGACCACACGAAGTTGAAGATATCTATACAAAACTGTTTGGGGAAGATCATATTTCCTCTGTAGCATTTGAAAGGAAGACAAAACATTATCATTATAAATCTCCCCCAATGTAAGCATGCCCACTCCCTCCTAATAATGAGTGCCAATAAATAGATGAAGATGGGGGAACATTGGGTTATGCCAGAGTGGTAGGTCAGTGTTAGTGTCCCCATAATCAGCAATCCTCTTAGCCTCTCTCCCCACCATATGGGCCAAAATCAACAGTGGTATAAGGTGACACCGTAACACCTTTGCGGGAGCTTCCAATGCCACCAACAAATGTTTGAGTTTAAGTGTTTGGGCAAGGTAGGACTCGACCACTGCTGAGTGTATAGGAACCAGCTAGTCAGTCAAATGTTGTAGCTGACCAGCAAGAAAATAATAATATAAATTAGGCAGTGCCATACCCGCCTCAGCTTTCGGGCGTTGTAGTGTGGAGAGCCTAAGTTTACGTCTATTATTAGCCCAAATAAAGAAGACCAATAGTGTATCTAGAGTATTAAAGAATGATCTAGGCACCGCTACAGGCATGTGGGAAGTCACATATAGACATTTGGGTAATAGAATCATTTTTACAAGATTTATTCTGCCTGCAACTGACAAAAGGAGTTTTGCCCAAATATTAAGTTTAAGTTTAATTGTTTGCAGTAGTGGGTCTAATTTAACATTAATGTCATCCAGGGGGTATAATGTGATAATAACCCCTAAATATTGGAAATGAGGAGAATATTCGGAGTGGACTTGGTGACTCATCAATGGGCCGAGGCTGCACCGTGATGAAAGGCATCAGTGCCGACTTCTGCCAAATAATTTTGAGTCCTGAGTAAGAGCCAAAACCATCTATAATATGAATTTCTGCCCCTAAGGAAGCACCGGTGTCCCCAGGAATATAGGATGAGATCATCCGCATATAAGCTGATGACGTCAGTCCTGTCCCCCATAGAAATACCCTTCAGGAGGAGAGACTGCCGAAATCTTAGTGCCAAAGTCTCAATAGCCACAGCAAACAACATGGGAGACAGAGGACACCCCTGTCTGGTGCCCCTGTGGAGTGAGATGGATGGGGAAACAATACCATTGACCAAAATACCAGGATACCTGGTTGGCATATAAACGGGACATAAATTCCCAGTGTGCCCGGCTGGAGTTAGAGGGTGAGTCTAAGTACTGGGCCTCAGCCAGCTGATACTGCCGTTCCAAGTCCTCCTCATCTAAGTGGAAGGTACGTTTAATATAAGAAATAGTAGATTTGAGGGCACATCTTAGGTAAGCCTTCAGGGTGTCCCAAAACAGTAATCCCTGTTCAGTGTTATGGGCTTCTAGAAACACAGATAACTGGTTCAGAATCCGGTCATTAGAGCCTATCTGAGCAAGCCAAAAGGGTTGGACTCTCCACGGTCTACATATGCCCCTAATGCCGGTATCAATTGAAAGCGATAATGGGGAGTGATCCGACACCCCCCTAGGGAGATAGGAAATAGATTTCAATTTAGTTAGGATTCTATCATTACCCAGCGCCAAGTCGATCCTAGACAGATAACCCCTACTAGGGAAAGACCAGGAGTATGCCCTGGAACTTGGGTTAATAAAACAGTGACAAGCAAACTCGGTAAATAAAACAAAGGGGCTCCATGCCTATCCATACTCGGGTCACTGAGAAGGTTAAAGTCTCCCAAAACACAATACATATGCCTCAGGGAATATAGCTGCAAAACTCATTGCCTCTTTAATGATGTGAAAATTAGCAGGTGGGGGATTATGTTTGCCCAATACAACAAATGGTAGCGCATGTAGCTGGGCACAGATAAAGACAAATCTCCCCAGGGGATCCCCTTTCAGCTGCACACACTCCCAGGGAACCTACCTGTGCACCATAATGGATACCCCACTGGAATATGAGGAATGGCAGGAGTGACCCGTCCATTGCACCCAAGGCTTCCCAAGGTAGTCAAGATGCTCAGGAGTCAAATGGGTTTCCTGCAGACATATCAGGTGTGCATTGGCTCTCAAAATTGTGGTAAATACTTGGGAATGTTTATGTGGTGAGCCCAGCCCCCTCACATTCTAGGACAGAAAATTACAGATGCCAGCCATTACATATTGCATAGTGCATGTTCAGAACCACAGGGGGTAAGGTAAGCAGGTCTCGTGACACATTAGAGTGCATATTTATAATATTATGTATGTACCAAAAAACATTGTGGCAGACTGCCCAAACGGTAGGGCCGGAGGCCAAACTATATACAACTGAGATAATAAAGGAAAGATATTTTAGCTGATGAAAAAGCATTTTCAACAGGGCAATACCCACACATTGCGTCCGCTTTTGTGAGGGCAATTTGTGGGATCGGCCGTCACAAGGCTCTCATGTTAAAACATATATGACATTATCAGGGCCGTTGCTAGACTATTTTACGCCCTAGGCAAGACCAGCTACTTGCGTCCCCCCAAAAAAAAAAAAAAAAAAGGGAAGGGGTTAAATACTCCTCTATGTCATACCCAGTGACCCTGATCTGATGGTTTCTCCATGTTATGCTTTCATACCCAGTGACCCCCCCATGTTCCTCCATGTCAAACCGGGGACCCTAATGTCCCTCCGTGTCACACCCAGGGACTTTGATGTTTTTCCATGTCACACCCTTGGACCCCAATATTCCTCCATGTCATGCTGTCATACCCATAGACCCTGATGTTCCTCCATGTCACACTCAGGGACCCCCGTGTTCCTCCATGTCATGCTGTCATACCCAGTGACCCCAATGTTCCTCTATGTCAGATCCTGATGTTTTTCCATGTCACAGTTGGGGACCCTGATGTTCCTCCATGTCACTTCCTGCCTGGGGTTAAGGCCGTTCAGCTCCAGCTGAAGAGGATCATCATGCAGGCAGCACTCTGGTGGGCTCCATTCCTGCCTCTTGGGGCCCCTCCAACAGTAGTGGAAAGCCAGGGCCTGATAATTCCGCCACTGCCTAAGACACCTGGCATCTTTCTCTGTCCCTTCTTCCTCCCCAACGGCCACCTTTCCCCTCAGCTCACAATAATCATTCATGATGGAGAGAGATTGCCGACTCCTGGCTGCGCCCCTAGGTGGCAATGCGCCCTAGGCGGCTGCCTAGTTTGCCTAGTGGAAGCACCGGCCCTGGACATTATACAGGACAGGATACAGTCTTGCAGATCAGTTCAGCCTATGTAATTCCGGAAGGAGAGTTCCAAGGTTGACCAGTGGAGGGCAGCCACACACAGGGCTGACAGTAGAAAAACCCCCTGAAGCTCACTGAAAAATGGAGGGGAAAACATGTAATCTTAACAGTAGTAACACAGACATATGAACAAAGGTATACTGCTTTGTGCTGCGCAATAAAGGGGGACATCTAAAGGGGGGAGATCTGGAGGTATCATAAGAAAAAAAACGGATTAAAAGTTTTTGTTCATGGCCTGGGATTGATGAATAAGGGGCCACGGAATAGAGGTCTACAACAGAGCAGGGTGGAAACACACAAGTAGGAGAAATCCAGGGGGATCACAGCATGCCATGTTTATGGCTGGCGATTTCTTGCATTCATCCAATCCTGAGCTGCATCGGGGTATTGAAGAAGATGACACGACTACCATCTATCCCCCTCAGTCTAGCCAGGAAGGACATAGAGTAAATGATTCCATCTTCCCGCAGCTTCCTCTTGATTTATGTGAATGAGGCCCTTTGCTTCTGTAGCTCGATCGAGCAATCAGGGAAAATGGAGATCTGGGCAAAAGAGAAAAGTGCAAAATCTGGTGCAGCTCTGCATGGTAGCCAAAAACCTCCAACTTCAGTTTGTTCAATTAAGCTTTCACAAAAAACACATGGAAGCTGATTGGTTTCTATGCAGAGCTGCACCAGAGTTTGCACTCTCCAGTTTTAGTAAATCAACCCCTTTCTGTCCTAGAGTAACATTTCTTACTCTGTCTATGAAGGAGCACATTGTCCCCACAGACTGCTCTCCCAATTTTGACTTCAAAAACCTCCCCCTTTCCTCATCTCTATTACATTGGTGTTCTGTAAATCACAGGAGAAAATCCAGGAAGACATAATATTGTTTGAGATCTCAGTTTCAGTACACAGGAAGCTACAAGAACACTCGATTTCTGGCAGGATCAACATGCATTTGCTGTAAAATGAGGGGTCTTTGTTTAAAAGATGAAAAAAGTGCTGGAAACTTTTTGAACATATATATATAGCCATAGATAAGGGAGTACCATCAGTCCTCTTGTATGGCGCCTGGGCCAGCAGGCAGGCCCAGGCAGCAGGGTAAATTGGATATGGGCATACATACATCCCCCCTGCTACCCAGGCTCCCCTGTGCGCCCCCACTCCCGCAGTGCTGCCAGCCTTCCCCCTCTCCCTCCCACCCGCAACTGTGAGTACACAATAGGGTCCTTCAAGATTAGGGGGGGAGGGGTCCGATAAATATGTCACATTTACTAGCCATTTCATTTCCAGAATGAACACAATGAGTGATCGGTACTGATCACTCACTGGGTTCATTTATAACTGAAGCCTAGTAAACTTTTTTTTTTGGGGGGGGCTCGTCAGGTTGGCTGTATGTGGCCCCATGGTTTCTAACAGCAGCCCTGTATATAGAAAGTTTTGTTCCTGGGATTTTACATGATCTTTTTGATTTTATCAGATCTATTCTATTTAAGATTTTTGAGTACTGTTTTTTGCCTCTAGATGCAACCCAAATTGGGTCTATTCCCACAAAGCAGGTGTTTACAGTATGTGTTTCACAACAAATCCTTAAGAGTCGGTTCACACTAAGGCGACACGACTCCTTACTACTTCGGGGGCGACTTGTGCATTCCCATGCACCACGACTTCGGAGCGACTTGCAGGGACTTCACATTATGGAAGTCTATGCAAGTCGCTCCGAGGTCACCCCGAAGTAGTACAGGACCCTTTTTCTAAGTCGGAGCGACTTGTGTCGCTCCTATTAGAAGGGGTCCTGTAGCGGTCAATGGACCGCGAGGGAGCGCGACTTGTCAGGCTGACAAGTCGCCTGACAAGTCGTGCTAGTGTGGACCGGCTCTTAGCTGCATATTTACATTTAAGTTGCTGTAATTGGCTGTTGTCATGATGTGATGGAAGCTCCCCAATTCATCTTCATACCTGCTCACTTTGTAACATCCAGACAAGAGTACTTGTGCCAATAAATACAAAATTATTTGTAATTTTAAAGGGTCAGAGCCGATTGGTTTTGAGGAAGAGGGGATCTCCTCTCAAAACGCTTCAGCCATCTGGAAGGTCCTCCAACTTGCTGGTAACAGTCTCGGTGACCTGGTTGCTTTGTGTTTACTATGGACCCTGACATGCCTTTTTCATTGATTTGTTTGTGAGTATACTTCCTTTAACTTATTATTAACCATTTAAGGATCAGGAATATTTCTGACACTTGTTGTTCACAAGGTAAAATCAGTATTTTTTGCTAACAAATTACCTAGAACCCCCAAAAATTATATATTTTTTTAGCAGAGACCGTAAAGAATAAAATGAAGATTATTGCAATACTTTATGTCACACCGTATTTGCGCAGTGGTCTTACAAACGCAATTTTTTTTTGGAAAAAATACACTTTCCTGACAGACTCCATGGCAGCATACGTATCGGGTTTGGATCCGCCTCCAAACCTACCCATAGGACATCATTCCCATAAATCTTTGCACCTGTTCAGCACATGTGTTCCTTTTTTGTCCTCCTAATGGATTACCAGTATCCTACCTGAAGATCGATCCCAGGAGATGGATGTCTCTACCATTCGGGTATTGAGTCCTTCAATAAGCCCCAGCTGTTGCGGGGAATGGAGCAAGGGTGAAGATTCTTCTGACGTGCACCTTGGCCAAAAAGCCCAGCTGCTGCGGGTGGCCTGTCCCCTTAAAGAATTATGAAGTCCGGTGTGTGCTGTATGCTCAGCCATCCCTGGTGGCTAGCGGTTCGTTGGTGGCCGTGAGTACCCCTTGCCTGTTATATTTGTGTAACTCCATGGCAGCTTACGTTTTTATTTCAGCCGGTTTTGTATGTTCTTACCCTTATTTCCTGATTACACACTCTGCTGCTGGAAGTCGGTATTTTCTGCTGTCGATTTCTCGGTGTGTTTACCTGCTGCGTCCGCTGCTGCTCTGCATTTGCCCATACGGTCTTCCTGGTGAGTACCGGCCCCAGGTTTGTGGGAGTTGTTCCCCCTCTTCTCTTTCTTCCTCTCTGATCCCGTTGTCTGGCTCATCCCTGTAGGTCAGCGCCAGATGGAAGCCTCCTCGCCCTCCGGTGGTCAGCCCGCCCTTAATAGGTATGCGGGGCCTGGGGGTTGGGGTGTGTAGAGAGGGGGGGATAAGGGCATTATTTATGTCCTGGCTCCCTTTTTGTCTTGCTTTTGTTCCGCATTCCTCACGCAAGAGTGAACATCATTCAGGTCCTCACCACCGGCACTCCTCCTCGAGATCTACTCGGAGGTCACAGTCAGCCTCCCATCATCATGGGAAATCATCTGCCTCAGCGGGCCCCTCGCGACGCCCAGATAGAGTGGGCTGTTGGGGTTGTGGTGCACGTGTCCCTGAAAGCAAGTCAATGTGCGACAAATGCTACTCTCAAGCTGCGGGAGAGAGGGACAATACAGACCAGCGACTGGAGGCCCTAGTCAAAAGGGCGGTCAAGGATTCCCTGGCAGACTTGGGAGTAGGTTGGGCGCAGAGCCCAGAAGTGACTCCTCCAAGCCCTCCCCTTGGAAGACAGCCTAGGGAAAATCCTGAAACTTCTCAACCTAGTCACCTGTCAACTTTCCTGTCAGAAAGTGATTCAGAAGTTGAAGATCCCTGCTTGGGGTTTGAGTATGCTCTCGTCCCCTCCTTAGTCAGAGCGGTAAGAGAGACCCTGAATTGGGAAGACTCGGCTGTTTCGCCTCCAAAACAGAAGAGATTCTTTAAGCAGCTCTGCAAAGAGCCACTCAACTTCCCTTTTCTGGGTGAATTAGGGGATATCATTACTTAAGAAGTGAAAAGGAAAAATTCCACGCTTTCCAAAATGTCCCGGTTATATCCTTTCAAGGAATAAGATGTAAAACATTTAGAATCTCCTCCCTTGGTGGACGCCACAGTCATGAGGCTGGTCAAACATGTGACCCTCCCACTAGAGGACACAGCCTCCTTTAAAGATCCTTTGGATAGGAGGATGATTTCTGATTTCAAATGAATTTACCTGACTTTGGGGATGGCCTGCAAGCCGGCACTGGCCTTGGCCTCATTATCCAAAGCAATAGAGTTGTGGTCTAATTCAGGATGAGTCCTTCCGAAGCTTTTCTGAGGAGGCTGCCAGAAGTTCCCCGGTTCAGGAACTTAAGATGGCTTCGTCTTTTCTGGGGGAGGCATCTATTGACCTTATATGTCTGTTGGCCAGGGTTATGCTGTCCTCAGTAACAGCCAAGAGGGCCCTGTGGCTCCGTCTATGGATGGCTGACCCAGCTTCCAAACAAGTCTGGTGTCGTATTCCTTTTGGGGGTTCTTCCCTCTTTGTGAATAAGCTGGATGAGGCAATAACCAGGGCTACGGGCGGCAAGTCTGGCTTCCTTCCTCAGGATCGGCGCCCTCTCAATCCAAGGAAAGGACAATCCAGAAGGTATGTCCCTGACCATGCCAGGGAAGCACGCACCTATAGGCCTGGCAGAGAATATGGTCGCAACTGGAGAGCAAGACAAACCTCCTCGCGGAAACCTTCTAAGAGTGTCCCCTCCGGTGAACGTGATACGACCAAGTCTTTTTGAGATTGGGCCCGCTCAGGCATTTCGGGTGGGGGCTCGGTTGCTACACTTCCGGCATGTCTGGGCGGCCTTAATCCGAGACTCCTGGACTGTCAGGGCAGTCACGTATGAGCACAAGTGGACTTTCAGAGAAACACCAAGACCAAGGTTTCTTCCTACCTCCCTGCCACCCTTAGGAGAGAAGCGCCAGGCACTATTTTCCTACATAGAGTCGCTGGTTTCTCAAGGGGCTGCCGTCTCCGTACCAGAACCAGAGTGCGGCCAGGGAATCTACCCCCCTCTTTTCTTGCTCCGCAAGAAAAGCGGAACATGGAGGCCGGTTATAGATCTGACCTTTCTAAATCAATTTATCAGAAAGGAAAGGTTCAAGATGGAAACTCTTCTTTCAATCCAACAGGCAGTTCAACCTGCAGACTGGATGGTGTCTATAGATTTAAAGGACGCCTATTTCCATGTCCCTGTTGCAGAAGATTTCCAGAAATACCTCCGGTTTTCCGTCAATCAATTACACCTCCAGTTCACTTGCCTCCCCTTCGGGCTCTCCACTTCTCCACGAACCTTCTCGAAAGTTTTGCTGGCTGTGGTAGCTCTATTAAGAACAAAGCGCATTCACTTGCACCATTACTTGGACGATCTGCTCCTCCTGTCCCAAGACAAATCTCAGCTGTTGATGCACCTGGACCAAGTGGTGTCCACCCTTCAGATGTTTGGGTGGCTGCTAAATCTGGACAAAAGTCATCTTATTCCCAGCCAGTCCCTCGTCTACCTCGGGGCCTTGTTCAATACACTAATAGCGACAGTCTCCCTTCCGGAGGAGAAAATCACGGTGGTCAGGGACAGAATTCTCCGTGCCCTCTCATCACCTCACCTCCAAGCACGTCAGTGCCTGAGAATTATCGGGACCATGGTGGCTGTAGCTCCCATGGTAAAGTGGGCCCTATGGAGAATGAGGCCATTCCAAAAAGGCTTTCTTCGTCAATGGGACACCTGGCATCTGGATCAGACCATCTTCCTGACCCCGGCCATGAGAGCAAGTCTTCCATGGTGGCTGCAGCGGGAGCATCTTCTATGCTGCCATTCTCTTGTACAAACCTCACGGGTTGGGGTAACATTGGATACCAGCAGCACAGGTTGGGGGGCTCATTGCGTCTCGGAAGTGGTTTAGGGCAAATGGAAATTCCCCTCCCAGGGTATAGTGTCCAACATTCTGGAGCTACGGGCGGCCCTTCAAGCTTTGAATGCATTCCCTCACTTGACAAAAGGTCTTCCAGTGATGCTAAGACTGGACAACACCTCAGCAGTCGCATACATAAGGAAGCAAGGAGGGACACGCAGTTGGTCCTTGCTGTGAGAAGTGGAACCAATTAAGGTCTGGGCTCAAAAGAACTTGTCTGACCTGTCAGCAGTATATGTTCCGGGAGTCCAAAATGTCCAAGCCGACTATCTATCTCGTGTGCAGTTGGACAACAACGAGTGGTCTCTCCACGAAGAGGTCTTCGAGTGGATCCTGAGCCTGGGGTTCTCCCCAGAAGTAGACCTGTTTGCCTCTCCTCGCAACCGCAAGTTAAAAAATATTATGAGAGGTTCAGGGATCCTCAAGCTCTAGGGATAGACGCCCTCACGGATTGTTGGAGGTTCAACAGGGCATATGCCTTTCCCCATGTTCCCATAATCCTTCAGTTTCTCCGGAGACTAAGCTCGGAAGCAGCGGAAATAGTGGCGGTGATTCCATTCTGGCCCAACAGGCCCTGGTTCCCTCTAACACTCCTCAGCATTCAGGAACCAATTCCGCTGCCTCTGAGGCAAGATCTATTATCTCAAGGCACCATATTGCATCCTTGTCCAGCCCGGCTGCATCTAAAGGTTTGGCTGTTGAGAGGGGAAGGCTACAAGCCTTAGAGTGCCCTGAAGAGGCCATCTCTACACTTTTGAGTGCCAGACGGAGTTCAACTAAAAAAGTGTATGAGAGAATTTGGTCAAGATTTTCCTCGCATCTGGCCACTAGGTACAACCCTCATTCATTCATTAGGATTCAGGATGTGCTAAGCTTTCTACAGTCTGGTCTAGATCTTCCTCTATCAGTGAGTTCTCTGAGAGTTCAGGTGTGGGCTATTTCAGCCTTTACCGGCATTTCTTGGGCTACCCATACGCTAGTCTGACAATTCTTGAAAGGGGCAATGAGACTCAGGCCCCAGAAGAAGCCAAGGTTTCCTAAGTGGGATCTCCCCTTAGTTCTGGACTTTCTATCACAACGATTACGTGATACAGATGAAACTCTTACCATCAAGGAATTGACATTGATAACCGTGTTCCTGGTAGCCATTACATCGGTGAAAAGAGTCTCTGAAATCGGAGCTTTAGGGGCACAGGAGCCCTTTCTGAACTTTTTTCCAGACCGGGGAGTCTTAATACCTATGCTGGAGGCTAGACCGAAGGTTACTTCAGTTTTTCATGAAAACACGGAAATAGTTCTGCCTACTTTTAGGCAAGAGGAAGGTTCTTCTGTCCATCCGCTGGATGTTGGAAATTGCCTCAAGCAGTATCTGGAAGCTACGGTCTCCTTTCGACAGTCAGATCATTTGTTTTTCATTTTCGGTGGAAAGAACAAGGGTCTTCGGGCTTCTTTAAGGTCCATCTCTTCTTGGATCATCCAAACTATCCAATGGGCTTATAGGGCTAAGGGCTTGATTCCTCCAGTGGCGATTATGGCTCATTCAACTCGGAGTGTCTCTACATCCTAGGCAGTGTCCAGACACGTCTCGCCTGAAGTGATTTGTAGAGCAGCATCCTGGTCCTCTATAAATACTTTTTTTTTACAGTGTTTCCATTAGAGGGCAGCAAAGCCTGTGCTTCCATTGAAACTATGAAGGACCTGGGACACATCCACCACCATTACATCACCATTGATCGCAGGAGATTTTTGTTTTTTTTCTGCTCTTTCCATTATCCAATCATGTGCAAGCAAAAATCCCGTATTTTCGTTTTGTCTTTGAACATGATTCAGTGAAATTTTACCTCCTCATTCCCTAATTCCCTTCCAAGGTGCAACCTCCCTTGCAAAGTGAACAGTCAATTTGCCATTAGTAAATCAACCAAGCAATCTCTAATACCAACTAAAGACTGGACACATTCTTTAAAAAAAGTAAATAATGGGGAAAAAAAGCTGGCTATTCATGTAGAACACCGGAGGAGGAACAGAGCAGAGGAATAAGGTTTTGGAGGGTAAAGATCTGCTTTAAAGTAGAACTATAGGGCAAAATTATGTTGTTATGTTTCTATGTATCTTTTTTTTTTTACATTTTGGATAGAGTAAGAGAGGGTTATAATCTATCAGCTTTATTTTTGCCATCTGTGTCCCATTGGGGAAATTTTCCTTCACTTCCTGTCCCATAGCCAAAACAGGAAGTGGGAGCAAATTCCTCCAAGGAGAGGGAATTCCTTGTTGTCACCAGAGCCACCAGAAATAGTGTCCCCATTGGAAGATTTCACCTCTCTTGCTGTTCTGGGGACAACTCCAAATGTAGGGTTTTTTTTTTTTTACTTTCACTTTCGATGATAACAGTAAACATGACAAACAGAGGGAGTGAATCTCCCTAATGGTGGCACAGACAGCAATATAAACAGGACTCTTTTTTTAATAATTACTCTCCACTCTAACAAAAACTAAAAACAGAAAATTGTATCATACTTACCATAATTTTCCTTTCCTGGTGCCTATCCATGGCAGCATACCAGTGATAGAGCTCTGCCTCTACTCCTCCTTCAGGACTAGTGAATAGCATAAATTAAGGCCTGATCCCCTGTCCCAGCATTCTCTGTCATATAGAATACCTCGGGTGGGAGCGTATGCTGCCATGGATAGGCACCAGGAAAGGAAAATTGCGGTAAGTATGATACAATTTTCCATTTTCCTGGTGCCGCCATGGCAGCATACCAGTGATAAATAACTAGCTTAACAAGGGTGGGTAATGCCAAATAAGTAAAATTTTATTGGAAAAGGACATAGCCGATTGAATAGCTCTTCTTCCAAACTCAACAGTTGTGAGAGACCTAGGGTCAATACGGTAGTGTCTGAAGAATGTGTGTTGAGATGACCACAAGGCAGCCCTGCAAACTGTTTCCAAAGACACATTAGCCCTTGCTGCCCAAGAAGCTGAAACCGCCCTCATTGCATGAGCCCTCACTTGGGAAGGAGGAACCAAGCCCTTGATCTTGTAGACTTATTGGATTAATTTGATTATCCAGGAGGATAGGGTCCTGTTGGTAGCCTCCTTGCCTCTGTTCCTTCGGAAGGGAACGATGCACAACCTCGCCGAGGACCTAAAAGATTTTGTTGCTTCCAAGTAAGCCTGTAGAAATCTAGAAATGTCTAGATTGTGGTGGGTGTTTGATTCTGGGTCCAGAAAAACTGTTAGCGCCCAAGGTTCGAGAAGATGGCTGGAGGATGAAATTTTTGGAATGAAACTTCGCAAGGGACGTAGCTCAACCCTGTCTGGGAAAAAGGCAAAATGCTCTTCGCCCATTCCTAGAGCACGAAGCTCGGAGATCCTCTTTCCAGAGGTGATGGCTACAAGGAAGGCTGTTTGTAGTGTCACATTCCATAAGGACGCCTGCACCACAAGGGAAAAGGGGGGACCGGACAGGACCTCAAGAACTAGAGATAGATCCCACTAAGGAAAAGGATGCCTAGCGGGTGGACCAATCTTTAGTACTCCTCTAAGGAAAGTGACTACCAAAGGTAGATCCCACTGAGGAAAAGGATGCCTAGCGGGTGGACCAATCTTTAGTACTCCTCTAAGGAAAGTGACTACCAAAGGATCTTTCGCCCATCTTTTATTGGTTGCTGCCGAGATTGCTGTGACTTGTACTTTGAGGGAGCTTAGGCCTAACCCCAAGTCCAATCCTGTTTGGAGAAAAGACAGTATGTTGGAAGATGAGGGGCTGATAGGGTTGAAATCTTGCCCTGTTGCAAATGCTAGAAATTTACTCCAGATCCTGGAATACACTGCATTGGTAGTGGGTTTTCTAGCCTTCAAGAGAGTAGAAATGACTCCAGGAGAACAGCCTTAGGACTGAAACCTTCGCCTCTCAGCCTCCAAACATGAAGATCCAGCCTCTGCGGATTTTGGTGGAATAGGCCCCTCTGAGACAGCAGATCGGGAAACAGAGGGATCTTGACAGGGGATCTGACACTGAGACGTAAGGCTAGAAGGCATCAAGGTCTCTTCGGCCAGAATGGGAGAATTGCCAAGATCTGGACTGACCCTCTGAGGAGCCCCCGGAGGAGCTTCAGAATCAGATGCAGTGGGGAAAAGGCATATGTCGTGGGAAAATTCCAGGGGCACGTCAGGGTATCCACCGCCTCCGCCTGAGGGTGGGGGAGACGAGAGAAAAACCTGGGGAGTCTTGAGTTCTCTGGAGTAGCAAACATATCTAGCTGTGGGGGAAACCAGAAGTTGGAGATCTGGAGAAAAATGTGATGGTGGAGACACCACTCGTTGTTGTCCATAACACTCCTTGACAGGGGGTCCGCTATTGTGTTCAGCCTGCCTGGGAGGTAAACCCCTATGAGATCCAGAAGATTCCTCTCCGTCCAAAGCATTATGGGTTCAACCTCCACAAGAAGGGATCTGCTGCGGGTCCCCCCTTGTTTCTGCAGGTAAGACACTGCTGCTTCATTATCCAGTCTGAGAAGAACTCTGTGGCCTTGGAGAAGGGGCGTTAAGGATGTTAGGGCTAGGAAGGCTGCTCTTAACACCAGAACAATGGATACTATTCCCTTGGTTGAACAAGACCATCTTTCCTGGAGTCTTGTATCTCCGCAATGGGTGCCCCAACCGTGTCTGCTTTGCATCTGATGTAACAATGGTCCAAGAGGATGAGCCTAGCTGATGGGGATTCCTGAGGTTCTCCTTCTTTGTCCACCAGTGTAGACTCCTGCGCATTACAGCGGTTACTCTGATCCTCTGGGAAAGGTGTTCCTTCTTCCACTGAGCTAGGAATCCTGTCCTGTGAGGAATCCTGTTTTGAAGAGCCTCAGGTACCAGTGATCCACCATGGGGATGCAGGATGACATTGTGCCCACTAAGCTCAGGCACTGGGAGGCTGTCAGATGAGAACTCTGGATGACCTTGAACATTCTCTGAATGATAATGTCTCTCTTCTTGGGGGGTAAAGATACTGTCCCCAGCTGGGTATTGAACAAGGCCCCTAGATAGACCATGTGTTGCGTTGGGGACAGATGACTCTTCTTGAGGTTTATTAGCCACCCACACTCTTCTAGGGACTGAAGAAGAATCTCCCTGTGGAACCTGAGCTGCACTGGGTTGTCTGCAAGATGAAGGATGTTGTCCAGATAATGAAACACCCTTAAACCCCTTTCTCGGAGGGGGGCGAGAACAGATATCAGTACCTTCGTAAATACACGAGGAGAGGTGCAGAGACCGAACGGAAGGGCTTTGAACTGTAAATATATTCCTCCTACTGCAAATCTCAGGAACTTTTGAAAGGATGGGAGGATTGGGATATGAAGATAGGCATCCTGAAGGTCGAGCAATTTCAACCAATCTCCTGGCTGGATCACTTGGATGATTGTCTGTAATGATTCCATTTTGAAGTTTTCGAGTCTTATGTATCGATTTAGCTTCTTGAGATCTATTACAGGTCTCCATCCTCCTGTTTTCTTCCTGACTAGAAAAAAAAAAAAAAAGTGGGGAATAGAAGCTTGTGTATCGTTCTGCCGATGGGACTGGAATGACTGCTCCCTGAAGCTGGAGTTCTGTCAGGAACTGCAATAAGGCTGAAGATTTAGCCGGAAAAGCTGGAATCCTTATTCTTTGAAATACCTGAGGTGGGGAATGAGAGAATTTCCCAACGATGGCCTAGCTCAATCGATGAGAGGACCCAAGGGTCTTGGCAACAGGCAGCCCAAATCGGATAAAAAGGTTGAAGTCTGGCTCGGACTGGGAGAGACCGAAGTCTACTGGCGTTAAAAAGACTTTGCCAATTCTTGGGGGGCTGTGAGTGTTTTGGTTTTTTGAGAACCTAGAAAGGAGGCCTGTGTGCCTCTCCAGGGTCTTCTGTTATCTCTTTGTTGCCTTGGTTGTCTGTAGTCTCTGAATACCGAAGGATGGAACTTTGAGGAAAACACACTGGACTTTTTGGGTTTCCTGTCCTAGGGTAGTAACCCCGACTTGCCCCCTGTAACTCTGGAAATCACCTTGTCTAAATTTTTCCAAAGAGAGCTTTTCCATCAAAGGGTATCCTACACCAATTCTGTTTGGGTGACAGGTCAGCCTTCCAAGGCTTTAGCCAGAGGGCCCATTTAGCCATTACTGCATGAAGCATCGATCTTGCCGAGCTGCAGAACGTATCAATTGCGGCCTCTCCGACAAAGTCCGCTGATATCTTTAGCTCCTCCAGAGCTTTGATGATGTCCTCCTTGGGGGACATCCTAGCATAAGGCTGTTTCCACATTATCTGTCCAAACCCTGATGGCGTTGGAGACTGTCATGAGTGCAATGGCCGGCTTGCAGGCAGCGCCGGAAGCCAAGTAGCTTCTCTTTAGGTTCAAATCAATCTGGCGGTCTAGAGGATC